>NC_138236.1:27115547-27532483 GCF_964197995.2 Scardinius erythrophthalmus
CCACACCGTAAATGCCTGTAGGTAATGTTCTTCAATGGTGAAGGAGACTGGAAGGACAGCATGCTTTCACTAGTGCTGTTGCTGTAAAAATACAAGCCTGAAATAATCACTGGTCATCCACATCCAGCACACACACTCAAACATGCAGACGCTTTCCATGGCAAAAGAACACTATATTTCAACACACATCTGTCTCCTGTAAACCATTATAGGCTGTTGATTGTTGTCATAAATCTTCGAATTTAGGTCTGTTTATTAGTTTAATGTTGTGATCTATGTACGGTAATGCTAGAGTGTGTGCTGCTGTTTATTTTTTCTCATTTCAGCAAAGTCCTGACAGGTTTTGACCTGCTCTTTTTTTTTTTTTTTTTTTTTACAGTTGGCTTTATAAATAAAAAGACTCTTTAGTCCGATTTTAACAGAACGAAACCTTCATCCGATACCTGTGTACAGATTTTCTTTTCATCAATCTGAATAAAATCCATGTTTTCACTGCACTTGTACAGATGT
Organism: Scardinius erythrophthalmus; assembly: GCF_964197995.2. Lineage (NCBI taxonomy): Eukaryota > Metazoa > Chordata > Actinopteri > Cypriniformes > Leuciscidae > Scardinius > Scardinius erythrophthalmus. The sequence goes on from NC_138236.1 coordinate 27,116,058, forward strand.
TATTTCCATTCTCAGTCTGTTTATATGGCAGATGTGTGTTCTGTGCAATACAGAGTAAGTTTCCCTCTCATGGGCCCCAAGCTTTCCAGAGACTGTCTGAACCATACAGTTCTATCTCAGCACAGCGCTACAGAACAGGAGGGAAGTTAAATCCTATTATGTTTTTCTTTTTTAGAGATGCTTAAATAATTACTGTTTCTTGAACAGCTGGCTACATTTACACAGTCAGTGGGATTGATGACCATGTTTTATAATCTGAATCTCATGTCCTGTTCAAACAACATCTTTGCTGCATGAATTAACCAAAGTCAATCCCCTTTTTTATTTGCTGTGGGTATCCAAAGGTTCAGTGACTAAAGTACAAATCCATGGTGATGACATACAGAACAGCGAAACCTTTCCAGAATAGTTCCATTCTCATAGGGGTTTGCCGAAAATGCTGGTGTTGAGTGTGCATGAGTAAGTTCAGTTCTAGAGTGAACAATGCTATTGCTACCCAGTCTGTCTGTTGAATTTCTGCAAAATATTACATCGCTTCTTGCACATTTTGACATTTTCCAAGTGAAATGTTCAGTGAGTGGTGCTAAAAGGATTTTGAATTTTCTCTGAAACAGATGAACATGAATCTGGGAGTGTTTTATTGCATTGGGTTTTGTACGTATCGCGGAACAAAAGGAGAAAAAAAGGACAAATTAACACCGTTGTTCAGCAAGGATGCATTAATTTGATCAAACGTAAGAATACAGACATTTATAATGTTACAAAACACACACAAAAAAAATGTAATGCTGTTCTTTTGAACATTCTATGCATCAGAGAATCCTTGAAATATTGTATCATGGCTTTTAAAAAGCAGCAAAACAACATTGTTTTCAACATTGACAATAAGAACCATTATTAATAATTGAGCACCAAATAGTTGATGATGTGACACTGAAGACTGGAGTAATGGATGCTGAAAATGCAGCTTTACCATCAAAGGAATGAATTAAAATATATTAAAATAGAAAACTTAAATTGTAATAAAATGACAAGCCATTACATTGTAATAATAATTCACTATATTACTGTTTTTACTGTTACAAATAAATGCAGCCTTGGTGAACATGTTATGCGACTTTCAAAAACAATATATAAAGCACATTTTTTCCAAACTTTTAAATGGTACATTTTTGTAGTTCATTGTCAGGTTGCATTAAATTTGTGGCACATACTTGGTGACCTTGTCTAAAGGTGAACACTGCTTTTATCTTGGGTCAAGGAGTCAGCACTGTGCTACATGCCAGTCTCTCTCTCTCTCTCTCTCTCTCTCTCTCTCTCTCTCTCTCTCTCTCTCTCTCTCTCTCTCTCTCTCTCTCTCTCTCTCTCTCTCTCTCTCTCTCTCTCTCTCTCTCTCTCTCTCTCTCTCTCTCTCTCCCTCTCTCTCCCTCTCCCTCTCCCTCTCCCTCTCCCTCTCCCTCTCCCTCTCCCTCTCTCTCTCTCACATATTCTCTCTCTCTCTCTGCTGACCGACAGTGGTTTATCTCTTTGGCATTACCGGTGTAACGGGTTTGCATTGTTTCTGTGTGCTCTCAGTAATGTAGCCACAAGGCCTGTCCCATTCTAGAGGTTAAACCCCTGTGCTCGGTTAAACACAAGCATGCGGCCTCCATCGCACATGGTGGTTGAGTCTCTTATTTGCCACATATATTTCAGTCCTACATTTCTGCTTGCAGCAATTTAGTCGTTCCTACACAGAAGAGGGTTATAATGATATTGGTGGATTGGAATAAGGGCTGGTTGTCCGCCGGAGGAGAGGCTGCAGTGTCGAACAACAGCATGTTGTCTGAAGGGAGGATGGGCAGAATAAAATATTCTGTTGAGACCGTGGCCGCTTGATAATTAGCTGTAATGTAATGATGTAATGTTTGTGTGCTTATGAATTCAGAAGTTGAAGCTCAGTATTTTTCCACCATCTGTGGGTTTTATCATTGTTTTATCTATTGTTCTTGGCTTGTCATTTTAAAAATATTGCCATTTATATGCGTGTTCATGAGAAACTCAAAGTGTCAACTTAGTTGTGTAGTTCTTCATCAGACCACTAGAGGTCAGTCTAGACTCACACTTAATGTATTTTCATGTATTGCATTTAGTTTGACCCCAAGCGTGTGTCTTTGATGTCACATCTAGTAAATTGTTGGTGTTATTACACTCTTATCACACAGTTATTACAACCATACATGCTTCATTGGCTTTAAAGAATTTATGTGGTATTTTACTGTGGGGTGGTACATTAGATCAGTGATATTATCAGATGGCAATACCATGGTACTTTTTATATATTTCGAGCCCAAGATGTATTTGAATACTTTATTCACTGTGTATGGGTGTTTCTGGGCTATTTTTGCAATACATGGAACACTGTCCACCCCAAGCTTGTTTTTAGTGAATGTATAAAGTCCTTTTTGTATATCTATGTACAGTATGAAGTTCATACGGTAACACTTTAAAATAAGGTTTCATAAGCTAGCATTAGTTTTAGTTAACATGAACTAAGAATGAACAACACTTCTACAGCATTTATTAATCTTAGTTCATTTTAATTTCAACATTTACTTATACATTATTAAAATCAAATGTTGTATTTGTTAACATTAGTTAATGCACTGCAGATCTAACATGAACAAACAATGAACGACAGTATTTTTATTAACTAACATTAACAAAGATTAATAAATACTGTAACAAATGTATTGTTAATGCATTAACTAATTACTGTTCACACAGATATCCTAGAAGAGTAACCACCACCCATATTTAACTTATATGTTCTTATGTTGTTATATCATTTAAAACCTTTTTTTTTTTTTTTTTATTCTGTGGGAAAAAAAATTGAAAATAAATTCACATGTTATTGCAAATGCACTACCATAGTACCAGAAAACATGGTTGTACCATGTGAAACATGGTTATTTTTAGCATAGGTTTTTTTCTTATTCTTATTCTTCTTCTTCTTCTAGTCAGATTCATTGAGCAAATGTCTCCATTCCCTGGCGCCTGATTGTTCTCATCTTTCTCTCTCTCCTTGTCAGATGTGTGTAACAGCACTGATCTTCCTGAGGTGGAAATCATCAGTTTGCTTGAGGAGCAGTTGCCTCATTATAAGCTGAGAGCTGACACGATATACGGCTATGACCACGACGACTGGCTCCACACTCCTCTCATCTCACCCGACGTCAACCTCGACTTGACCACAGAACAGATCGAGGAGACCCTCAAATATTTCCGTAAGCACAGAATCACTCTCTCATCCGGTTCCTCTATTTTTCTCTCTCACATCCACTGTTTTTCCTGTCTCGTTCTCTGTCACCCATGATGAAGTTATCTTTTTCCATTGACACTGTTTTACTCAAAATAGTAACAACAAATATCTCACACATGCACTGACACACATACTCATAAACACCATTCACACATGCTTTAACAATGCTTTTACATAAGGGTTACCAGTGAGCATTGCATTGGTTGAACATTTCACTGTAAAATTGTTTCAACTCAAAAAAAAAGTAAGTGATTGTGCTAACTTAAACTAAAAAAGTTTAGTCAACTGAAATATCCAAGTTGTCACTTAGTACAACTTCACATTTTAAGTTGACTATACTTTTAAGGTAGTATGAGTACTTTTAAGGTAGTATTTATTTCAACAAGTCTAGAATAAAGTATAGAACCATTCATATCTTCATGATAGTATGGCTGAAAGATTTTAAAAGCTTCATTACATGAAACTTGAGATACTTGAGATATAACTTGGCTAATACATGTGCAATTGTTGCCATGTGACAGCTGTGTTTGGTTGCCACAACACTGGGTCTCATTGCTTGGCAACTGCCCTACACTGCTGGTCATTGGCTGAGTCTGCTGTCACTCACAGCACCAGTGTTTATACCAGTGGTCTGATAGCTTTATGAGGTCAGTTCCTTTGCCATGATCTGTCCTTGAGTTTGAGGTTGAACACTTGGGTCATTTGACCACATGCAAAAAAAATGTATTCGGTATTTAACAGGAAGGTTTGCAGTCGACCTTACATTCTCAATCTTTTTAACCACCTGTGTTGAAATAGTAAAATAATTGCAGCCAACAATGTAGAGGTTTTAGCTTCCCTGGAAAATTGTTTTACGTGGATAGGCCTATGTAAACGTGTTCCAAAATGCCCAGTGCTTTAAGTAGAGTGGAGAAATGCCTTCAGACATTAAAAATGCTGGTTTTGATTATTGTCCTTCAGTGTACAGTGTACAATCAGACATTGTAGATCACAGATGTACAGTGTGTTTGTCTGTTATTCCAACGCATTCTCATCCTAGGGCGTCATATACTGACACGCACAAAGCTTTGTTCGGTTATGGGTAGGTTTAGGTCTGGGGTAGGGTTAGGGTTAGACTGCTAGGAGGCGCCTTCTGGCCCATATCTATCTGCGTCTCATATTGACGCTAAAGTGTGCCATGTGCGTTCGATATAGACGAAATGTCAAAAGCGTCACCGTATATGACGCCTTGGGATGAGAACGGGCTGGTTATTCACACTGGTTCATTAGGAGCTGATGCCCTGGATTTGATGCCCTGGATCTTATGAGCTGTCATACAGCTCTTTCACATATTAGCTAAAAATAGCTCAAACTGAGGCCCAACTCTGAGTCGATTGCAGAGTTCACACGCATAGGTTTAGTACCTATGATCACGCGCGTGAACTCGGCAATCGACTACTTTGGACTTCACCCGAAAACAGGATGTAAACAAAGGTATTTGCGCTGGCTTAAATAACATCATTTTTATACATATCTTTCACATCTACTGCAGTCAGATCCACTCGTGTTCACTCAGAAGGAATCACTCACATTTTCTGTGCACTTGTAATGACACATCAAGGATGTTAAGAGGCTAAAAGCAGGTTTAGTACTTGCCCTATTGAAGTCAACAGGGTGCAAATTTTAAAAATAGAATAACTCTGTGTAGGCAACACCGATTTTTGTCGTTGTTCTCTGTATTGACAGCACTCCAAATGTACAAAAAAATGAGCTCAATGTTAAAATTGACCGGAGTTCTCCTTTAATGCAAATTATTTTATTTTTATTTATTTTATTTCAAATGTTACTGATACTGATTTGGATTTAATCTTAAATTGCTGATTTTTTTTTTAATTGCTAAAAAAAATTTAATTGCTACGTCGTTAAAAACGACTAAATTGCTGCCATTTTTATTTTTTATTTACATTTTTTTTTTTTTTTACAATTTTGAACAACTATGAACAATTTTCATAGTCCTGAAAAAATGTCAATGTAAAAAAAAAAAAAAAACGATTTATAAAATTAAATCAGAGGTCACCCATGGTAATTATAGACATGATTTTCACCTTTGTCATCCTCATCCAATCATTCCTCATATCACACAACTCCATAAATCCATTATCCAACCAGCATGATGTCATCGGTATGAGCCTGCTGCTGGTATCAGCCGATGAGGTGGCAACTGGAAAGTCATCAATAGCAGGTCCACGGCACAGGAAAATGACATCACAGCTGAACGCAAGCTTGTGATTGGATGATTCGTACCGTTCAGGAATAGTTTGTGGTGTTCAGAAGAGTCAAACAACCAACGTTATCAAATTAAATCAATAGTGTTTAGTTTAGCAAAGAATAAATAACCAAGGCTTTTTGTAGTCCTTTTTTTTTCACCAGTCTATTTGTATCTGTTCTTGGCACAGTGAGTTGCAGAGAGTCAGCTGCTTCTTTTGGCAAGCAGACAGCTAAAGCCTGCCATCACTGTACCAGCCACTTACACTTGAGCTGAGCAGCAAAATGAAATATCCCATGCATGCAGCACTACCGCTGCTATATGTGTGGCAGAAAAGAGCAATGGAAGAGTGCAGGAGGAAAAAACAAAGGGAAAGTTAAGCAACAGAGCACGTGCAGACACCAACACAGTCTGGAGTCAGAGCCAGTTGCCATGGCAACCTCTCCAAAGGGAGGCGCCTTGGAAACAAGAGAGATGAGGAGACGGGGTTGGGCTGTGACGAGTGCTTAGAGATGATGAGAGCAGCTCTGATGAAGTGTGCTCTGATTGGCTGGCTTTGGGTAAGCCCCGCCCTCCAGAGTGTGATACAACCTTGACTATAGCAGTGCAGTTTCTTGCGCAACACTGCTGGCTTTTAGGGGCACTGCATTTTTCTCTCCATCATCTCTTGTTCTCTGACCTTGTGTGTGTGTGTGTGTGGAACGCATTGCGATTAGTTAGTGGTGGATCTGGCTACCAAGCTGTTGGGAAAATGGGCGGCAGTGGGTACATGTATGTGTGTGTGACCTCAGACTCCGGACAGGAGAGGCTCCAGCTCGCGACTGAAGGAGACTGAGCATGCAGAGGTTTGTGGAGGCGGATTACTACGAGCTGGACTGGTATTATGAAGAGTGCACTGACGGTAAGAAGGAAAAATCCTGTCCGCTGCCACTGAGGGGGAGAGAGGGGTGGGGAGAATCACCCATGAGAAGTAAACACTTTCAGAAAAGTTGGTTGGTAACATGGTCTGCCATGGACGAGACTGTGAAAGAATATGGAAATCCGATTTGGGCTGAGACGTACTGTAAGAATGGTGGAGGAAACATTGAGGGTGACTAAGTATAGCTGGCCTCTCAGCTCCTGTGTTGCATCAGACTCAGCACCAGGGTAAAGCTTAAAAATGACTTGCATTAATAAGTCACAATCTTTATATAATGCTGAAAAGATAAGTGCATGTGCAATGACTAAAAAAAATATATACAGTGGGGTTCAAGTCCGATTTTTGTTGTTGTTGTTGTTGTTGTTGTTGTTGTTGTTGTTGTTGTTGTTGTTGTTGTTGTTGTTGTTTCAATTTGAGTGAAAAGTTTATTTGAAAAATGAACATAATGTCTTTTGCTTGAAAGACAGCACCACTCAAGCTGACATGAAATTCACAAATGTGTTCCACCTGATGAATGTTATCCAGCATGATTTTTGAGAAAGATCCAAAATAGCATCTTATATACTGTACCTATCTACCCACACATCCATCCATCCACCCACACATCCATCCAGTTTCTTCCATCCAGTTTCTTCCATCCAAAGATGCATATGATACATCCATACATTCATCCATCCATAAAGATGGATAAATAAAGACAGCAAGACGTCAAATCAATCCATCCGTTCTCTATCAATTCAGCTAGCTATCTGTATATCCATCCACCCATCCATCCATCAGTTCCATCCATTCAGTTCCATCCATCCATCCAGTTCCATCCATCCATCCTTCCATCCACCAGTTCCATCCATCCACCCAGTTCCATCCATCCACCCAGTTCCATCCATCCATCCATCCACCCATTCACCCAGTTCCATTCATCCATCCATTTGTTTAGCCATTTGTCCATCCATCAATCTAGTTCCATCCATCCATTTGTTTAGCCATTTTCCATCTATCCATCCATTTGTTTAGCCATTTGTCCATCCATCCGTCCATCCATCTATCCATCCATTTGTTTAGCCACTTGACCAACCATCCATCTTCTTGTCCATCCATCCATCCGTTTATCCATCCATCCATTTATCCATCCATCCATCCATCCATCCGTCCGTTTAGCCACTTGTCCATCCATCCATCCACTTCTTTTCTTTTGTTTCTATTCAGCAGAACTGGCCAATAACATTTATTCACTTGTCTCAGTCTGAAAGCAGAAACACATAAGTTTATGACTGTCTTTATTCAGGTTTAAACCACATTCACACCCTAGTCAGTTATATCTGAATATTAATAGACATCATATCTAATTTGTCTGTTGTTCTTTCAAAACCCTTTTTAATATCACTGTGCAGCTTATTTCAAAGCAGGGAAATGATTCTGTTCACACAGACATTTAGTCATGCTCTGCTCTTTTTAATCAACACTGTCTCTCGCTAATCTGAGATCAGCCATCGATGATGCGTTGACATTATGAAGTCTGTTTCACAAGCAGCAGGTTATATCACAGCACTGCACTCTGATCTAGATTTTCTGCATGTTTTATTGGTCTCTGTTGACTGATGGCCGCCTTATCCTTCCTTCCTTATAATACTTCTCCTTAGAATTGGAATGGTTACGTAATCCTGTGCATAAAACTGCTCTGTTTTGATCCCAGACATTTACTGTAATGTTGTGTCTCTATGCAGCGTATAATGCAAGTTCTGGTGTCAAGTTGTGCATATGCAGTTTATTTGGTTTTCTGGTCTGTGATGGATTTTATGAATAGCTTTCAGTCTTGATTTTAACACATTACCATCAACCAACCACAGAGATGGATCCCTTTAATCTAGTGTAAAGACAGTGATAAACAGTGCTAGATGGATGTGTACGTGTTTTCAAACACACTGACTGTTGTAGGCACTAACACAATGATATTAAAAGACCAAAAGAGCACTCCAAGCGGGTTTTGAACTTCTAAAACGTTTAATGTGATATAAAGGATAGTTAAGCCCTCAGGCCATCCAAGATGTAGGAGTCTTTTTTTCTTCAATTGACCAGTAAAGAGGATTTTTAGCTGAAACCCTGGTCCTTGGTGATTATTATAATGCAAGTGAATGGCTACTGTCACTTTGAGAGTCAAAACAACATATACAGGCAAAACAAAATTGATACCCATGGCTCCTGACGATTCATTGAGGCCTTATGAAGCTAAGCAATCAGTCTGTGCAAGAAACTGAATATTATTTACAACATTATTACCTGTAATCCACAGCCTTGGCAAGCGGTGTTAAAGGGGTGGTTCGGGATTTTTGACATCGGACCTTATTTTTAAGTCAGCCTGGTTGTTATTCATCAGTGGAGACATTTTTTAAAAAAAATTATCCAGTCCTTATATTTGGATAGTTAGCCGATGCTAGGCTAGCGCGAGTCAATAGGTATATGTTAGCCAGCCATTAAAAACCATTTTACCCACTCCACAGTGCACCAAACGCAAATCAATTATAACACTAGACTATCGATGTATATGTCCGTTGAGAGAATAATGTTAGAAATCAAACTTACCTTTCATCACATTGCATTAGTTATAATTTGTTCCCTGTAATCATAAGCCTTTGTCTACAGCAGCAGTGGAGTTATATTGATTACCTAGGCAACCGAGTGAGCCGGTCCACACATGATGCAAGAGTACCGGCATTTACCTGCCGCAGGCACACTGTGTGTTTACTTTTTGCCGCATTACTAACCGGAGCATAGTAAAATTCCGCAGCTGCTGAGAAACTAGTTCCTTTGGGATCATTGAGATGAAAGGTAATGTTTGATTTCTAACATTATTCTCTCAACGGACATATACTAGTCTAGTGTTATAATTGATTTGCGTTTGGTGCACTGTGGAGTGGGTAAAACGTTTTTTAATGGCTGGCTAACATATACCCATTGACTCGCGCTAGCCTAGCATCGGCTAACTATCCAAATATAAGGACTGGATAATTAAAAAAAAAAAAATGTCTCCACTGATGAATAACAACCAGGCTGACTTAAAAATGAGGTCCGATGTCAAAAATCCCGAACCACCCCTTTAAGCGCGTTCATGGCAGTCTGGACGTATGTGCGGGAGCAAACTCATACGTGAGCTGACGCTTTGTTTACAACAGAGAGTTTTTTTTTTTTTTTTTTACTCTCCAAGTGACGGTAGCCATTGACTTGCATTATACAAATCACCAAGCTCCAAGGTTTCAGCTAAAAATCTTCTTTTCCGGCAAACTGAAGAAAAAAAGACACCTACATCCTGAATGACCTGAGGATGAGTAAATTGACAGCAAATTTTGGGTGAACTATCCCTTTAATACATTTAAAACTGTGATATCAGAAGACCAAATTTGGTTGCACTTTATTTTACAGTTTGTGCACTTACCTGTACTTACAGTGTGCTTACCTAAGAAAGAACTGCAGTTCTTTCTTAGGTAAGTACACTGTAAGTACAGGTAAGGGTAATAAATAGGTACTAACCCTGAACCTACCCCTAACCCAACCTTAACCCATGTAGTTACCTTATGGGTTAAGGTTGGGTTAGGGGTAGGTTCAGGGTTAGTACCTATTTATTACCCAGTTATTGTAACTAACTATTATAATAAGTACATAGTATGTACATGGGGAACAGGACTGTAAAATAAAGTGCTACCCCAAATTCAGTATTCACCTTATTTTTTTAACAGTTCTTTCTTTCCCTGGGAATCAAACCCATGACTGTGCCGTTACTACACTGTGCTGTTTAAGCTACAGGAAAGATGAATTTAATAAAACATACCATATAGAGGCAAGCAAATTAACGAAATGCACAAAAGTTTCATGTTAAGCATTTTCCCATCGAAAACTATTGTAAGATAACGCTTAATGTGCAATTTAGCATGATGCGATCATTTTCTGTTCTCATCATCTGCTTGTATTTATAATATGAATCATCAATAGTCTGTATACTGTCAGTCTCTTATGTACATTAAGCCAGTTTAAGCGTTTATCATGATAAGTGCTTCAGAATGCTCTGCTGTTTTTACTAATATAAAAACTGCAGTGGTTGTTGAGTGTGGATCACAAGTGCCCAGATCTTGCAGTTTGTTTTGTGGAAATATTTGTGGCTTGAAAGAATATGTAGAATATAAGCATTGTTTGTATATAATTCTTAGTGTATGTGATGATATGATATTTTTGTGTTTAAAATGTACAGCTGGTGATACAGTATACTCAGGACTTTACTTTTTGTTGACCCACATTATGTGTTGTGGTTTGGTTCTCTATCACTCTCGCACAGCATATTGATTACTTTAGTGGGGGGAGCAGAATTCACACATACACACACACACACATTCTCTCTCTCACATGCACACATTCTTTTTCATTCCCGGCTGACCTCCTTTGCATTTCCCACCCAGTCCCGTTCTCTCTTTCACCTCCCCTCTAAAGTTTTCCCACCCCTTCACCGTATTCTTCACCATTTTCCGGCTCTTTTCTTGCTTTTCCATTTTCCCCTTCAGTGGAGTTAAAGCACAAAGGCTTAAGTTCACTCTAAAGAGAAACCCGCCTCCTTCACGGCCACAGCCATTGTACCATCACACAATTCCTGTCACGCTATTGTGTTTCCATTGGAATGTAGTCCGTCAGAAGGCCCACATTTGCAGGAATTTCTACTGCAGATTGTATTGCAATTATAAACAATTTGCATTCTGTCAATGTAACAAGAAAAATGAGTGATAACACAACAAACCAAGGCATACTGAATTGTTATTGTGTGATTCATGTGGCATTGCTAGACTAGGTGGGGTTGCACAAGTGTAGAAGTGCAGCTGTTATCAAACATCTCATGTCTTCACACTCCAGTTGTTGGAGTTTAAAGTCTATCACCATATAGCGCTATCATGAACTAAAATGGTTTAGCACGTTCCTAAGAAATGTTATTCAGCTTAGTTTTATGAGGCAAGCTAACTAGAAATAATCAGCCTGGTCTGTGTTTATACATAAGTATTGTATATTAAAGATTCATGTAATGAATAAGGATTCATAAGCACTGGTGCGTCTGTTAAGTTGTTCATACTGTATGTAAATGGTTTAAGTTTTAGAAGATGCCTATACATCAGTATTGCACATTTTAGCGTCTATACAAAGAAAGTAAATGTAAGTGTGGCAGAATCACAGTTTACATAAAATACTTGCATAAAATAGGATTGGTATATATATATATATATATATATATATATATATATATATATATATATATATAGTAACAGGTGTGCCATTTTGTCCCTGGTGTTTTTACTTTATGGTTCCTGTTGTGTCAAATGTCCTGTTTGCCTTCTCTATGGTGATGTGAAATCTTTTCATCAGGGAATATGAACAGGCCCCGCCCACACAACAGGTGTAGTCAAACACAACTCAGTCACGCCTTGATAGGTTGCGATGGTGCGTCAGTGGAAAGTACCATTCAGTCCCATGCAAAAGGGGGGCGGGAGTCACATTTCCTTTCAAGTTTGAATAATCTTGACATAAAACCTTATGCAATCTGTTGATTGTTTTCATTCATAAGCTTTTCAATACATAAATGCATGCTGATCTGCAAAAATGTAGTCGTTCTTTTCTTCCTACTTTAGTGACACCTCACCTGCTGTTTCGTATCTGAATGGTAGCGCCGAGCATTGAGTCTCCTGTATCAGGTGTGTGTCTGTCAGAGACCGTCTATCTGATCTTTGAGGTTATATGTCCAGCCCAACATCCCAGTCTCACTCATGGCTGTGTACCTGAGACGACTGGGCTAGTCTGGGCGTAACTAGCCCAGTGACAGCATGGCATTGCCTTTTGATTGCTCTAATGAGGAGTACTTTGAGTTTGACTCCGCTTCAGAGATACTGGAAATATCTACCTCATCTTACTTGAGCTCAAACAGTGCTGCTGATGATGAGGATGATGACGGTGAAGATGCAGAGCCGTATACTCTGGAGCAAGGTACAGTGCCTGTGCCCTTTGACAGTTTGATCTTTGTAAATGTTAAACATCAGTGTGCTATTAAAGAGACGGACTGTCAAAGCAACTCAATGGCTTTCAAGAATGTTTGGATCTCAGAATAAGACAATCTAAACAGGTTTTTCCATCCTTGGTTGCTGATGACATACTTAGTTAGGACTTTTAAAATGTACACATCAGATTCCCCTTCTTATTGGGTTTCTTCTTTTCTCTGCCCAGATCTAATCACTATTTGTTGCCTATTTCATGTTATTTGACATGAGCTTAAACACACAGCCTGTCATTTGTTAGAACATCTTTGTTAGTGTCAGTGCTGTAAGGAAATCAGTAAGTTACTCAGTTTGAATCATGTACTGTAGCTTCATTGTATTAATCATAAAGTCTCAGGAAGTAGTATTAAAATGTGATTAAGCTTTTATTATGACTAATTAAGGTTGCATGCTGCTTGGGTTTATTATAAAAGTGCACTGTCCCAGAGCTTTTCAAAGGTTGATCATGTCAACACTGCACAGACGTCCTCATAGTGGTACAACATGCATGCCAGCATGCACTGCACGTACTGTACTGTATGCCATTATATAACTATTGTAATGATCACTTTTTTGCTTTAAGTCTGCCCTGCTTTTAATATCATTAGACAACATTTTATTCAGATTTTGAAATGTCAATATTAACTTTTTTCCTCACACTTGGTAAGGGTTTGTTAATTATTTGTCACTGTACTACATAAACTGATCTGTTAATGTCATGAAAATTGCCTTTGGTGTTGAAAATAATAATAATGATAACTATAATTATTATGATTATTAGTAATTGACAATAGTAATAAATATCAATAGCACAATCTGAATTGTAGTAAGTGTAAATAAATGTACTATTTATAAATTATACATTTATTTATGAAAGACTTGACATTTTAAAATTTCAGGAATTCCTAAGTTATTCTGATATTTTATTGCTATGTCATTTTTTCCTATTTTATTTATATGTATCTATATATAATTATAGGCAGTGTTAAATTTTACAGTCACCCCAGATCAACCTGAGGCTGGTGTGCACAGACACCCTAATAATAATTACAATAATTATAATATTATTTATATATACTGTATATATATATAATTATATAATTTAAACTAAACACACTCACACATACAGGAAAAGCATATAAAGCAAATACATTTATAACACTCTAACTAACAATACATTTATAATGCATTATATATACAGTTGCAATTAAAAATAACATTATATTTCTGTATGTGCACGAGTGCAAACTGACTTTTATTGGAGGTTATTTCAGGACAAAGAAAGTCACCTTTATTAACACACTAAACAAGAAGTGCAGGAGATTTTAATGCCTGGCTGTGTTCTTTGTGTCCGGTTTACACTATGGGAATAATTGTCTCTGTGCATTGGGAGTTGATCTGATGACAGGTCATTGTGTACGGTTGGTCTGAGTTTGTTGTTCTGTCTGGTGTTGAGCATGATGTCATGGTACCGGGGTAATTGAAGTAAATCTCATGCTGGTGGATGGAAAAATTAGTTTGAAACACACTGTCCTGGGAGCTTAGACCAGCACTGTTAATAGTCTAACTTGATCTTAGATGAGTGTAAATAAACCTTGCTAAGCAGATTCATTCCTTGTGATGACCATTGAACCGTGAAAGGTACATAATGTGATCTCCTTCAAATATGGCGTGAGATATATGGGATATGTGTATATATTAGTATGTTATTATTTATATTATTTAGGTTATATATTTTGTTCAGTGAGGTGTTGAGATATATTACTTTTTAGTAATAACAACATGCCATATACATTGTCAGTCAAAAGATTGAACACCCTTGCTCATTCTTAATTATGACTAATTTTGCATAATTTATATTTGCATATTATTTACCTTCCTTTACAATTTGTTTATTACATCGCTTTCTTCAAAATAGCCAACCATTTAAAAAGCATTAATTAAAATATAATTTTTGTAAAGAAATTAATTGGCGTTTAAATTGTCTAACAATTATTTTTATGTATTATGCCGCGCAACTGTTTTGAACATTGACCGGTTTAATGAGCACCAAATTAGCAGTAAAAATCAGCAGCTGAAAATTCAGTTCTCTTACGAGAGGTTCTCTCGTATTGCGTAGTTAGCTTACGCTACGGGAAAGCCTTTCTTTCTCGAGATACTGAAGCCAAAAATTATCCTTAATTTTTATAATCTTGTCAACGCAGTGCGGCAGCCTGCAGACCTAGGGCAAGCTAACTAGCGTGCCCATTGGCTGCCCTGCGGCAACTGCAGCAGCCTACCGCTGAGCCCTTGGCGTGACGTCACGACCAATGAGCGCGCTTGGCGCGCTTAATGCGTCACAGCCCGCGAAAAGGGGTGTGGCTTAGCGTATATAAACAGGGCTCGGAGGCTGCTTCTCTGATTTCTGTCTTTTCAGCGAAGCTCTTCGCATCGCTGCTCTCTGAGGAAGCCGCCGTCGAAACAAGCGACCAGCACGCCGAGGATCTCAGCCTGAGGACGCCGGCCGCCTTCGCCGCCTTCAGCTTTCCCTGCCTGCTTCGCTATCCGGCGATCATATCCTTTACTGCTCTGTTTTGTATGTGTTTGTGTGTTCGCCCCGCGACACATTTTTGCATCTAAAAGAGCGCGAGGCGTTGTTGCAAATGCCTCGCTCATCCTGTGGCTCGTGCAGAGCCCCGCTCAGCGATGGAGACCGCCACGTGGTTTGCGCTCTCTGCCTGGGCTTCGACCACGCAGCCCGCGCCCTCTCCTCGGGCGGCTGCGAACAGTGTGAGGACTTGCCGATGTCGACCCTGCGGGCTCGACTCGCCATGTTTGACGATCCTCCACCTTCCCCGGCTGCCTCTTCAGGGCCGCGTAAGAAGAAACGCCGCTCTCAAAGGCCTCCAGAGCCGGTGGTTATAGCTGAGCGCTCGCCGGAGCCCCTCCCGCGAGCCTCGCTTTCTCCTTCTCCCCCGCCCTTCACCGACGCGCAGCGGCCGGCTACTGCCCGCACTGCCGTCGCCTCAGGGGATGAAGCAGATGACGCCGCTGACAGCTGCTCTCTGCTTGCTTCGGACAGCGAGGAGTGGTCGGGCTCTCACCGCTCCGCCTCCTCGACTCCTGAGTCTGGCAGGTCCCGCTCCAGTGTCGACGCGGAGCTTTTCCGCCTCCTCACCAAAGCGGTCGACCGACTGGGGTTGGACTGGTCCCCACCCAAGGAGCCCGCGCCTAACCGACTCGACGGGTGTTTTCTGCCTAGCCGCCGCCAAGCGCCAGCCTCTAGGTCAGCACCCTTCCTGCCTGAGCTCCACCAGGAGCTGTCGAAGTCGTGGAACGCGCCCTTCTCCGCTAGACTCCGCTCGTCTGTCTCCTCGGCTCTCTCCCAGGTGGACGGGGCCGCCGAGAAAGGCTATACCGGCATCCCTTCCGTTGAGGAAGCGGTGGCAACGCACCTTTGCCCGCCGTCTGCTAGATGGCGCTCAAAGTCTGCCCTGCCGTCTAAAGCCTGCAGGACCACATCAGCTCTCGCCGGCCGCGCATTCGCCGCCTCCGGCCAAGCTGCTTCTGCCCTGCACTCGATGGCTGTTCTTCAGATCCTGCAAGCCGACCTCCTCCGCGAATTGGACGAGAAGGGCTCGGATCATACAGCCTTAACAGATCTGCGCAGCGCGACGGACCTTTCGCTCCGTGCTACTAAGACCGCTGCACAAGCCATCGGCAGATCTATGGCCGCGCTCACCGTCATCGACAGACACTTATGGTTGACGCTGGCGGATATGAGTGAGTCAGAACGCGCTGTCTTCCTCTACGCCCCGCTCTCGCCCACCGGCCTCTTCGGCCCTGCGGTCAGCGGGATTGTGGACCGCTTCTCTGAAGTGCAGAAGGCGTCGCAGGCTATGAATCTCTTCCTGCCTCGCCGCTCGAGCCCAGCCGCAGGCCGCTCTCAAGCTCAGCCTCCTGCGCGCAGCTCCACACAGCGCTCGTCTCGGCCACCAACCACTTCGCAGCGACGCCAGGGCGGCCGCCCTAGGTCGCGCTCGACCAGCCGTCACAGACCGCCGCCCCCCCGGGGTCCGCGTCCCAAGATAACGCTGAAGTCTGAGCCCGCGAAGTCCTCCTAGCACCCGCAGGGAGGAAGAGATGGCTGAGTCCCGCTGCGGCCGGACCGCCATCAAAACGCCCAGCTCTGTCAGTCCCCTCAGTGCAGGCTACTGCAGCAGCTTACACCGCAGCCAACGAGCCAGTAATACCACTCGCTCGCCTGCACACAAACGCCGTTTTTACGGCGGCCCAAATAAATCTCAGAAAGAGTGTAAATTCGGGCTTTCCGGCTCCGGCCGAAGGTGTTGTAAGTGTAGAAAATGTGCCCACTCCCACGTGCTCACTGCTTCACACAAACACGATCCCCATGGTAACGTGTTCAGAGCGCTCTCTCATAAAGCGGTCACACGCCGCTCGAGTAATAAGTGTAGTAAATGTGCCCACAACTCTGTGCTCACATCTACCTGTAACTCGCTCTGCCACTTGGTTACCCCGGGCAACAGCGGCTCAAGCCGAGGGTGTTATAAGTGTAGAAAATGTGCCCACTCCCATGTGCTCACTGCTTCACACAAACAGGGTCCCCATGGTAACGCGTACAGAGCGCTCTCTCATAAAGCGGTCGCAAGCCGCTCGAGTATTAAATGTAGGAAATGTGCCCACAACCTTGTGCTCACACCTACCCGCTGCTCGCTCTGCCAGCCAGTTACCTTGGGTCACGGATCCTCTAAAGCTCCCAAACACTGGCCGTGTCATAAGTGTAAACCCTGCGCCCGCTCACGAGCACGCGCACTCACTTGTAGACATGATAATCCCCACGCCTCTCTCGCGCCTGGGTTGTTTGACAGCAAATCACGCTCCATCCGATGGGACCGAGCTACTGAACGCTGTACAGTCGGCCAATACTGTTTACCAGCCCCCGTGTTCGAGCACCAGCGGCGCGCGCGCCGCGCCTTTCTCTCTGATACAGGCTCCCCATCCCGCGCAGCGCGGCGATCTGAGCCCAGAGACCATTCGACCCCTAGCTATGCATGCGGAAGCATGGGAAGCGATTTAGGGCGCGTCAGAATGGGTGCTGAAAACTATAAAACACGGCTATTCGCTTCAATTCGCTCGTCGCCCTCCGCGCTATACAGCACAGACGGAGACGAGAGTGAGTTCAGAAGCGGCGCACTTGCTTCAAGCAGAAATAGCGAAGCTGCTGCGCAAAGGGGCTATAGAACAGGTTCATCCTTCTTTGAGCGAGTCGGGCTTTTACAGCCGCTACTTCCTCGTGCCCAAGAAGGACGGAGCGTTCAGACCTATTTTAGATCTGAGACATCTGAACAAAGCCCTCATGAGACGGCCGTTCAAGATGATCACAACCAGAAAAATCCTCGCGCAGATTCGCCCAGGAGACTGGTTTATCTCTCTCGATCTAAAAGACGCATACTTTCAGATCCAGATAACTCCCCGTCACAGGCCATTCTTGAGATTCGCCTTCGAGGGTCGAGTATATCAGTACACAGTCCTGCCGTTCGGCCTGTCTTTGGCACCCCGTACATTTACGAAATGCATGGACACGGCCCTCGCTCCCCTGAGGAAACAGGGAATGCGAATACTGAATTATCTGGACGATTGGCTTATTCTAGCGCAGTCAGAGACGGAACTTGTGTCTCACAGAACAGCGCTTCTCAGCCATCTGGAGGAGCTGGGTCTCTCGGTCAACTGGACCAAGAGCTCGCTATCACCCCGTCAGTCAATTTCCTTTCTTGGAATAGAACTGGACTCGGTGGCTATGACGGCCAGACTGTCGGAGCAGCGCGCGCGCCGCATCCGCCTTCTCGCCGCATCCCTCCAAATAGGCAGCCGGGTTCCGCTGAGGACATTCCAGCGTATCCTGGGGCATATGGCCTCAGCTGCAGCAGTGCTCCAGCTGGGTTTACTGCGCATGCGCCCGCTCCAACGCTGGCTGAAAATGCGCGTGCCCCACCAAGCCTGGGCGGCCGGCGGCTTGCGAGTCAGAGTGAATCAGGGATGCATTTCAGCCCTGCAGCCCTGGCTGGCAGCCGAATGGTATCACACAGGAGTGACTATGGGAGTGATTTCACACCGGAAAGTTGTCTCGACAGACGCTTCCAACCTAGGTTGGGGAGCGCTCTTCGAAGGCAGACCGGTCTATGGCCGCTGGTCAGACCAGGAGAATCTCCTACACATAAACTGTCTAGAGATGCTCGCGGTCGAGAAAGCGCTCAAACACTTCCTCCCATTCCTCCACGGTCACCATGTTCTAGTCCGTACGGACAATACATCGGTAGTGGCCTACGTGAATCACCAGGGCGGTGTCAGATCAAAGATGCTCTGCACCCTGGCGGAACGCCTCCTCGTGTGGGCTCAGCACTCTCTGCGCTCGCTGAGAGCCGCGCATGTGCCTGGCCACCTGAACGAGGGCCCCGACAGACTGTCCAGGGACAACGTTCCCCCTGGGGAGTGGTCTCTACACCCCCAAACAGTCCAGTCACTGTGGCGACGGTTCGGCAGAGCGAAAGTCGACCTTTTTGCGTCAAAAGACAACGCTCACTGCCCAGAGTTCTTCTCGAAGAACGAGGACGCGCTGGCCCAGATCTGGCCCAGCGGCCCGTTGTACGCTTTTCCCCCGGTCTCTCTGCTGCCTCAGGTCATCGAGAGAATCAGGGAAGCGCGCCACTCAGTGCTCCTCATAGCCCCATGCTGGGAGAACCAAGCTTGGTTCCCGGATCTAATACAGCTGGCAGACTCAGCCCCCTGGCCGATACCGGTGAGGAGAGACCTCCTCTCTCAAGCACGCGGATCGATATGGCATCCCCATCCAGAGCGCTGGTCTCTGCATGCGTGGAGCCTCAACGATTACACGCTAATCTGCCAGACGGGGTCATGAACACGATCATACAATCTAGAGCCCCCTCTACGAGGCGGCTCTACATGTCGAAATGGTCAGTGTTTAACACATGGTGCACTGCTAAGGGGCTCGATCCACAGACATGTGGGGTATCGCGAGTACTGTGTTTCCTTCAAGAGCTACTGGACGCGGGCAGGTCCCCCTCCACGCTCAAAGTCTATGTTGCGGCCATTTCAGCGCTCTCGGTTTCTGAGCAGGGCCGCGCATTAGGAAGGAACGAGCTCGTCATCCGCTTCCTTAGGGGAGCCAGGAGGATGAACCCCCCGCGACCCCCCTCGGTTCCTATGTGGGATCTCTCTCTGGTCTTGGAGGCCCTGAGAGCGCATCCCTTCGAACCCTTGGAAACTGTGGATATGAAATACCTCACGCTCAAAACCGTTTTTCTGATAGCACTGTCGTCAGTCAAACGAGTGGGAGACCTTCACGCGTTATCTGTTAACGCCGCGTGCCTCGAGTTCGGACCTAATGACTCCAAAGTCATTCTCAGACCGAGGCATGGGTACGTTCCAAAAATTTTGGGCACTCCCTTCAGAGCACAGGTCATTTCCCTCTCAGCCCTGCCGACGCACGGCAGCGAGGCCGATAGTAATCTCCTCTGCCCGGTCAGGGCGTTGAGAAACTACATTTCACGGTCCGCCGCTTTCAGGCGCTCGGATCAGCTCTTTGTTTCGTTTGGTGGGCGCACCAAGGGTCTCGCCGCCTCGAAACACAGCCTGTCCAGATGGATAGTGGACGCTATTGCTGCTGCTTATGCGTCTAAAGACCTGCAGTGCCCATTGGGCGTTCGAGCTCATTCCACTAGAGGCATGGCCTCGTCGTGGGCATGGTCCAGCGGGATTCCCATTCATGACATTTGTGCAGCGGCAGGCTGGGCCTCCCCCTCCACGTTTGTTAGGTTTTACAACCTGGATGTTCCCGCCTTGCAGGCGAAAGTCTTATCAGTCTAAGTCTCGCGTATGCCAGCCCACTATCTGTGCGCGGGCTACGTTGTGTGATTTAACTCTACTGGTTGAGCTGCACTATACAGGGAATTGGCAGTTAGGACCGGCCGTGCCGCTCCTAACCCCCTAGTGTGTGCTTATGTACGGCGCTAGCCCTCTTCGGGCTGCCCGGCTCTCCGCTATCACGTTCCCCGGGCTCTCCCTGGGACTCATTCAGTGGATGCTGGGCGCGCACGGCGTTGACAAGGGCGTTCCCGTAGCGTAAGCTAACTACGCAATACGAGAGAACCTCTCGTAAGAGAACGTTTCGGTTACTCACGTAACCTCTGTTCTCTCTAGAAGAGGGAACGAGTATTGCGTAGCCCGCCGTGCTCGCGCCACGAGCTCATTTCGCTTCATGCGACAGAAACCAGAGAAGCAGCCTCCGAGCCCTGTTTATATACGCTAAGCCACACCCCTTTTCGCGGGCTGTGACGCATTAAGCGCGCCAAGCGCGCTCATTGGTCGTGACGTCACGCCAAGGGCTCAGCGGTAGGCTGCTGCAGTTGCCGCAGGGCAGCCAATGGGCACGCTAGTTAGCTTGCCCTAGGTCTGCAGGCTGCCGCACTGCGTTGACAAGATTATAAAAATTAAGGATAATTTTTGGCTTCAGTATCTCGAGAAAGAAAGGCTTTCCCGTAGCGTAAGCTAACTACGCAATACTCGTTCCCTCTTCTAGAGAGAACAGAGGTTACGTGAGTAACCGAAACGTTTTGCCATCACAGGAATAAATTACATTTTAAAACTTTAAGAGTTACTTTAAAATGTAATTTATTACAGCAGCACTGTATTTTTGATCAAATAATGTAGTCTTGGTGAGCATAAGATTTACTTAGAAGTTGAAAAAACTTCTGACTAAAAAAAATCGTAATAACAAATTTTGCGTCTAGTGTATATTTTATTGCTACCATTTATGTTTTATTAAACTAATTTCAAACATATAAGCTTAAAAACTTTAGATCAAAAGGTATCTAAAATCAGAAAAACACACAAATTTAGTCCAACTTGTCATCTTTTAAGTGGTAGGGTATAAAAATCCCTTTTTATACATGATGTTCTTCCTTCTTATCTGGTATTTAATGCAGTTAAAGCTTCTGTTAAGGAAGATAGATGAATGATTTTTAACGTTAGGATTTTTTTATTATTGATTTTGGTGGTTGAACATTTATTAAATGCCGATCTGTTAAGGACTTTGTTCTGTATTATTTGTGACTAGGACAACAGTGGTTCTCATGTTAATCTGAGAATAATATCACTCCAGAAACAAGATTGGGTGGGTTTGTTAGGTTTACCATTGGGCCGTATCCTATTAGCCATTGTTGCCTTGTGACTCACAGCTCTAAGTTTAACCTACAGTTTACTGAAAGCTTGTGTAGGTCCCGTCCTAAATAAATATTGTTAACCATGATCAAATAATAACACTGAATGTTCTCTGAGTTGATTGTTTCAGGAGAAGAAAAACAGTACAGAGCTGATATATTTGAATGTTTCTGTGGTTTTATAGCTGGGTGTTGCTGGCAGGTCAATATCTGTGTGTTGGATACAGGTGCTGGTAGAGTCTGTGCTCTCTCTGTGCTGTGTGTGACGCAGATGGAAATGTCTGCTTTGCATTTGATTCTTTAACATCACACTTGACTCGAAGAGCTTCTGTAGTCGTATCGCTTCTGAACCATTGGAAGCTTTATCATGCTGTCTAGTACCATAGATGGCCTTCCCACCAGCAGTACAGCAATTATGGAAATGTAGTGTTTATTGTGCTAATGAAAGTGTTTCATTGTTAAAAACATTCTTCTATTACAGCTTAAATATTATAAATAATTAATATACTATAAATTTAGCCATTCCCTTAAAAGTGTAAACACTGTGGCCTTTTTTCCCCATCCATTTGCGTGAGTTTAGAGTTTAGACACACTGTTTGTGGATTTTTTTTTTTTTTTTTTTTTTTTGTGGTTATAGTGGAACAGAAATGACACACTGCAGCTTTAAAATGTTGATATAATAAAGAAAAAAAAGGGAGTTCCATTATGCATATATTGGTTTTAAAATAATTTATACTGCTCAGTGTTATCTGTAAAATTGGTAATTTCATTTTTGGACCTGATACACTGTATATATTGCATGATAAGATTTAATAGGGTGTAAGAATATTATATTGTGGTAATTATGCTTTGCATCAAACAGACAGGCAGAGAGGATCTGCCGGATGTGACTACAATAAATCCACTGAGCTTATTTATAAGCTGAAATATGCTGACCTGTTGATAGTGAGAAAATATGATGATGATAATAGTTGTGTTTTATCTCAATTGGGATTGGAAATGTTTCCCTGGAGAAGAGACCTATTGCAGCAAAAATTTGATTCTGAAAGAAAATTAGTTAGACCATATGAACTGTAAAAGAACAAAAACATCTGTTTAATGTTAGTCTCAGAGCATATTTAGGTAGCCTGGCAAGCCAGACCTACATCAAGATGTTAGGTCTGGCAACTCACCATAGACACGGCTCAATCCGAGGGGCGGGATAAACGGCTTTCTTTCAAATTTCCTCTGCACGCAATTAGTTAGTTAGTTGATAGATTCAACTTTTGAATCTGGCCAGCAAAACTGCGAACACATCTTCCTTTTTTAAGAATGACTTAAGTGCCGTTCTATGCTCTTTTCTCAAAGAAAAACTTAACTCCAAGTCCTCCAGAGTAGCGGCCAAAGCCGATTCGAAAGACTGTTCTCCAGCAGCAGCAGCCGCCATTCTTTGTTTTCAAGTGGCAGGGAACCGTCACAACTCTGTCGTCATTATGTTAAGCCTGCCCCGCCTACTCTATACATGATGTGATTGGCCTGACCCAATTTAGGTTTTTACAGCTCGAAAGTCAACGAAGAGTTGCTAGACTACCCTGGCTGCAAAATAAATTTTGCTGCCGCTAGGGTGCGTCTAGATTTCTAGGCTAATATTGAGGTACATCAAATTATAAATCATTATTTGATCATTTTATATCACTTTTTTATATCACTGATTTTGGAATCAATGCAAAGAGAATCAGAATTGTGTGTCATCCACTGTGTTAAACAAGTGTGCTTAATTGTTTTGAATGTGCACTTGTAGTGTACTTGCAAAAAAAATGAATGAAATAAAAGGCCACTTAAGTGTACTTTAAGTATATTCCATGACTGTTTTTTAACACATTTAAGTACACTTTTAAAAAACTGTTTTTTTTTAAAAAACAAATTTTTTATTAAATACATTTTAAATCATGTATTAATATTTTGTTGAACTTGAAAGAAGTACACTTATTTTGATGTGTTGTCTAACTTACACACACACACACACACACACACATTATCAAAATAAATACAGGGCTCTATTATGATCCCGGACAAGCCCCCATTTTTTCTAAGTATGCTCAAGTATACTTTTTCACAAGGGAGCATGTATATAAAAAGCATGTAGGCACCTCGTATGTTACATACTGATACTTTTGTGTTTTAAACACAATGTAGCTTTAACTTTTTAAATGTTTACTTTGAGTTTGTAATTTTTCATTTCTCTGTTTCCACAGTTCTATGTGCTGATCGAGTGGGCCAGATGACTAAGACATATAATGACATAGATGCTGTTACACGTCTCCTGGAGGAGGTAAGCTGTGTGAAGTGGGAGTAAAAATATACATTTTTAAAAATAGGATGGAGAGTTTTTTTAAAAGCATGTCTCACATGTGATGTAGGTCTTACAATGTACCAAAATAGTCACTGATTACATAAGTATGATGCAAATCTTGCGTTCCTGCACTGGGTGACATTTCCATATGTTTTTGTGAGATTATAATTATTGTGAGCTAGATGTAATATCTGGGATATTAAGGAACTATATTTTAATCCATTTACAGTATGTTCAGTTATTTCTGTAAAACATAATGAGGTACCCAAGTCACTGACAACCTCATGCTGAAGGTATAATCACGTTCACCGATGCTCAGCAAAATTTTGTGGGCGAATTCCAGTCATTTCAATGGGAATTCAAACGATCGTATTCGCTCATGTTCAATTTGGTCACGCAAATCTAACGGAAATCTGCTTGGTTTGGTTTAAAAGTGAGTTTTGTCTGAGCTGTGCTACATACATCACTACACTATTGACAATCGACGTATTTTGCCTGCAAAATTTTGCATACATTTTGCTGATGTGACTGCATTATCGGAAGCGATAAAATTCTGTATTATAAATTTTAAGGCCAGACAAGTAGTTTGTTGAGGGTTGGTTTGTAGGGAAGGACTACACGCCTGTGCACACATATATTCAAATGCGCATACCTATAGACTGAACTCGTAATACGCATGTGTACGCCATTGGCGTTCTCACAGATTCGCGTTTTTATAGCAGAGACAACTTAAGAGTTTCCTGTTAAAACAGTGTCCTATCAGCGGCCCCTAAGTTAATAACTAATGATCATTGCGACGGAAGTGAATCAATCAAAACTAACTTTAGCTGGACAATAACTTTATTCTAGAACTGCTGTAAAGCCAAAACAATCTCTGTTACTTTAATTTCCTATTATCACTGTAAAGCCGCTTTAGAACAATCTACATAGTTAAAAGCGCTATATAAATTAAGATGACTTGTCTTGACTAGTGTAAAGTGAATGTGAATTAAACAGAAACTTATGCCATCACTCTATATGTCATTTCAGAAAGAGCGTGATTTGGAGTTGGCGGCACGTATTGGCCAGTCTCTGCTGAAAAAGAACAAAACCCTCAGTGAGAGGAATGCCTTTCTGGAGGAGCAGGTGGATCACATACGAGAAGAGGTAAGATGAGAAAATGGAAAGGTGAAACAAGCCTGCTGGCTAATGTCAACCTTTTTTTTTTCTTTGTTTGTTTTTGCTGTTTAAAGATGACTGCACCTGTTTTAAATGAACATAACCATGAA
Organism: Scardinius erythrophthalmus; assembly: GCF_964197995.2. Lineage (NCBI taxonomy): Eukaryota > Metazoa > Chordata > Actinopteri > Cypriniformes > Leuciscidae > Scardinius > Scardinius erythrophthalmus. Next base: position 27,141,415 of record NC_138236.1, read on the forward strand.
TTTAAAACGAATATGTGTATTGTTAAAATGCTTCATCCTATCTGAACTATGGAAGACTAAATTTAGTGGCACTTGTGGTGCAGAAATTACACAAGAAAAATTGTTCCATCAGTACCAAATTAGAGGTTTTCATCTAATAGCAGAACCCTTTGTGGCTTTAAATAGAACAATTTTTAAAAGGTTACATAAAGAAGCATGCTTTGAAAATGCTATATAAAACGTTAATGGTGTTATAAAAAAAACTGTTAAATAATGATTTAATGTCTTTAATGTGTATATATACAGGTTTACTGACATGGGAAATTGTACCATGAAATTGTTTATTAGCTGAATACATTAATAAATGATAATTGACATTGAACATAAATAAATATGGAGAAAAAGACATGATTGGTAGGAAACCATGCAGATATAATTTTAAAGTTAGAATTTATAGACATTTTTAAGAAGAAAATAAAGTACTTGTTTAGAATGTGTTGACAGTCTGTGAAGCTGGATGTTTGAGCTCCAGAAAATCAATAATGAGGTGGATATTTTAACAATTACTCTAAGACAAAGAACCATGCCAGCATAAAATGGCATAATCTAAATATAACTGTTACTATGTGTAAAGAACATTTAAATGACCATCTTCTTTAATAGTGCAGTCTAAAATAGATTTCACCTAAAAACATTGTCCTAAAAAAGAACTGTCCTAACCAGACACAATGGGCTCTATCTTGCACCCAGCGCAATTGACTTTGTACACCGACGCATGTATCATTCCTATTTTGCACCCGCGCAAAGCGGACTTTTCCCTCCACAGACGCACGTCGGTAAACTAGGAAATACACTTATGCTCCCCAGGGCGGTTCAGCGAAAAGAGGAGGCGTGTTCCGGCGCAAACGTTCCTCCATGCTATTTTGCAGGTTTAGAAAACAATTGCGTCACTAACCAGGAAAAAATAGTTTAAAGTCAGTGGCGCATGGTATTCATATGCTATTTTAAGGGCGCATGCTTGGCCATAATCAATGTAGCGTGTGCACAACGCACATACACTTTGATTCTCTCATCTACACAGAAGCAGCAGTTTTCATTTTTGCAAATCACACATTATTACGATAGATAGATAGATAGATAGATAGATAGATAGATAGATAGATAGATAGATAGATAGATAGATAGATAGATAGATAGATAGATAGATAGATAGATAGATAGATAGATAGATAGATAGATAGATTAACTTTTTCATGTTAATCAGAGGTTTTTTCCTAAGTAGCCGCAACGGCGATAAGTGGAGTGACAGAAGACTCTATGCCATGACTGCCCTACAATCCTAATTCACCTCAGATCTTGAAAATAAATTAAAGAGTTAGTTCACCCAAAAATGAAAATTCTGTCAGTAATTACTCACCCTCATGTTGTTCCAACCCCGTAAGACTTTCGTTTATCTTCAGAACACAAATTAAGATATTTTTAATGAAATGTGAGAGCTGTCTCACTCCTCCATAGGCTTCTATGGGATAAAAACTTGCCGGCCCAGAAAAGTTAGTAAAGACATCGTTAAAATTTATCAAGCGACGAGAATACTTTGTTGAGAAAACAATAAAAATAATGACTTTATTCAACTATTCATTTTCGTCTGTGTGGGCCTGAGTGAGTTCACGTAGTGTAACACCGCAGCGCTTCTGGGTTGTACGTCAGCACGTAGGCTCACTATTGGCCGACGCTGGTCATGTGTGTGATGCGTGAGCCTACGTGGTGAGTTGAATAAAGTCGTTATTTTAGGGGTTTCTGTGCACAAAAAGTATTCTCGTCGCTTGATAAACTTATGGTTGAGCCACTGTAGTCACTTTGACTATTTTAACGATGTCTTTACTAACTTTTCTGGGCCGGCAAGTTTCGATCCCATAGAAGCCTATGGAGAAGAGATCCAGCTCTCAAATTTCATCAAAAATACCTTAATTTGTGTTCCGAAGATGAACAAAAGTCTTACAGGGTTGGAACAAAATGAGGGTGAGTAATTACTGACAGGAATTTCATTTTTGGGTGAACTAACCCTTTAAAGGAAGCAAAAATGTTCAAACTGTGGACTCAGTGTGAACAAACAAGTGTAACCTATGTCAGAAATTGTTTCAGCCACTCAGTACCTATTTTTAAAGTTAAAAGGGTATAATATTTATGAATTTGATTATGTACTTTCTAATTTGTTTTGAGTGCAGTGCGCTTGCAGAGAGAGCCTGCCTACACTCTTTCTTATTGGCTGTGATTGATTGATTTTGTAGCGTCTCGTAGTCATGTCGCATCTGTTCTGGACAGACAAATTGCTTGTCGCTGGAATCTTATCGCATCGCATCTGGTTAGGACACAGTGTAACACAAATCATGTCAACATAAAATGGTTCTTGAAGATAATATATTTTTTTAAAGAGAACTGTTACTATGTGCAGAGAACCTTTTAAAGGCCATCTTTTTTTTAATAGTGCAGTATAAAATTGATTTGATCTAAAACATCTTATACTGCAGAACAAAACGACAGACTATGTGAGTCCACAGTTGTTGCGAGCATACAGTGAGTTTGTATGTGTGCATGCAGGTATCTCAGCTGCGTCATGATCTCTCAATGAAGGATGAACTCCTGCAGTTCTACACAAATGCTGCTGAGGAGAGTGATGGAGAGTCTGCTTCTACCACACCGTGAGTCCATATATTAGACAACCTATTAACTTGATACTTGTGCCATGGGTATGATTGATACCTCAAATTATATGGATACTATCATTTTCTATTTTTGCCTGACAAATGTACAAATCTAGCTAAGTAAATTTTTGTCTGTGAGGATATTTCTGTGTACTGAAGGAGGCATATCAGTCTGTGGTTTTTCTTTGCAGTATTCGCAGAAATGACTCGTCTTTCACGCTCCCAGATTACCTCCCTCTGGATTCACTGCAGAAGAAACTCAAGGACCTGGAGGAAGAGAACATCAGCCTGCGATCAGAGGTGAGAGAGTGACCTCGGTATTCACATTCTTCCACCGCTCATATCAGTGTTTTGCATTATATTATTCAAAACAGCCTCCAATCAAACTTTTCAGGGTTCTAGGCATGTCAAATTTCCAAGACAAACACAATATTGTATGTACCCAACTTCATTCTCAGATAAAGACATTTGAGTGTTATCTGTGTGCTTTAGTAAAATAAGAACTGCAATACCTTTATAATAAACTCTATAATAACATCCACTTAGATACAGTATGTGAGAAAGGGAAAGGAAAAGTACATCTTTAATATATATTTAAAAGGAAAATATTTCATGTTGTCTTGTCTTTCAGTTAATATGTGGTCATAATAATTGTATAATAATTATATATAAAAAAACACAGCTTTAGATCATAGAATTATAAAGTAAATTTATACGAAATTCACCAGCTCTTCAGACTTTTTATTTAGCTTTAGCAGCTTTTAGGGCTGGGCGGTATGACGATATAAAGTATAGTGGTGACATTGTAAAATGCCATATAAAAATAAAGAGATTTTGCTATTTCGTGTATATCACGGTATGTAAATATATCCACTCTACTGACACGTTAGAATGATAAAGAAATGACTGACACGCACCCGAAGAGCATGCAATCCCAAACTGAGTTCTCTTTTGCGACTTCTACAGTCAAATACACAAAAAAATGATGTCAAATTGTGTGAAAATGACACTTCATGCTCCCTTCCAACCATTCGTTCTCACTTTGAGCCTAATGAATCTTGACATTGTCATCCTGGAATATGGCCTAGATGTGTCTTCCTACACACTCCATCAATTAGCGTTAGAAGAACTGTTGCCAAACGAATTACATGCTAGAAACATAATAATCACTGCAATAATGATCCAATCATAGGCTCTTAAGCATTTGCCTACATTTAAATCCAAACATCAACTTTTTTTTGGGCCAGGCAGTGTATATTCAAAAAAATTATCATAGTATATATGCAGTACTATATCATAATACGCAGTATGTCGTTATCTTGAAATAAAATTTTGGTCTTATCACCTTTTATTACCCACCTTGTAGCTCTTTCTCACTGTATTTCCCCTCACTGTAACTGTATATCTGTAGTGACGTGTCGGGCGTCTGACCCCAGTAGACAGGTGGAATTCCACGCCTCACTGACTATGAAAAATACATCCACACCCACACAAGACCTATTTTAGAAAGTGAACCCAAATCTAAAGACATCACTGTATAACATTTCTCAGTGTATGTGATCCCCATTAAACTGGGCCATGACATGAAAACAAAAAGCTTGTGTAACAGAGTTAGATGGCAACTCCATAGCTTTGCCTGTTGCTGTAGATTATATTCTTCCTAGATTGTTTTGCTCTACAATATGGGCACTTAAGACCTGTTCCTCTGACAGGTACCTTAAAACAAAAGAGCAGCCATGTAAGATGATACCTCCATTGTTTATTCAGATCGTTCTTTATTGTGTGTTTGTTTATAGGCAAATCACTTGGAGACAGAGACCATCTCGTATGAAGAAAAAGAACAACAGCTTGTAAATGATTGTGTTAAAGAGCTCAGTGAGTAGATCCATCTGTTACACCATCAAAGATCACATTCCCTACCAGTGTAAACTGATATTACAACCCATCCTGTACTAGTTAAATTCATGTATGCTATACATTACCTTATTGTTCCACTCTTGTAGTATAACAGTGCGGTTATTAAAGTCATGGACTGCAGATACCATTGGGTTAGTCTACTGTATAACTTGCCTTTAATGGGGATTAGGGATGTTTTGTGTTTACCAAAGGTGTATTTGAATGTGGCGTCTTACACATGAAGTGTATCTCTTCACCCTTAGGAGATGCTAACATACAGCTCTCCAGCATTTCGGAAGAGCTGGCTAAGAAAACAGAGGATGCCTCTCGCCAGCAAGAGGAAATCACACACCTCCTCTCTCAGATCGTGGACCTGCAGAAAAAGGCCAAATCTGTGAGTTCTCCTCACTATAGCCTTTTGACACGATTAATACATGGTTCCCTGGAATACTTGTTTCTGATTGGTCAGTTGCTGCATCCTGCAGGCACCCTTTTCACATTTCTAGATTAGGAACACAGTGGTCAACTATACAGCATGGTAAAGTTCTATAGAGTGCAACCGTGCCCGCCCCCTTTTTCAGCGTCGCTGGTTCCCGAAGTATTTTTTTCATTAATTTTTCCCATAGGGATCTAAAAATAATCTAGGAGGTGAATCACGACATTACAAACTTTGAATTGAAGCAAAAAAGTTTTTAAAAATAAGAAAAAGACAAAGGTACAAGAATTTTAGGGCAAACAGGGCAAACAGGACAGGGCAAATTAGCGTGAGAGCACAATTCCAAAAAAGCACAGAAAGTTCTGCTCATGATCTACTGACGACCCGCAAGGTAAAGAACAGACGCAGCCGGATATTTCCATATGACATATGTAAATCCCCTTGCATAATTAATTTGATTAAAGGCATTTTAATAACTGACTAATAACCTTTTCATTGCCATTAAAGTGAAATTATTAAACGTAGTAGCCTGGTAAAATGTTCATTTAAAAGAAAAAATGTCAGACGGACTCAGAGGTTTTTGCTTCTGAAGTCTTCATATATAATCAGATCAACTCGATTACATCATTCACAGTGCTTCATTGGAGTGGGCGGGGCTAAAAAGCTATTTTGGAGCTTTTTTTTTTTCACTTTCTGATTTAGTGTAATCTGCACCAACAGCATCATGGGTAATGTAGTTTTTCACCAGAAATTTCAAAAATAAACTATTATTTTAAAAATAAGCTGAATTAAAGCTTCTGTTCTGTGTTTATACATAATATGAAATGTGTTCATGAAATGCAATCTTGTTTTCTATAAAAGTTTTCTAATTGGATCTCATTTCATTTAGCTTGTACTGTCAGTTATAAGCAGCACACTTATTCATGTGAAATGTTGGTTATTTTTCAGTATGCAGTAGAAAATGAAGAGCTCACACAGCACCTGGGAGCTGCTAAAGACGCCCAAAGGGCACTAACAGCAGAGGTAACATGCACACACACAATGTGTACCAATGTACCACATCTCTACCAGCATATTCAAATAAAACAGTATTACCAACTGTAATTCAAATAAAACTACCATTTAACAATTAATAATAAAAAAAAGATGTGAATTATGCGATTTTAATTGTATCCATGATATATGACTGATGAATTTATTTTTACTGCTATTTTTACCTTCTATAAGTCTCTTTATCTCAGTCTTTATCTGTTTCTTCCTCTAGCTGAGGGAGCTGGAGGATAAGTATGCTGAGTGTATGGAGATGCTTCATGAAGCTCAGGAGGAACTGAAGAACTTCAGAAATAAAACGCTGCCTCTCAGTACACCGCGACGATTCCACTCACTCGGCCTGTTCCCCATGGTGAGACACAGAAAACAAGAAAAAAGAACATTGTTATTTTATTAAAATTTGTGTTCTTTCCTATATCGATTTTTCGAAATATATCGATACCTGAAACGCTTCCAATACTCGTTTCCCGCAGAATAGATAAAGATACCAGCTGCGCTTTCTCGCTCTCCCATCTCTCTGACAGCGAGTTGACGCACAAACCCGCCTCCCCTCACTCACTCGTTTGTGTTACACTTTGTTTGTGTCACCGGGTTTGAATTTCGGCTTGGGATTCCACGTATTGTGCATAATTTTCCCGCTGATTTTGTGCTCATTTAAAGTTGCCTTGAGTTCTTTTTCGTTGCTTATTTCGCTTAAACAGTCAAATAGCCAGCAGCCATGTCATCCTGTAGCCCAAGACTGGTTGCCCACTGAAGCTAAGCAGGGTTGAGCCTGGTTAGTACCTGGATGGGAGACCTCTTGGGAAAACCAGGTTGCTGCTGGAAGAGGTGTTAGTGAAGCCAGTAGAGGCGCTCACCCTGTGGTCTGTGTGGGTCCTAACGCCCCAGTATAGTGATGGGGACACTATACTGTCAAAGAGCATCGTCCTTCAGATGAGACCATTAAACCGAGGTCCTGACTCTCTGTGGTCATTAAAAATCCCAGAATGTCCTTCGGAAATAGAGTAGGGGTTAACTCCCGCATCCTGGCCAAATTTGCCCATTGGCCTCTATCCATCATGGCCTCCTAATCATCCCCATATATACAGTATTGATTAGCTTCATCACTGTCTCCTCTCCACCTGTAAGCTGGTGTGTGGTGGGCATTCTGGCGCAATATGGCTGCCATCGCATCATCCAGGTGGATGCTGCACATTGGTGGTGGTTGAGGAGATTCCCCCTTCCATATGTAAAGCGCTTTGAGTTCTTAGAAAAGCGTTATATAAATATAACGAATTATTATTATTAAATACACACAAAATAAAATGTCAAAATGCCGGTCTTGGCGAGTATTCACGTAAACACAGTCAGATATGTTTTGTTGAGAAAGACGCATGTGTAACAGTATAATATACTGCTGCCCACATATATTTATGTGTCAACGTTAACGGATGCAATTCATTCAAAATCCTTAACTCGTTAAAATAATTTAGTGCAAATAAATCACTGAAGCAAGTGAAATTGCACGTCACGCAGTTAGATGATCTTAGAAGTCAGGAGTTTATCACACTTAGCATCTACAGTGGCTCAAGCACCTGTTACCCTGATAGGTGGAAATTTCTATTCTAACCCTTTAACCCGAGCTCTGTCATATTCTGTGATTGTTTCTGAAGCGCGAGCTCTCACGCATCACACTGTGTGAAATACAGACTGAACGGAACGTCGAAACATCCCACCGATGCGTGGCCAGATGATAGGCAAACTTCGTTTCTCGGCTGGATAAAGCAAACCAGTGTCTCGCTAGTAAAGTTTTGATGGATGAGGATTGTAATTAAGGTAAAGATGATTGCGTTGACGTACAGGACTTGTACAGTAAGCACGCGTGGGTCCATTATATTGATGCGTAAACAAACCTCTCGACGCACTGATCGAACATTGTGTTTATGCACAGACACATTTCAAATCATTAACTTTGTTTCCACTCACATTCAGGATAATGTTTTGATTTGTCATGTGTATGTTGCTTTGTTTAGTAATTCTTAATGGATCAGTGTACTGTAGTAGGTATATCCAGTCATATCAAGGCAGTTGGTTTAGGTTTGCAGCTGGTTCGGGATTGCAGCTTGACTTGTCTAAACTATAAAGAGGCTCTTTGCTGTTGCACTGTACACATACTATACACTGCGAATTCTAAAACGTTTTTACCAGTAAGTTTTTTTTTTTTTTTATGGGTGCTTTGGTGTGCGCAAAGTTGTAAATTATATGGAATCCTTATATAATTTGGTTATTTGGTGGAGGTCCAAGTGTCCATTTAAAAAAAAAAAAAAAAAATTTACCTTGAAAAGCTTGCAGAAAATAGTTTTGTGAGAATCACCTAGTTCACTTTGCTGGATATAACAAATGATGACAAAATAAATGTTTTAAACATGTGTTGCACACTTATCGTGAAATTAAGCATAAACCATTTATTAAACAATTTAACCTATTGACAGCCATTTTCTATATATATATATATTCACCTAATTGTAGTCAGACAAAGACTCACAAACGCGTACTAGTGTCCTGCTTACTGTGTAGGACAGTAAGATATAAGAGATATATACAGTATATATATATATATATATATATATACACATAAAAATATAAATAATCATTTTTATTTCCAAGATTATAAGACAATTACACATGGAGATGAGGTCATGTTACATCCCCCAATGAAATTTTTTTTCATGAAATAGTTAGTATACACAGTAAGCAGGACACTAGTATGCATTTGTGAGTCTTTGTATGACTACAAATAGGTGAACATCCTAAAAAATAAATACACAAATAATGATAAATTCATAAACTATCACTTTTATTCCCCTGGCTAACGGTGTGTTTGTGCTGTGTGTAACAGGACTCTTTAGCTGCTGAAATTGAAGGCACCATGAGGAAAGAGATTGAGATGTCTGATCCAGACGTAGAGGAACAAAGGTATGTTTGTTTGTCATTTCCTGTGTCCTACCTGTATGTCTCATATTAAGTTATGGATTTGCATGCAGAGTCAAATTTAGATGAATATAAAATATGTATATGTATATTTGTATAATTTGTATATTATGTTTAATTGTCTTCACTTTTTTTTTCAGGTTGCACCCAAAACGTGTCTTTGAGACGGTGCGTAACATCAACCAGACGGTTCGGCAACGCTCCATGGGCCCGTCCCCTATGAACATCCCAGGGTCCAATATGACGTCCTGTATAAACTCCAGGCGTTCTAGTTGTCTGAGCACGCCCCGATCGAGCATGTACGGAGGGGACGGGGTTGAAATGGACAACCGCACTAACAGTATGCTTCTGGAAACCCACTCACCTCAAGATGGGTAAGAGCATCAAACACGATTTTCCACCATACGTTTTTGAAGCATATGATAGAAATGTGTTGTGCATGTTTACTTAACTATAGTTTGTCCCCATATGTGAGCGAAATCTGGCAAAATCTGTCAGTAAGATTAAAAAGAAGTGTCTTATGCTCATCAATGTTGCATTTATTTGATCGAAAATATAGTAAAAGCAGAAATATTGAGAAATATTACAAATGTAAGAACAGCATTTAATGTATGTGAAATAGAATCTTAGAAGTCCTTTTTATCAATTTATTGCATCCTTGATAAATAAAAATTTTAACTTCCTAAAAATAAAAAAACGTACTGACCCCAAACGTTTGACCTTTTGTTGAGTATATACAATACCTGTAAAAAGTTTGGAATAGTTCAGATTTAATAATTGATAATAACTAGATCAGCAGATTAGATTGATTTTCTGAAGGATCATGTTACACTAAAGACTGGAGAAATGATGCTGATAATATTTCACAATTTTTACCGTTTTTACTGTATTTTGTTGTTGTCATATAAGTTACTTTTAATTTAAGGTTTAGGTTAGTCTATGGGTGTCTCTAGTAACTATAACTAATATGTTGGTTATTAATTAATCTTTGAAAACACTAATAATTGAATAACACTGTTCAATGTCATTTTTTAGTTAATCTCAAAATAAATATATTTTTTTATACTGTATGTTATAATATTGTGACCCCAAAATTCACTTTTAGCACTTAAAAGTTGACTTTAGTGTAACTTAAGTTTCCTATTTTACATTGCCATAATACTGTAACGTGAAAATAATTATCAGCTTACAGTATCTGTGTTGATAAAAAAATATATATATATATTTATTCTATTTATATGAAAACAATAGAAGTTGTTACATTTAGGTAAATAATAATGTGTGTGTGGAGGTTTTTCATTACACTCTTAAAAATAAAGGTTCCTTATTGGCTTCCATGGTTCCATGAAGAACCTTTAACATTCATCGAATATTTTCATTGCACAAAAGGTTTTTAAGTGTGGGAAAAAAGGTTCATTAGGGGATACCAAAATGATTCTTCTATGGCTAAAACCACGAAAAAAAAGCCCCAAAAAACAACCTTTGGAACCTTTATTTTTTATGACATTAGTTGACGTTTTTCCTGTAATATTTGTTCCAGCTCTAATGACTCCAACAGAAAGCCTGGCACGCCTGGCACACCCGGCTCCCAGGACCTGGAGGCGGCACTGCGCCGCCTTTCCCTTCGGCGGGACAACTACCTTAGCGAGCGGCGTTTCTTTGAGGAGGAGCGAGAGCGTAAACTCAACGCCCTGGCAGTAGAGAAAAGCGAATTGTACGAGGACAGAGATGTTGGTAGTGGCAGTGAAGACGGCGGTCCTCTTACTCCGGCAGAAAGCATCATGTCTCTGGGCACCCTGCACTCGGTTTACTCCATCTACAGCGCCCGATCCTACCTGCCCGAGAAACTCCAGATCGTCAAGCCTCTGGAAGGTGACCGAGCCAAATCCAGGCCTTTCACCCTCTCACTGTTTGATGCTCTGTGGGCATTAATGCACCACAGTGCTGAGGATCTTTCTACACAACACTCCTTCTTTTTCAGACACACACAGCCTCGCTGCTGGTTTGAGATATAGGCCACACACACACTACAGTTCAATTTGGTTGTCAGTTCACCTTTTAGTGCTTTATCCTGTTCTGTACTGTTCTGAGTTCAGTCATTTATGGGAGTGGCAAGCACATTCTACAAGTTGTAACAATTTGGGTCATTCCTACAGTTAGGTGGATTTTATGTTCCCATGAAACAATACTGCATATTTTACACAAAATATTAATTAACTTGAACACCATGTGGTTTTTCATGCATAGATGTTCCCCAATTAACACAACTTAATAATGATTAGTACCTAAGAATAATTTAAATCATTTGAAACACTGCAAATTCCCATCTCCCCAAACATGTTTTCTCAACTTGAATTTTAAGAATTAGTATGTGCACGTATTCTCTTTGACATGATGCATATCTTTAAGCTGTGTTAAACCATTAACTGAGTTTGTCCCTCAAACTCCAGTCCACTCTGTTATATTGTTGCGATTTACCCTTTAAAATCTGAAGCGTATGCCCTAAATTACATGACTTGCTAGAAGTGACATCATTACTTGGAGGGAAAGCAACTCCAAGAAAAAAGTAAGAATCAGTCATAAACTTTTCACTCTTTTCCTCATTTTTAGCTGACTTATCTAATAGCATAAAACATAGCATGTCCAACCTGTTGTGTCAATTTACACTGGACATGAAAAACTTTTTTTATAGATATAGATATATTATATTATATTATATATATCTTTATATATCTTCTGCTTGCATGCTCTTTCTTGGCGAGTAATGGCTTTTATTAGCTTAAAACGTCCTGTTACACACTGCATTGTAAATATGTAATGTAACGGGCTGAACAAGTTCCATAGAATGTGAAACATAAATATTTGATCTGGGTTATTAGGTTATACTAGCCTGAGATTGACCCCAGTGTGTTTTTTTTTTTATGATAGACCAACATTTTCTCCCTCTGACAAGACTGAAAAATAATTGAATATTAAAAATGTTTTCAACAAACCTGCTGTCCAAAATCCACTGTAGGAATGACCCACTTACAAAAATTCTATGCATTGTGCTGAACTGAACAACTAGTTGTTAATTATGTATTTAAACGCACATAAGTTCTGCATGTATGGTGCAAAAAACTAGGTATGAGCCATAACTTATTTGTGTTGCCAGATCTTGTTAGAAATAACAACAAACAAGAACAAGCACATTGTAGGCCAAAATAAATCAAAATTCTTCAAATTGAAAATATAACCATTCATTTTGCACCTTCCCAGTTTAATAAATCCATAAATTTGATAGCTTTATAAGCCAAGCCCAAAAATGCTTATAAGTTGTGGACATGTCAACACTTGTAGAACATAACGAGTTTTTGGTCGCTATAATATTACTTTGGTCAAAAACAACGTTGATGCCAAAACGTTGCTATGGTTACCGCGGTGTCAATCATTGCAATTTCAGGAGGGGAGTCGTGTTCAGTACACATGGATCGATTAGAGGATTTGCTCCCCTTTGTAAATGCAGTTGTCACTCCTGAACCAGAGTGTCAAGGCCACTGAGTCAGCAAACTGAAAAACTTACCCACAATGCACTTTATGGTACATATTTTAAAAGACACATTTTAAATTGGTGTTGCTCGTTTACAAAGAAAGCCAAAAACAAAGTTGATTGTATATCTTTCCCTTCTCGTTTTCTGTGGATCTTTTCAGTTTTATGCCAACAAAAAGGTGATTGAATTCATTTAGTTGTATATAACATATCTACAGCTAATTGTAGTTTGTCATGTTATTTAAACTTAATCACAGCATGATAACAGCTACTGTGGTGATCTTATAATGACATCTCTAGCGCCCCCTGCTGGTTATAGATAATAGAGCTAAGCAGTCTGACGTTGCCTGCCCAAAAGTAAGGCTTAGGAATTACAGAAAACTCTAAAGCATTTTCTTGAGTGATTCCTCTGATTTGCTTAACATATTTAAACATGTTTCAAAGGTACTAACAAGCAAACTGACAGATTAGCTCCTGAGGAATATTATTTGACTTGAGCCCCGGTTTTCCCCATTGTGTTCACCATTGTTTACCCCTACTGTCTCTCTTGTCAGTTTTCAGTTTGGATGTTTAAATTCCTTTTCTTACCTTTTTGTCTTTTAATGTGTTTATACCTTTCCAATAAACACAACTTTAATTTCCCCCTCCTTCTTTTTCTCTTTCTTTTCTTGCTTTAGGCTGTCCATAGTTAGCATGTCATGAAATGTATCGATGTGTAAACTTTAAGAGCTGTTTTACTGGGCACATATTAAATTGAGTATAGAAATAGCATATGTAGTGTAACTATAATCAGAAAGCAATTAAAATGACTCAACAATTAAAATTTATGAAAGAATATATAACTTTGATCACGACTGCTGTTAAATATACAGTATACCTCCACATCTGGTTGTCTCTAAAATATATCTATTTTAAAATGTATTGGAACACAGACAAATTCTACATAAAAATGAACAGATCAGTTCTCAGCATTGAAACCAATTGGTTTTCACACTTGGTATCACAGAGGTTTGCTTAAAACTCTCCTGGACTTGCCATTTAATCAGATTATTTATATATGACACATGCTCAATGATCATCCAATGTTACTTTCTTATTTTGATATACATTCCTGAGGCAAGCAATCTCATGCTGCCTCTTGTCTCTTGGACTACAGTGGATGCTAATTTTAAATCAGTCAGACCGATCTGAAATTCTTGTCAAATCGCCATCGTCACACTTCATGAATGCCACCTTGCGTTCATGATCAAGATATATATTTTGTGTGTTATGTGACATTTGTTGTAATTTGTCTCTGATCTGTGCTCTTGTTTCCTCCGTTCCTCAGGTTCGGCCACTCTGCACGCATGGCAGCAGCTCGCGCAGCCACACCTGGGCGGCATCCTGGACACACGGCCCGGCGTCGTGACCAAGGGCTTCCGAACGCTGGAGCTGGACCTGGAGGAGGTGTACCAATTCACCGACCTGGAGGAAGATGAGTCAGGACAGCATTCCCAATCCGCCGTCTCTACCTCTTGCCTGGGCTCTATGCCTTGCTCGCCTGCTTTGCGACGACCTCGTGCCAACAATCCTGAAAACCAGGAAGAGCAGCTCAGAGAAAATGGAGGGACCCCTGGAGTGGGGCAAGACCGAAAGGAGGCTGGAGAGGAAGAGGTCTCATCTGGTGAGGGACCCTCATAACCTCACTAACCCTCCGGACAGGCTTAGGGGGGTGGGATCAAAAAGATCTCTATAAAACAGACCGAAGCCCCAGTGGAGTACCCATAAGCCCCAGTTGTATTGTGCCTATGAGGGTCTATAGGATGAGCTGGTTCTCTCCACACACCCACTGCACACCAACCACTACCTCACCCAGGAAGACAGCTGCCATGTTCTTTTGAGTATAGTCAATTTTTTTAAAAACATTTTCCTGTCGTTCTGCCTGTCATCTCTCTTGATCCTTGTGCTGAAAAATGAGAAATCAGTCTATGGAAACATAGACTAGAATACATCAAGTATTAGTTGAAATACTTTAAATATTAAAGAATCTTAAGTACCACCAGCAGTACCAAATGTATGTATCACCTGCATGCCAGGGGTTACCTTTCTGTGTGGGTTATATTTACCCCTAATTCAAAAGTGAAAACATTTTAGAACCTTTTTTTATTATTGTGACATTTGATTACTATTAAAAAATCCCTGCCCCCATTATTAGTACTAATGGGTACAAGTCAACATTTGAGTTTGGAATGCTCATTTTCAAAGAGTGATTCTCATCCTGTCTAGACACTATTATAATTATTATTAGTAGTAGTGTTAGTGCTGTCAAATCGACTAATCACGATTAATCGCATCTAACATTGAAGTTTGTAAATATGTGTATGTGTAGCATATATATATATATATATATATATATATATATATATATATATATATATATATATATATATATATATATATATATATATATGTATATATATATATATATATATATATATATGTATGTATGTATGTATGTTACCGGCAAAGTGTGTAATCCGGCATTCTATAGAATGCCTAGGTAATGTATAGAATTAGGTAATGTATTTTTGCCAAAAACCATCAGGCATTCTATACATTGCCTAGGCATTCTATACAATACCGGGATTTCAAACTTTGCCGATAACATAAATATATACATATATGCAAACTTTTTTATTAATTATTATTATTATTAATAAAAGATAGTATAACATATACTGCCATGTTAAAATATAAATATTTTATAATTTAATTATTAGGTCTACTCTAAGATACTTATGAATATGAGTCTAATAATAAGTGATAAGTGTGTGCTTCTAGACTTGATTCTCATTTTCAGCACTCGTTAAATTTCCAGTATCTTAAAAACTCTTCTCAGCTAAATCTCTTTTCTAACCTGCATTGCCAGAACGCTGTGTCAGAAAGTTTAATGCCTGGTGGTGGGCAAACAACATTTATTTATTCACTCTCTCCACACACACACACATGCAAGTCCACTTGTCCCCTGGTAAACCTGTATGTGAGATTTAGGCAGGCGTCCAGCCCGAGGGCACAGAGTGTGATGTTTAATACTTAACTGCAGAACACATACACATGCCTTTAGCACACATCACACAGTCCCAACAGGAGCCCCAGCATGTAACATCCAGCTAGAGTTCTGAGTGTCTTTTAAAGGATAATGTTACGGAGTTCTATTAAAAACGGGGAGGTGTGAGTCGCAGTCATGTGAGTGAACAGACTCTGGACACTGGACAGAGGTCACATTGACACCACATGTAGCTACACAAACACACTCCACATGCTTTCAGAGTCAAGCTTGTCAGACACACACACACATGCTCTGACAGTCCCAGTTTATCTGGATAATTATACACTGTGCTCACATACATACATGCTGTGCATATTTGTTTCGTTTTGTTTGTTTTGTTTTGTGATTTAGTTTTTTTTTTTTTTTTTTTTAGGGTGAACTTTCCCTTTAATGACAATTAATGTTTCTTTCTGCAGAGAATTATTGAAACATAATGCCAGCTGATAATAATGGACTTCACCGTTTGATTGTTCCTCTTTCCCACTGTTCTCTCCTGCTGTGTGAATCTATTTTAAAACTGCATCAGGATGAATCATACCACCACAAACTCATGATTTGTAAGGAAATTTAACAAATCAAATTCTGCTGTCACATTTTGGCAGTATACCACATTAGATTGCGTTAGGTCTCCTCAGATCCTGAAGCAGTTTTAATTCCATCTCTGCGTTTGTTTGTGGTGTTGTGTACTGATGTTTGTCTCTCCTCTCCTGCTCTCCCCAGTGCATTTTCCTGGTAAATGTATGTCTAACACCAGCTCCACATACACCTTCACCACCTGCAGGATTCTGCACCCTTCAGATGAACTCACCAGAGTCACAGCCAGGTAAATACAGTGTGGTCTTTTCATAATACCATCCTAGCAACTGTTGGTTCATAGATGATATCAGACACTTTTAACAAATACACTGCCATAAATATGTGCAAAAATTTTACCTTTAGGGTTACAACAGTGTGTCACTGGGCAGTACCCTTAAAGTGCCCCTATTATGCTATTTTAAAGGTTCCTGATTTTGTTTTGGAGGTCTCCTACAATAGGTGTACATGCATCCAATTTTCTCATAATATACATTCCACATCACCTCAGTTCCTCAAAGAGTCTGAAAACAGTTATCTCTAAACCCCTCCTTTCCGTGAGCCTACTCTGTTCTGATTGGTCAGATGGCCCAGCCTGTTGTAACTGGCTTGCAGCGCGTGACGAAGCGTCTTTTACCATAATTGAATTTCAGCTCCAGAGGCTTCCTCAGCACTTTTATACACAGTAGAGTTGAACGACTTCAGATTTTTTTAAGTCAAAATTTATGTGATTTAAAGTTAAAAATCAACTATCATTAACGTCATTAACCCTTTGACGCCTACAATCACACCGGTGCGATCAGTCTAGGCTGGTCCCTGGACGGTCAGTGCATCACGTGATCAACTGCTAAATTCAAATGTGCCTTTGGCTGGCGCTTAGCCAGAGATGGATGCTCTATTCAACTATTCAGTGTTCAGTGTTCAACTATTCAACCACATAAGGTTTAATTTAGGTTTCAGACATTTAAATACACATAAATACTAGCAAAACAATACATTTATAGTTTTTAAAATACACACTGATGTCTATGGAAGCAGCAATAACAATACAGTTAATTATAAATTGACACTGTGTTTTATTCATTTCAGATACACATTATGTAGGTAACTATAACGTTTACTCTGTTCTTCTTACACTTCACCGGCCACTCACTTTTATGTATTTCGGTAGAAGTAGATGAATTTGCGTGTTGTAAATCCAACAGGTCCGATTCTCTGAACTGCGGCCCAAACGTAGGTTTTACTGTATCAATTCCAGCCCGAGTCCTCATCCTTTGGAATTGCATTCGAAGTGGATTCGCAGCACTGAAAACAGCGTCTTCTCGACATGTCGACAACACAAACCAAACTCTTCCAGGACTCAGTTAAAACTACAGTGTTTGAGTGTCAAAGTAGATGTTGTTCACGAGCATCCAATGAAGACCATAGGCTGCCATTATGCAAATTTGTTACAAACCTATGTAGGAATGTAACAGGAAGTGAGACTGGATTTGCTGATGACTCGGCATGTTTCGGCAGTTCAGATTTGATTTTTTCTTTTGGGAGACAAAAACTTTTTTTGGTGTACACTTTGACCTTAATCCTTTTACATTTTGTTGTTAATTTTAACCTTTAAAGGTTGTATCAGTGATTTCAGGCCCAAACATAAATGATCACATTCATCTAATCTTTCCTAACGATCCGCTAGCTGCCCGCCCCATAAGCAAGCCGTCAAAAAACGCGTCTCTCTAGGCAGCCTAGGCTCTGAGATCTGCACACAAAAACAACTGCGCTCACCAACACTCAAAACCAAAACAAATAGTGTTCCAACCAATCACCGACAGGGGCGGGTGTTGTGAGGTTTTGCGCTTGTGCACGGCTGCCTATGACGGCTGCACGCGAAAACCTCACAACACCCGCCCCTGTCGGTGATTGGTTGGAACACTATTTGTTTTGGTTTTGAGTGTTGGTGAGCGCAGTTGTTTTTGTGTGCAGATCTCAGAGCCTAGGCTGCCTACAGAGACGCGTTTTTTGACGGCTTGCTTATGGGGCGTGCAGCTAGCGAATCGTTAGGAAAGATTAGATGAATGTGATCATTTATGTTTGGTCCTGAAATCGCTGATACAACCTTTAATATTATAGTTATGTACCAACTGACAGGATTCCCTGTATAGTTTACAGCTTTAGTGGTGTTTTTTTGTTTTTTTTTTACATGACAAAAAATTGGCATGTACTGTACCTGATACATACACAAATGAATCGATGTGGAATCAAACCAGTTGGGGATAATAATCAAATCAAGCACTTGTGAATCAAATTCGAATCAAATCAAATCGAATTGTGAAATTTGTGTCAATACCCAACCCTAAATGCAACTCTTTTTGTACAATTTGGGACTTGTTTCAATTAAGTTTAAATTTGTTGAAATCATTCAGGTTTTCCATAAAAGATTCAGTATAAATCCAGCATACAAAATCTTCAATAGTGTAACCTGCAATCTGTATTGAGGGTGCCAGAGAAAAGGCACCTGACAAATAGCTTGTCTCTATTGGCGCTTTTCCACTGCATGGTACGGCACGGTTCGGCTCGGTACGGTTCGACTCGGCGCGGAACGGTTCGGCTCGCTTCGCTTTTCCACTGCGTGGTACGACTCGACTCGGTACGGCACGGTTCGGTTCGCTTTAGCTCGGTTGCTTTTCCATTGCAGTTAGTACCGCTTCAAACTGGGTGGGACTGATCGTTATAGTTGCCGCCTCTACTGCCATGACATCATCGTAAACGCGCCACATTTCAAACGCACAACACAGGGGATGGTGCTCTTGATTCTCGGCATGTGGATGTTTTTAAATTAAATTAAACATTCTTATAATGGTTTACTATATGGAATGAAAATTCTTAACGTGTAATTAAACGTTGCGTTCATATTCTGGGCTCATCTGGTTTTTTGTACATAGCAAGCATAGCCTACTTTGTTATGATTTTAGTATCATAATGATTAATAAATGCACGCACAATTATCCGTGAACTTGATTTGAACAAATGCCTTACAACTTGTGTGTGCAAAATTCAGAATTAAATAAATGTGCAGCAATCTTTACAAATAGAGAGTCTAGGCCTAATGTACTGTTTTAAACTAGCCTACTGCCATAAAAAAAGCGCATTTAGTTAATGTTGTTATTTTTTTCCATCTGCCTATGTTGATTATGAAAAGTGAACAGCACGAGTAGAGAGACATGGAGCAAGTCGGACATAATTTTGACCACTTCATTAAGTTTTGTTTTGTAGAAAACATTTCTTTAAAGTGAATTTCGTTTTGTATAAATTGTATCTTAATTTTAATAATTTTTTCATCAAAATAAATAAGAAGCAAAATAGACAATTTAATCATTGAGGCGCCCGAGCAGTCACTTGCATTGTACGTTAACTGGAGCGCATCTCATCCTCAAATACACAAAGCTTGAAATGTCTTTAAACGAAATAATTCAAAACAAAAAGAAATAGGCTACTCTCTTATGTAATCCATTATGTGCATTTCTCTCTATAGGCGCGTTTACTACGAATATGGCGATCGGCAACTTCATCTTTGCCATGCACAGACACTGACAGAAAACACTATTTTATAAATAAAAATCAGTGCATGCGTTTTAATAAAATTAAAACTTTAATTGTGATCATTAAAATAATTGAATATTAAATATTGTGTGGCCAAGTTTTGCTCATTTATTAATAGTAGCCTATATATATATAGGCTATATATAAGCGTAATTTTATTAAATTGAACAAGCGCAAAATTCAGCATTCAATCAAATATTCAAAAAGACTTAATAATAATGTTATTTCAACATAATATCTCGTTATTTCGACATAATGTGCGTGCAACAAGCAAGACGTGCATTTGTAAATCCGTGGACGCGTGCATTTATTTTTAATTATAAAATAGTGTTTTCTGTCAGTGTCTGGCAAAGATGAAGTTGACGATCGCCACGCGCCTATAGAGAGAAATAACATTATTATTAAGTCTTTTTGAATATTTGATTGCAGAATTTTGCGCTTGTTCAATTTAATAAAATTACAACTTGTGATCATTAAAATAATTGAATATTAAATATTTTGTGGCCAAGTTTTGCTAATTTATATATATATATATATATATATATATATATATATATATATATATATATATATATATATATATATATATATACATACATACACACACACATATGTGCGTTAAAAATGATCCGGCGCCGCCCCTGACTGCAAGAAACAGTTTGCAAGAAACTTTTTAACTGCAAGAAACTACAGCGTTGGCTGTTGTCTACTGGCTATTTGAATCTAGCGGGTTTGTCTCGTGCATGGTCTCGTGTCGCAAATACAATGACACTGGTAGTGACGATTCTGTCTGACCAATCAGTGATCTGCAGTGTTTTCACGTCACATTTTAGTACCGGTACGGTACGCTTGGAACCTCAACAGAGGTGGTACCATTTAAAGCGAGCCGAAGCGAGCCGTACCGTACCGTACCATGCAGTGGAAATGCGCCATAAGTGAGCCGTACCGAACCGAGCCGTACCGTACCATGCAATGGAAAAGCGCCAAAGCGTGCCGTACCGAACCGTGCCGTACCGTACCATGCAGTGGAAAAGCGCCATATAGCAGCCGTACTGTACAGCTGTGTGATTGGCTTCTACTGCAGGTCATATGACGAGGATGATGAGGCGGCTCTCTTTCATGTTGTTTTGGTGACGGGCGTAGAGCACACTCACTGAGCAGCACCCCCTGGGGGTGAGGATGAATAGCATGACCTGCCTAGTCCTAATTAAAACTTATGTCATGGGAGTATGCTGTTCTCTAACCAAACACAAACCACTCTAATGTCCTAAACTGACCTATAGGATGTTTCTCAACTAACACCTGAGCCTTTTTTGTGGGAGACTAAATGCAGTATGACGTGACCGATAATGCAAACTGTGTATAAATCTATGGTTGTATCTATGTGTGTGTGTACTGTAAAGCAATGGTAAAGTACAGAGTGCATGAGAGGACAAAATGTTAACTTGATGTTAATCTATAATCAAAAGAATTAGCCTTCAAAATGATTATAATGTCTGAATGCCATTGCATTAGATATTAAAATAGATTAATGGCGTTCCTGTAGCTCAAAGAGTAGAACAAGGCGCTATTAATGCCAATGGGTTCGTGGCAATGGGTTCATGGGTTCGATTTTCAGGAAATGCAAGAACTGATAAAAATGTATACTTTTGAAGTAATGCAAGTTGCTTTGGATAAGAGTATTTGCCAAAAAAATACACCTGTGGTTACCAATAAAAGTAATTAAAGGTAGTTCTGAAACAAGGCATAATTTATTTGAAGATGCCAATTGGTTTAATATATTGTAAAGTCCTTTTATGCACTGAAATTCATATTGGGGCTGCATAATTATTTAAAATAAAACTAAAATCGTGATATGGCTTTGTGCAAAAATCAAACCGCAAAGACGACAATTTAATTGAGTAAATGTATGTGCTGCATGTTTCAAAGTGAAGCACGGCATGGTGTTCTTACACATGAGCTGCTCGGCTCGATTCGTAGGAAATTCTGCTTTAATGAAATCCTGCCTAAATCATGCAGCCTTAATTAATTTTGTATTGTGGCTTTTAGTTTTGGGGCCACATTATACTGTATTCTATACAAAAGAAAATCTAAACTCTCACAATCCAAAACTTATATGTCCCAGTTATGTTGCAAACACTAACCAATTTTTTCTTGTAAGCAAAATGTTCCTGAATTGGATTGAATATTTCAATTTGATTAATTCTGTTCACAGAGTTTCCATTGCATGGTTTGGCTTGTGGCTTATATAGCCAGATAATGCAAACTAACCGAGTGTTTCTTTCTCAGTCTTGTGTCTGGTCCATCACTGACTACCTGCGTGATGTCCAGCAGCAGTCTGCGCTCAACCCCTGTGTCCACCCCCTGCACGCCTCGTCGCCTCAGCCTGGCGGAGAGTTTCACCAACCTCCGCGACTCAACCAAGACCACCAGTACTTCTTTGGGCCTTGTGCGCCTCCTGCAGGAGAGAGGTATATCTGCTGCTGTCTATAACCCTCTCAGTTGGGACCGGGCGGATCGAGCCCCTCCACCAGACCCCTACTCATCACACACTGCCCACCCCTTGCACACCTGTCCAGACACGCTCCCTTCCACCCCTCCAAACTCCCCCAGCAAGTCCAAACCCACCAGACCTGTGCTCCCTGTAGACTACAGCCCCTCAGACCCCCCCTACGAAACCTTCCTGGCTTCACGGCCAGCCAGCTCCATTCTAAAGGAAGTGCGGGAGGCGGACGAAAGGGCTCAAACAGATACGCAGTGTCAGACTGAAGTCAGTGTGCAGAACCTGAGACTTGTGGACAAGGTAAAGAAGTTTAGCCTGGCTCCCAGAACATTGGCCCCAGGACCGCCATTCGGAGCCCACGCTGTTGTGACCTCCCCAATCGGGGGACTCCCAGTGCTGAACTCAGGGATGAGAAGAAACCGCAGTTACCCAGCTATGGTTGGGGCTAGTATGGCTATGAAGGGAGCAGGGCCTCCCAGTGAGGACCTGCTATTGGCCCATGGACCGCCAAGACAAACTAGCCTAAATGAAAAGTGAATGTTGACTCTGTCGTCCCCTTTTGCCTTTTATTTGTTTAAATTTGCATTGATACAGTATATCATCCTTGCGACAACTCGAGTGCCTGTTATTAAGATGATATTTGTATAGATTATTTTGTTATAACAGTTGATATAACAACCTATTTTTTGTCTACTTCTCTCCGTCTGACCAACATAATACAGTACAATTCATTCAGCATTGTCACATAGCTTGGCATATTCCAAGCTTTTGTCGTCGTGTGACAATTTGCACTTGCTGGCTGTGAGAAAATGTAGCATACAAACAGCAGAAAAATCATGCCCCAAAATGATTTCCAGTTTGAATTTAAAAACTACTTCTTTTTTTTTCTGAATCTGGTCTTCCCGTGTGACATTTCAAGATTTGTTAGTTTTGTGATGCTAGCAAGAGCACTGATAGCACCTTAATGCTAATGGTAACCCAGACATTGGTGAACAATGAAGTATTGTCATTTATTTATTTATTATTTGGTCTGATTTGGCACTTTTTAAAGGCCATGACATACAGCTTTTTATCAAGCCCCTATAGTGTGCCGAAAATCTGCTTTTACCAAGTACAAATACCTTCACAGAAGCCTTTTCAATCTAGTCCAGGCAATTAAATAACTACAGCGTAATGTCCATTGTCTAAAATGGCTTATTAATGCATAATATTATAGTAATTACAGTGTAATAACACAGTTCAGTAATACGACTCTTGGTAGAGGGCGCTGTTGGCATGAATTGGTGATAATTTGCACATTAGCACAAACTCTCTGCTTTATACATCCTCAAGAGTTGACTGACTGAAATACTTCAGAGAGAAACCGAGACCACAGGGCTGTGAAGGGGCTGCGTAAAGAAATTGCAGCAGGTTCAAACTTGAAACACAATCATGTTCATGTTGTCATCTTTTAATGTCCTTTTGGTGAAGACCAACATTATGTATAAGTGTATGTGTATGGATGTACATGGCGTGAGGAATAGCAGTATTGAAAACTTGATGGGAAAATTGCACAAAACATTTCATTGGTCAAAAGGATTTCATGTTAAACTGAAAAAATAAAATACTGTACATCTGCTGTGGTTTTGGAACCTACTGACTAATATGTGTCGTATGTAAAGCAAGTGAAGTACGTATTGTGAGCTTTAAAGATTTCAAGGGTGCAATAGGAAGTCATTCATAGTGCCTGATTTTTATTTTATTTTTTTTGACAGACTGAATCATAATGGCTTCACCTGCCACAGTATGCACTGGCATAAATACTGTAACTATGTGTGATGTATTGACTTAACAGATGTTTTTACCTGATAATGCAGATTTTTGAAAGATATATTATATTTGATGCATTGTCGAGGATGCATATACAGTTGAAAGTGCATGAGTCGGTCTAAAGAAAAGGTATTTTTCTTTTAGTTCAGGCAAATCAAATTTGTTAGGTGAAAATGTGTGCGTATTTGTGTGTGGGCATTTAATCATAGCATGACCTTTGTTGAATGTGTTTCAGAGGTATCTGCCATGACTGATCATTGATTTCAATGGTGTTTATTTCATTAGAAAGGACATTTTATTTGTATATTGTAAATGGTAAATATGCAAAAATTTAAACATGCTAACTTTTTATATATAAAAAAGCAAAAAAAAAAAAAAAAAAACTAAACTTGAAGGGAAAAGAAAAGCAATGACAACTTGACACTGGTGAAAAGTGGAGTTTTTGTTCATGAATTTTAGAAGCTCCCTTTTGCAGGATCAATAAAACCAGTTGCGATAATTTTGTGTCGGTTGTCTTATTTTGATGCTATCAGGTCTTAAGTATATCCACAAATATCCATTCTAAACATTCTTTAGAAAGCATGAGATGCACTAGCCTCGTTGAGCACAAGAGGGAGTGTTTCACCAACATTGAGCATGCAGAACAGCTCTACATTTGTGTTTGCAGCACCAATCAATTAAATTGTCCCTATCACCTGGATTCAGTAGCATAGCTGATTCAGTTATAAATTCTAGTCCCTGCAAACATATCCATATTGTGTAGGTCCAAAGTCCAAAATATGCCAGTTCATGTTTCTAAATTTGTCATTGTTTGATCAGAAACCCTTTAGGGCCCTTGTCTTGCAAATTTGCATGGAGTAGATGCTTGTGACCAGACCACAGCTGACTGATCTGCAGGCCACTTAGTGTTGAAGAGCACCGGCTATTTACTAACAATGTGATGATATTCAGATGACATTCTCCAGCTGAAGAGGGTTTCCATAGAAACACTACAAGTTATTGTGAACTCACAAATTCAAGACTGTTCTTGCAAGATTGTTCTGAGCGGCCTAATTTTTTTTCTTCATAAACTTAAGATATGTACAATTTGATATTATGGAGCTGTATTGCACAGCTGTAGAAATGTAAAATGTATACATCCTTCATGTATTCATAGATAGTTACATTTTTACTTTTTAAATTCAGACCTCTTAATCCAAACACCAAACCTAACCAATTTTCAACCGTGAAAACTTGAACAGGCAAATAAAAGTACATTGATATTTTTGTAGTTAGAACATAAGTGGAATTTTTAAGTTATTATTCGCTAAAAACTGTATATTGATCCACTCAAACGCATACATATCTCTTTTTTTTTTCCATGTTTTTTTACAAACATTAATTTTGAAATCCCAGACCTACTGTGAGCTCCAAGGAGTTTATGTTTATGCTGAAGCCATCAGTCTGCATCATTTCAACTCAATTTATTTTTATAATTGTTGCCCGCTGAAAGGAAAATGCCCTTTTCTGCAAAGAAACCATACTTAATTTTCAGTGCTATTTCTCTTTAAAATCTGAAAGCACCGCGGCGTCTACATTATAAAAATATTCACCATTGATGAGTGAGTGAAATAAACAAGCATGAGTCGTAGTTGTGTTTTTGGCTGTTCTACTGCACATGTTTTGTTCAGTTTTGTAAATTGTAAATTGGTAGAGAAGGAAATGGATGATTATCCACTAAGTTAAAATACCACCTGCATCCTACAGCATACATTACACGGCTCTCTGGAATACTTTATTGGTCTGATAACAACCACCCATACACATAGCAGACCACTCAAGATTAAGGCTGAATCCAAAATGGCCCCTAAACCCTAAATCACAATTCCCTACGTTAGTCCAGTATTACAGTTCACTTGCGTGAGTGAATGAAAACAAGTGAGCAAATTCAGTTGTACACTAGTTATTGCGATGCAATGTGGGCTTGAATGAGTGCACTCAATAACGTCCCACTATGGTTTCGGACACCACTACAAATTGCTGTCCCCTCAAGTAATGCCCTATTTGAGGGTATAGGGGGTCGATTTCAGATTCAGCCTAACTCTCTCCTTCCAGTCCTATGCAAAATGCACGTATTCCTCATACAGTTGTCTAAGTGAACTTTTTTAGGGGGTTAGTTTTATGGGACAGAAGAAGAAGTCAATGGAAGGTCTCTGTCCCTTGTATATAGAGTGTGTGGAGGTGGGGGCACTAGATAGTTTGATATTGGTTGACAAGTTATGTAGCCTAGGCTTTAAATTATGTACTGTAAATGTGCATAAAGGTTTGTGAGAAATGTTGGCACCTATGCCTTGTGGCAGGATTCTGTGGAATGTCCATAGACATTATGATGTAATTGTAGCACAATAGTATAAAAGTGGTGGAAAACTATTATTCTGTGTAGCGTGTTAGGAGTTGATTGAAAGCTAAAAGAAAATTGATATAGAGCTGATATTTGAGGATAAAGTCAAATACATTAATAGTGTTTTTTATTACCCCAACTGATGGATAACATTGGAAGGGACATTGCAAGTTGTAATCTGTTTCATAAGAAACTAAAGAACTGGTTTCCAAATTTCCATGGTAGGAACACCAAAAATAATTAAGGATCATCTGGATATTTCACAACATGCTTACATATATTTTATTTAGCCAATGAATAATGTGCAAAATTAGGCAGTAAATGAATGCCACAGATTTTCCATATTTGTGTGTTTGGATAGGCACTGAAACATACGAAATGGACATATTGACAACAATTACTCAAAAACATAGACTCATACTTTGGATTAGGGATTTGAACAAACCCCAGAACCTAAGAACTAAATCTCAGTGTACAACTCATACGTCATAATTTCTGCCGAATAATCTGTCAGTTTGTTGCATTCGGTCATAATACATCATACATGGTAATTTATTAAACTAAATTAAGTCATTGGGTCAAAAGAGTAAGTGAATTGTAAGTTAATTACATATGGTCTTTCCTTAGTTATATCTAATATGCTGTTATATTATAAAGGAAATCTGAAGATGATGGACAAGACATAGTAGATTCAGTAAGTGCCATTTCAGTGCCAGTCTAATTGCTAAGCATATACTGTTCTGTAGGCCTTGTTTTATTCACCAAGATAATTTTCAGGTTACCTTACCTGTGATCAATAAGGCAAAGCCAAACTCTTTAGTATCAGTCAGCTGATACTAGTTGAGTCAGTGAAAAGACTTCAAAGATGCAAATGTCTATGTATGAGCGAGGGGAAAATAAGAGAATTGGCTAGTTGGCTCAGACAATGTATCTGCATTGCCAGAACACATTTAATTGCCCTGGTTGCAAACCTTTTCATGTTTGGCACTGTGTGTGTAAGCGAGCATTTATTGGTTCACTTTATATCGTCTAACAGAATGAAATCTCTTTCACTAAGGCACACCTGTGGCATAATGGCTCTTTTTGTTTGGTGTAGCTCTTCATTTGCTCGCAATAATCAGCCTACGATTCATCCATTATGTGCTAACTCAAGTGTTTTGCGCAATAAACCATGGAGCGTTGTCTCCCCATCTTGCATGTGTTTTTCTCTTTCCGTTTCTCACCCTGTTCTCTTCTACAGCAGAATCGGGTATTATTGCCTGAACTCTAATCTGTCCCTCGAGCAATGGGAAGAGAATTGGATTTGAAGGTTACTCGTGGCACTAGTGCTGTAATGCAATAGCCATTCAGCTTTCAAATAAGAGAAAGCTTTCATAATAAGATCATTAACAGTAATCCGTTAGCTTGGTCCCTCAACACCACACAAATGGCTTCACTGAGCTGTGGTGGATTCAGCTGAGATGGTGATTCAAAGCTAAATACTAACAAAAGCTAATATGGATGTAGTGAAACACTGTTTCTTTACCGGATCAAGAAACATTTTAATGGACAAATGGCCTCCGCTGCTGATTTAGTTTTTCTTTATCCAACATTTTTCTTGTTGTTTTTCTGTATATTTTTTTGATTGCTGTTGTTTAATATTCTAAAAAAATTATCTGCCTCAAAAAAAAAAAAAAAATCTGCATTTTAATTGTTTACACCACACAATAAATTACAAGAGTCGTGAGAGTTCGGATGAGTGAGTTAAGGCAATGATTTATTCATAGACATCTGTGATATGTCTGAGGACAAAATCATATATACATGAGTTATGAGAATAAAAGCAGTAGAGACTACATTCTCACTCTGTTTTTTTTCTGCAAAATAAATGGATATAGATGGACACGCGTATTGATATATTGCATCATCTCCATTGTACAAACAAATTTACATCAGACCAAGCTCAGACTGTGATTGATTGACATTAAAATGAGTGACTCTGTACAGATGACTGGCTTATCAGGTTGATTCATGTCAGTGGTTGCATGGGTCTTATGAGGAGTATTCGTACTCTTCTGCGCTCCGTCGGCCAAAATCCATCCATCCCAGGTAATCTCTGTCCTTTATTCTGTGAGTGGAGCCCATGGACCTGCTATTCGGAGAGGGACTTCTGCGGTATGTACCTGCATGGAAGGACAAGGACAATATGAATATGTCTATAATTTATGCGCGTGGGTTCGCACGATCATTGTATATACAGTATAACATAATATGCAGGAAGCACGATTAATAAAAAAAAGTTCTATAAATATAAAATAAAGCCATTTGAAAGAGGAATTCCACCTTTGGTGGAGATGATTCTGGCCAGTAGTTCAGTCAAGCTTCTGCGGGGTTCTTCATCATCCTCTTGTTTCGACAGAAGGCTCGGTTGTCCACTGGACGGCGCTGCACGGGTGTGGCGTGTGTGTTTCGCTATGGTACCCAGATCAGACTGAAGTCCATCTTCTGAATGTGTCGGGAGAGAAAGGCAACTGCTGGTGGAGAGGGCAGCCAGCAGCACGCACACACAGATTCCAGTGTTCATAGCTGAAACACACACGCACATGTTAGAGCTTTGATATTGCTTTTTAAATCTATTACATACATTTTTATGTTAAGGCGAGTGAGCTGCTTTTTAAATGATCAAAAAATCAAACATTAAAATCCACCACTAAAATAATTAAGAATGATTGCTAAAATAAAATTCCTGCCTCAACCCCAAAATACTAAATCCAACACATTTATGGACCAAACAAAAGTAAATACATTTGTATAAAACATCTGATTTGTAATCGGGGTAGATCTAAACTCTTTGTTTTTCTGTTTAGTACACGTGGTTCTAATAAAACCCATTTCCCCAAGATGTCTGTCTTATTTGCTTTCTGGGATCCACAATTTTGCTTAACCACTTTTTTTTTATTATTATTATTCATCATTGTCAAACAATGAAGTGGTTCAGACTGGAAAAATTGTGGTTGAGGAAAAAATGAACCTAACCGGATTCAAGCCAAGAAGCATCAACAACAGCAATAGGAATTTTAAATGGATCCAATTTCTCAATTATTATAACAAGATAGAAACTGCATCACTAGTGAATCTCATTCACTCACTTCACATCTTCTTGGTTTTCATTAAAATCTACAAATTAAATGTCAAAATTTTAGGACATGCCACACGAGCACACATGTGAAATATTTCACAATATATTTCACACAATACAGACGTATTAAAAAAAAAGAAATTATTTCACACGATAAATGCAACACCCGGTGTAAGCATGCAACACTTTACATTCAAAACTAAGGAAAAAACTGAGATCGTACCTTCAGGTGAAACTCTGGCAGAGAGGAGGAGGAGAGAGAGAGAGATGGAGAACACACGCTGACTGCAGAACAAGTGTGCTTGCACAACTTCGCTGCACTGTGCAAGAGAGGCCCTTAAATAGCGCTCTGAGTGGGCTGGCTCTGTTTGACCCACGTAGTGACAGGCGCAATCCCGCTGTCTGTGTATATGAATGAGGTTGTGTATTTGCGCAAGCTTGACGCAGATCCGAGAGCAACACGTTATTCTCACAGGATACAGATTATGACATTGTCACTCAAGGGGACCGAGGGATCTCCAGAGGTCACCATCCTAATTGCACGTATGCATACACCTCCAGAACAACTGAGTTTCCTCCTCCCTATACCCATTAGAGTCCATCCCTCTTTGGCCATGGACCATAGGATGCACAGTTTGATGTTATGGATACTGATGTCTTTATTGTGCACTGCACTGTGTTTGACACTTATTCCAGTGACTCTTAGCTATTTTTACCTCAGTAACCAGATTTTAAATAGGACATGCAAGTGACGACCCATCACAGTACAAACAGTCTTTATAATACAAAAGCAAACAAAAAGGCCTTGAAATTAATATTTATAACATCAATATGATAGTAGTTAAATTAATAAATCATAATGAATCAATTATTTGATGGTCACACTTTAGTTTAGTGTCCAAATCTCACTATTAACTGACTTTTGCCTCATCAAACTCTTAATTACTGATTGTTATAGGTATTGGGTAAGATTAAGGGATGTAGAATATGGACATGCAGAATAAGGTATTAATATGTGCTTTATAAGTACCGAAACAGCCAATATCATAAAATGCACAATAAGCAAATGGTTAATAGTGAGAACTGGACCCTAAACAAAAATATTTGGTCACACTTTAGATTAGGGTCCAATTCTCACTATTAACTAAGCAATAATTTTGCCTCAAATAACATGTAATTACTGCTTATTAATAGTCAGTAAGGTAGTTGTTAAGTTTAGGAATTGAGTAGGATTAAGGGATGTAGAATATGGTCATACAGAATAAGGCACTAATATGTGCTTTATAAGTACTAATAAACAGCCAATATCATAGTAATATGCATGCTAATAAGCAACTAAATTTTGATCATGGTTTTGACATGATAAATGCATGTCAGGCAATTTGTTCATAATGCCTTGATTATAAGATGCTTATTTTTTCTATTTTGGTAAACAGACCCTGTTTCACATACACTTTCATAGCATGGAATGCAATACATCTGTAGCATATGTAAGATAATGGAACAGAAACTGAATATAACATTAAAGAGAAGAAAGAAAAAGAGAAAGACATTAAATTTGTCCGCCTCTGACGATCCTTTGCTCACTGAATGCAGAACACCCACTGAACACCTGGCTATGAGAAAATAAGGCACAATTCTCCACAAGACTTCAGGCAACCACTCAGTCTGTCTTCGAGAGGATTGACTCCACCGTGGGGATGCAGGTAAATGCAGTATACTGTAGGTTCACATGATCAGCCTCAAGCTTATATCTTCTGTGAGCTTAGGAATTACTTCTGCCTGACAGATGTTTAACAGCGCTATTTCAACTGGTTGAGTAATAATAATATCACAGTCCAAAGAGTTTATACTCACTTTATATATATATATTTCAACTTAGCAATGTATTAGGCTAAATAAAAATAAATAAAAAAACTCACTATTTGTATATAGTCTATCAATGTATCAACTAAGGTTTATAAACTATTAATTAACTATAAACTAATAGTTTGCAAATGATTTGTAAGTACTTTTTTACTCTATACTTATTTTGTTTTCAGTATTTCAAAATATTAGCATTTAGTTTTATTAGCTACAAACTCCACATCTGATACTTTGCTCAGAAATATTTGGTTAACCTATTTATTGTCAGTGAATGACGCATGTAATCGTGAGTCATAAAATGGAAAGGATGCTACGTTTCAAGTCTCAATGAGGCTGCGTGTCTTTTTTTAAAGTGCAGTTCTGTGTGTTTTCATCGTGGGTTTGATGGGGACTTGATTACCTACTCCTCAAAATGGTGTGTATATAAACATCCACTTGTGTTTGAGAGTCTAGACTCTACAAAGCAAATGAACAATGATTTATAATGATCAGTTATAATGGTTTTCTCTTGAGAGATTATTAGAACAAATGTATAACATCATAACAGGCTATTCTTTTTGAAGTTATGGGTGGATTTAAATTACAAGTTGATTTTAGTACTAATACCAAGGAAACTGGACTCATGTCTAAAATATATCTTACAATTCACTGAGAGTTGGTTCAGAGATATATGGTTGGTATGTTTTAAAGGTGGTATCAGTGATTTCAGGCCCAAAAATATTTTATCACATTCATCTAATCTTTCCTAACGATCCGCTAGCTGTCCGCCCCATAAGCAAGCCGTCAAAAAAACGCGTCTCTGTAGGCAGCCTAGGCTCTGAGATCTGCACACAAAAACAAATGGTTTAGCCAAACACTCAAAACCAAAACAAATAGTGTTCCAACCAATCACCGACAGGGGGAGGGTGTTGTGAGGTTTTGAGCCAGCTTTTTCTTCAGCTCTGACTTCGCGTGCAGCCGTACACGAGCACAAAACCTCACAACACCCTCCCCCTGTCGGTGATTGGTTGGAACACTATTTGTTTTGGTTTTGAGTGTTTGGCTAAACCATTTGTTTTTGTGTGCAGATCTCAGAGCCTAGGCTGCCTACAGAGATGCGTTTTTTTTGACGGCATGCTTATGGGGCGGGCAGCTAGCGGATCGTTAGGAAAGATTAGATGAATGTGATAAAAATATTTTTGGGCCTGAAATCACTGATACCACCTTTAAATCTTCCAGGAGGGGTAGAACACTCAATTCATTTTCTGATCCAATAATGTTCACACTGAAGCCATCTTCTGCAAAGAACAACCATTCTGTAGATGTCAGGCAAACTGTGCTGAGCATCAGAATAACTTCCAACATTCACTGTTAATGTTTTAATTTGTCTGTAGGAATGAAAAAGAAAATCGTATTTAAATCATTGATTGACATTTACACAGTCTTATTCTCACAGCTGTACACATGCTGTCTGGGAAGAAATAAACTCTTAGAATATCCTTTGTACAATGTGGTTTATTCATTTACTATTGATTGTTGTATACTTTTATTGCAGTTTTCAACACGTTCCATTTAAAACGAGCAGCTTTAAAGGCTATTGTATTGTTTCCTATACCCTTCCTGAAATTATGTGTATGTGTAGTTAGGATCATCTCCATAACCTGACACCAAATGTACAAGATAACTGACATTATAGTTATAATAATAATAATTTTCTACTATCATTAGCCATATAGTCGTCACCTTTATTTATTAAGCGCTTTGTACAATACAGATGGTTTAAAAACAGCTTTACAGTGATAAACAGGAAATAAATCATTCAGTGATGCAAACAGAATTAAATTCTGCTGTAAAGCAGCTCTAAAAAGACAATAGTAAACAGTCATTATTCAGTTGAAATCAGTTCAGTGTTGATTCAGTTCGGTTCCATGACTATGTAAAGTTCATCAATTATGGAATGAGTTCAATTCGTCTATAAAGCTGCTCTGGAGAAAACAGTGATGTCATCATCCAGCTCAGTTCAGTTCTCATCCAATAGTGTCAGAGCAGGCAAATCAATAATATTGTCGAATAGTAAGTGTCCCCAATAATCAAACCAAAAGGCGACAGTGGCAAAGATCCCAAACTCCATCTGTGACAGAAATGGAGTAAAAAACCTTGGGAGAAACCAGGCTACCAGACAAATGAACATGGTGTGGTTTAATTTCAGGCTGCATCACAAGTCAGATTGTGGATTGATATAATTCAGAATATTTCATCTAGTTCCTTCTGCTTGATGATCGGGATATATTACGGCAACATTTGGTGGGAGGGGAGTTGAAGCTGGCCATTAGGTGTGCAGAGGACTTGTCTGGTTCTCGCGGTCTTCACTGAGGATCTGTGCTGATGGCTGTCTACATGAAGAGGTCCTCACAGGGGATCTGTCTCTAGGGCTCGTCATGTTCTCCGGCGCTGACGTTCTGCGCTGTTGTGGTCATCTCCATGTTCAGGCCCCCCAATCTGGTGTGGATATGGACCAGATTCGGCTGCCTATACGGTAACCTCAGGATGAGAATGTTGATGCCTCTTACGTTGTACATCGGATGTTATGGGAAGTGTTCCCAGGTTCCGGTTGACCTAATTTATACAGCTAAGAGATTTGAATTATTGAAATGTGATAGATTGTTATGTGTAAAGAGATAAGTCTTTCATCTAGATTTAAATTGACAGAGTGTTATACTGTCTATTCTATTTATATTACACATTTATATAACTTTGTTCCAAACCTTTAACCTCTAAATACTAACTAGGTTTTCTTCATAAAATGATTCACACACTTCTCACACAGTGCAAAAGAGCTATTGTCTTTCTGATAATTGCCTCTTGGCTTTGGTTAACCTGTGGTCAAGGTTGCAGGCCTCTAAAGCATCTCCTCTCAGCTTTTCAACAGAACAACAACTGCATAATGAATAGCAATGAGCTTCAGTCCTACAGAGCAGCCAGCGTTCAACACTCCAAAACAATCTCCGCGAAAACAGGGCAACATGATTCATTAAATAATCCAGTGGCAGAGTCCATCATTTGGAGTGGGTATGAGGACGCTGGCGTGTGAGAGTAGCAATTACTTTGAGTGTGTGAGTCAGAGAAACTGCGGCCTCATTGTCACCACCCGCCCTCTTGCCACAGGGATCCCTCAGAGGCTTCTGGGTGCATGTCAATAGGCAAAGTATGAGGGCTATCAGGAAGACTAGATCTTCATGGCCATGGAAGAACACCAGAAGAGAGCGGTTCTAATGATGATAGTGAGGACATGACTGATTAATCAACAGTGTAAACAAGAATAGCAGATGATTGTCGAAACAGTCAGAATGCTAAAAAAAAGACCAAAATATAATTCTAAATGCCTGTTCACATCAACTATAATTATACAATTTCTGAGCAAGAGCTCAAGCATTTAAAGCGGCAGATGATATTACGGCAGCGCATGCTTATAATAAACTGAACGTTATCATTTGTTGTTAATATAGTTATATATTTGGTGCTAATATAGTTATTGTAGTATTTATATTTAGTTATAACATCTTGGATGATGTGGGGATGAGTAAATTATCAGGAAATTTTAATTCTGAAGTGAACTAATCCTTTAAGAATATCATAAATTTGTTCTTAGAAAGCAGTTAATTGATTCTATATACTCTAAAATGTATATAAGATGCAACCGAATTGTGAGTGATTCTTGCCAGTGTAAAACTCACCATCACATTGTACTTTGTTATTTTTCTAGTTGCAAATTAATTGGAAGTCACATTCACAGGAAACAGCTTACTTCCACATTGACAAAAAAGGTGGATTCAGAATCTTACAAAATTACTTTTGCGGAAAAAAAATTATTTTATGAAATTCTGAAGAACTAAATTAAATGGACAATAAACATCGGATATGTAACAAACAAACCACAATGGATATGTAATTCAAAAAGTGAGCATTTTGAAGATGAACAGTGTGTCATCCCAAAAATAATAAAGTACATTCCCACATTTGTTATGTGAACAAAATGGAATGAGCTGGTGTGTAAATGAAGTGCTGACATAAACATTACATTTAACTTTTCAGTTGACAAAATGCAATTGCTGTTTGTCTTTCTGTGTAAGAAATATATTCAGGTGTAAAATATTGCATTTTGTGTCACGTAATTCATTCACGAAACAAAATCTGTGAAGTTACACTTGCAGTTGCAAGTAATTGCTTCTATGACATTGATTTTGCAACACACAAACAGCCATTAGACACATAACAACACATGAATAGAATTACTGTGAATAGAATGCATTACTGTTGTGGCTTCTGTAATGTTTCTGGGAATGGACAACAATAAGTCTAACAATGTTAAGCAAATGAAGACAGTAGAAGCTGCTGAAGCAACAGGAAGCATGAGTTGCAGTTATTATCAGCCCGAGATGATGCTAAAAGTGCAGAAACACTGTATCGATCTCAGTGTGAGAGCACTGGGTCTCTTTTACAACCCTCTGAAAATTATATCCATGACCTGTTTGTTGAAATTGTAATACCTACAACTTACCTATGATACCTATAACTTGATTCAAGCAAAAATTCATGATGTTGATATGTCAACATGCCCTGTTCCATGATAGTTAAAAATTGAAATTTTGTCATCCTTTATTTACCATGTTGTTTCAGTCTCATATGGCTTTTTTTGTTTTTTTTGCTTCCGCATAACAAAAAATAAGTTAATTTGAATAAATGTTTCAGTTGTCTTTTTTCAAGTCAGTGTTGCCCAAAACTTTCAAGAACATAAAGGTAGTGTGAAATTAATCAGTGCGACATGACTGCTATATTCTTCTGAAACAACACAATCATTTTGTATGATGAACAGATACAATATTAAGCCTAAAGCCTAATTGAGCTTAAAACAAATGATTTCAAATCAAATCAAAACACACACATACATCAGCTATAGCGACATGGGGTGTGTCTAAATCAAATCCCCAGAACTCTAAGTTGTGAATCAGTACATCATGTTCAAAAATTCAGGCACTGGTAAGGACTGCAGGAGCCTGACTCACTATACAAATTGGGACGCTGATTGTGATATGACAGTGTCCTCGCTGCATACAACGTCACTACTGGTATTTATAAACAACA
Source organism: Scardinius erythrophthalmus (assembly GCF_964197995.2). NCBI lineage: Eukaryota > Metazoa > Chordata > Actinopteri > Cypriniformes > Leuciscidae > Scardinius > Scardinius erythrophthalmus. Next base: position 27,178,026 of record NC_138236.1, read on the forward strand.
ACAGAAATACATATTTTTTTATTTTATTTAAGGTGCAGTGTGTGATTTTTAGCGCCATCTAGTGATGAGGTTACGAATTGCAATCAACAGAAGTTACGGTGGCCGACAGGAAAATATGTTGTTGTCTGAGGCAGCGAAGAGTAGCCAATTAAGCAATGAGGTTTCTTTACAAAGATAAATTAAGAAATTTTGTTTATTTAATTATTCAGTAAAACGACGTTATTGCGAATATTATTGTTATTTGTTCATCATTGTGTCAATGTTTTATTCGCTGACTTTAGCTAGCTTCTTTGCACGAAGAACAACATAGTGACGAAACGCGCTCTGTAGTAGTTTGTCCGTTTAGGGCTACTGTAGAAACATGTCAGTGCAAAATGATTATTATGTAAGGTCTTTATACACCACTCAAAACATAGTTATGTAGCCTATAAGATATTTACATTTTTGTCAACAGATATTACACTATGCACCTTTAAAGTATATTACGATAAATACTTTGATTAGTACTTGTACACCTGCAACATTTCAGCCATAAATTAAATTATAAAAGTTAGCCAGATTATGTTCAGTACCTGTCTAGATGTATGTTTTGTTGAAATATATATCACTAAATAGCCATTTGTTTTTACGAAACATCTATCGCATATCATTATAACGTGATTTATGTTTCATGCTTCAGAACTGCTGTTAAGGGAACATAGTGAGCAACGATACTCCCAGATTTTTTAGGGAGCGAACACTTCAGTACACGATTGAGACAGCTCTTAAAATGGCCGACTCCATGGCAAAAGTGCCATGACTACTGAACTAAAGAGCTGATCGAGAAACACCCATAAACACAAAACATACGTGGTTCTCGCAACATCATGACATTTGGCCACATTGGATGTGAGAACCAATGAGGTTTTAGAGATTCTTTTGAGATCCATATTTGATGTTTTCTGTGTAAGCAACAATGATTTAACAATGAATAAAGGCTTAAATTTCAATCTGTCTTGTGTTAACACAGTGCTGAAGTGCCAACTAGTCTCTCCCTATGGAGGATCCCTTTACCACTCTACAGATAAAGCGTTGTCGGGAAACTCAATTCGCATATCTACCCCAAATTGATAAAATAAAATAAAATTCTGTATTAAAAATTATAAGGAAACACCAGTACTTTGTTTAGGCTTGGTTTGTAGGGAATTACAAACCTGCATACATATATTCAAACGCACATAACTACAGAACCAATTCTTAATGCGCATGTGAACGCCATCAGCGTTTCTCACAGGTTCGCATTTAAAGTCTGTGTAGAGAGAATGGTGTCGTCTTAGCGGCCCCTAATTTAATAACAAATGATCATTGTGACGGAAGCGAATCAATCATAACTAACCTTAGCTGGAAAATAACTTTACTAAAGAACCGCTATAAAGCCAAAACAATCTCTGTTACCATAAATTATACGTTTATCTCTGCTTTGAAACAATCTACATTGTTAAAAGCGCTATATAAATGAAGATGACTTGACTTGACTTGACTTGTTAATGTTGCACGTAGCTATTTTTCTCCATTAGCATTCCATATTGTTGAATGAAAAAAGAGGATATAGTCAGAGGATATATAATCCACATCGAAACAGAACCAAAAGGGAAATTTCAGCTTCCTCTGACATTTTGCAATCTGTCTAATCCCATTCTTTGTGGATGAAGACATCTATTTTGCACTCTCTTCCCTGGTCTTTCTGTTCAACTTTTGACCTCCTTTCCCTTATGTGCTGAACAATCTGAATTGGAACACAAGCTTTTGGACATCTGGATAGTTTATGGTGTGTTGTTGTTCCATTTAAGAGATGATTCATATGTTGTGGTGGACCCCTGAACCATGAGTGGAGGCAAAGCTAGAGACAGGGACAACTCTTGACTTTTTGGATGACGTCTAATTTTAATTTAAGAGAACATTTGCAAACACTTTGGCTTTCTCATGAGCAATAATGTGATTCTGGTTATCAAAAATGTAATCCAAATGTATTACTTCTGAAGGAAATTATACATTTCATACTTTTTGGCTTGGGGCTCTAATATTTGTTGTACTGCAATCCCATTCTCAGCTACAATAAATGGGTTCCCTGTGAGTGTTTCTGAACAGTTTTTCATGACAGAAGGGACACAATTTAGCAGGCTGGACTGTCCACATTTCACACAGTAACACCTTTGAGGACCCAACTGATTGGCTCCAGGGCATTTTCTCCATCCTGTCTTTCATTCTTTCTATCTTTCACTCTCTGCTATGCACCAAAAGAAGAAAATGAAACGCATTAAACTGTAACATTTGCTATTTAGAACAATCATTTAAAAACTATCTCAATCCACACAATAGAAGCTGATGAATATTGATCACTAATTATGAGAAGAAACAAAACTTTATTGCACTGAAACGATGATCGATAGCCTTTCCCGTAAATGTTTGTTCTTTCAACATGTAATTTTCCACCTGAACAGTTCTGAAGTTCTCTTTTAAATGCCCAATGGCTAGTCTCGCAGTTATCGGACATACTCTTTCCAGTTGGCATGGGAAGATCAATTGTCTGAATCAACACGTTTAACAGTTGTTTGCACATTTCCTGTCCATGAAATGTGACCTTTTCTAGACATGAGTTTAATACAAGATTGTACAAAAGACAACAGCCATTGTAGGGTCACAGTAAATTCTGGAACAGCATGTAAATGTGTACTTGAAAAGGTAACACTTTAGAATACTGTTCCGTCATTAATGAATAACTACATAGGAACAAATGACTAACATAATATTAACATTTTAGTAACTGCTATTAACTAACAAGAAACTCTGATTAACAAATTATTAAGTAATAGTGCTCAGTTGAATGAAAGCAGTGGATCCCAACCTTTTCCAACTCGCAGCCCACACAACCAAACACGTTCGTTTCCGCAGCCACCTGCAAGAATTTGGTTAACAAGGACCTAGAAATGGAGATAGTTATCACAGTGGCTACATTGCTCAACACTGCAAAAGCAAGTTGTAAATAGAATAATTTGACACTTCCCAGAGTGCAAACACAAATACGCACTGGAGCGTTTGCCAAATCTGTTTTGACAATATCCTATTATTACAGATTCAACTGAGGGTGCTCTTTTGCTTTCATTTAAGGGGGCTTAGCACCCCCGTGGAACCAAGCCTCAAGAGACTGTGGCGCATAACAATTAGACAATTAGGCCTTATAAACTAAAATCTTTGTGACTCACCTAATAATGCAAAGGTTGGTGCTGTTTAGCATTTACAAGCACTGTATGTCGGGCTGAAGAGAAGAAAGTTGCAAACGGAGATCAGGCTTGACGTGAAACTTATTCCGGCAAAATGATGTGTAAAGCTAAATAATGTAAAGTAAAGCTAAAATAAGCTAAAAAATGTAAAGCTTCATCTCATCAACACAGAACATAGCTTCCTGTTCTCCCCTCCCACACATGTGTAGACTAGCGATATAGGTAGTCAATACATTTTCTTTGTTTTAGTCTAATTGATTTCATGCTTTGATTTCATGAAGATTTATCCTTACTTGTAGATGAAGAAACATCTGCATTTGTCCTTTTTAACGACCATGTTAATAACCAGTTATCCAATCTGTTGTAGCCTAAAGTAACTGTATATGACAAGTAGATTAATTTTTGGTTTATTCTTCACACAACCAACCAGTGAGCTTTAATAGGGAATACACAGTAACAGTTTGTTATTTCATTATATATTGAATTATTATATTTAATTCTACATTTTAACATATATTCATAAAACCACTGTTCTAAAGAGTTACAATTTTTTTTTTTTTCTGAACACACAGTCCTGGAGTGGCTTAACTCTAAGGTCACACACCTTGTTTGCACAATGTTGCCAGCTAGCTTTGCAATAAAGACACGCTGAGTGGCTTGTTCATTTTAGTGAGTCATGGCTATTGTGACTAGCACTCATGTTGACTTTCGTCTATTCATTCTCACTGTAAAGGCAAAGTCAATCCAGTTCCGCAATGCATAATGCACGTTATGCTCTTCACAAACAAACCGCACTCACAATGGAGGCAAGACCTCTGTGTTATTAAGTGCAAAGTATTTCAGTGTTTGTTTTTCATATGCTTGCATTTAACCTTAGTATCTAGAAAAAGAACATTGCGAAGCACAAAGCGCTCTTCAGTTGCTCATCTGTATAGATTGTTCCCCTGCAGTCTGGACAGAAGCTGCCATGCACAGAGTCGGGCTATAGGGTGATGGAGTGACTCCAGTGACACAAACGCCAAAATGGCCCCAAGGGAAAGAACAAACAGATTGCGAAACAACCACCCACTCTCGTGTGGAGTATTGGAGACAGAGAGGTTTGATAGATTATAGTAATGTTGCTTTACTCAAAACTAGTAGTGGGGCAGAAAACACAACAGCAAGACAAATTTGTTGGTGGCCCTTCATGATGAATTTAGTGTGTGTATATAGGATAAATATTTATAATAGATAAATAATTTATAATATGTCCTTTATAAAGTTATTATGAAGTTGTTAAAATAAGGCTATATGTTAAAAAGAAACACAATTAATGCAGCATTTTTTTCACTTTCTGTTTTTCCCTCTTTATTTGGTAAGCATTATGATCACACTGTTATTTAAAGGGCACCTTTTTTTTTTTTAATCCCCATGAATCATAAGCAGTGTCTCAGAACAAGCCGTTTTCAGATTCTGGGCAAAGTGACGTAGATTTGCACAAGCCCCGCCCATGACTTTTGACTGACACTGCCGTATTAGCATAGACCCGCCCTGAGTGAGCTGTACACAGTCCACCGTTGTTTCGATGCTGGAGCAGCTGTGGACAAGAATGTCTTCTTAGCGATTTAGGTGTTTTGTTGTTGGATGTAAGAATGAACGCAGCAGTCGTCATTTACTGATCTTTACTGACGTACAAATCTGAGCCGCTGAAGACGCAGTGGATTACTTGTTTTTGAAGGGAATGCACCCCCAATCTTCCTAAATGCGTTTATGTTTGCGCAAATCATTTTATACCAGACTGCTTTGTGAATGAGGGTCTGTACAAGGCAGGCTTTGCTAAAAAGTTGTTACTCGAGGATGGATCTGTACCAGCTGTTGGGATCGTGATCCATCTTACAGTCTCCGGAGCGATACTGGTCACGGCAAGGTGAAATGAAAGGGACAGGACACACTTTATTACAGTTCAGGATATAAAGTTTACCAGTTTATCAAGCACCCACTGAAAAGGTATGTGTGTAAGTGTTTTTGTGTAATTCACTGTGTATCTTGATGATAATGCAAGGGAGAGAGAGAGTTTATGGATAAGACTTTAATGCACACTTTTTGTACTGTTTTACTCAGTTCTTACAGTGATTTTCTGGACTAAAACAAATGCTTCATCTTTTGTGTGAAGTACAATAAACTTTATAAAACTTATCAGTACATTTTTGGCCATCAATTCGGATAAAAGCAAGATGACAAATAAGTTATAACCGTAATTAAACTAAACTATACCTGTTCTTTCTCCATGCAGCATATATTCTCTGGCTCTGTAGGCATCAATGTCTGACTCTGGTTCGAACTGAACACCGCTAGTACAGTTTCTGTTCTGACATTTTCATTCCATTCCGTGAGATGAGATTGTCCTGGCACTGAACTGAAGTATGAGCTCTTGAAGTTCCGCCCTCTTCTTGAAAGGGTGCCAGTGGCACCAGCTCATTTGCATTTAAAGGGACCCCCCAAAAGTGTCAATTTTAACATGCTGAAAAAAACATCTGTGGGGTAATTTTAGCTAAAACTTCACATACACACTCTGGGGACATCAGAGACTTATTTGACATCTTGTAAAAAGGGCATACATTCTTCTTTTAGACTAGAGCAGCGGTCAGTGTATTTTTTTTCCTAATGAAATACCTCTTATTTTCCAGATCAGAGGGATCTTGTTACATTAAAATAAAAAATGTTTTAATATTTTGCCGATCAAAATATGTGTCACATCCTACATGCGTCACAGGTCACCGCACGCTTCTGCATGTCGCACGACGCAGTAATTGTGATTTTTTGATAGCTGAGTTGTGTTTTATGCTCAGGCTCGACGGTTGATTGCTGTACATGACTGACACAATGAAATGAGCTTCAGTCATAATTAAACATAAACTGTCCATAATATGTTTATTATGTTTTATTTATTTATTATATTTTTATTATATATATAAGTGTGCTGCTCTTTATTTTATTTATTTTCCACAAATAGGAAGGACTCAAACAGCCCTGCATTATGTGATATGTTTGAAAGTGCAAACCAGTGGGGTTTTTTTTTTAACAAGTTTGGGTTTGGTGTTTTCTTTTGTCACAAATAGCAATAAAATGTCAATAGGCTAGTTTTCTTTTTGTAGTTCTATAATTTCATAAATGCAACAAACTTTAGTTATTTTATGTATCGATAGCATAACTGGATATACAACTTTGTATGCCGTGTTATCTTAATTTTAGGGATCAAATAGGTTTTGTGGCTCCACATGAATTTTATTCGGTGGCAAAGGGGCCAAAATGGCTCTTTTGATGTTGAAAGTTGGAGACCCCTGGACTAGTGAAATGACACATTATTAATTTCACAGCTTTTAATTGCAATACACATTGTGACAGCATGAGAGGCTCAGGATCTTTAGTTTGTGCAAGTTCCCAGTAAACACCGCTTTAACAGTCTCTTCAGTATGCAGGTGTGTTTAATAATAAAACAAAAAGGTTTACAACTTAAATCTCTTCAGCTCAAAACAACTTAATTTTCTTTGTTTCACAGAGGTATACGTCCTTTCCTCAGCCACACACACAATCAACAGTTTCTCACACCCACTATTAGAGCCTGCTGCCGGTCTCATTAGCTGCAGCTGTACTCTCAGGCAGCCTGGGGCTGTGTCCGAAACTGCATACTCACTGAGTAGGTACTTTTCAATTAGGTACTTTATAGCTTGATCTCGTTAAGTATGAATGCAAGCTGTACATCATCCGCCATGTTGACGTTATCATGTGACCCACGACGTTATCACAAGCGCAACAACTTAAAAGATATGTACGACAGGTTTAATTCATCTATCAGTAAATATCTTGATATTGACAAAACTTGCTCATTTTGTGGTCTTAAAGAAACAGCTGCCCATTTATTTTGTGATTGTAGTATAACCAATAAATTATGGGTTGATATAAGTTCTTATATTTTTAACCCTCTAATGTGACCCACTAGCCTAGAAATCTAGACGCACCCTAGCGGCAGCAAAATGTATTTCGCAGCCAGGGTAGTCTAGCAACTCTCAATAAACCTTCTCGCTGCAAAAACCCAGATTGGGTCAGGCCAATCATGTTGTGTATAGAGTAGGCGGGGGCGGGCTTAACCATAGACATCATATGATGTCTATGGGCTTAACATACACGACAGAGTTGCGACGGTTACCTGGCTGCTGCTTGAAAACAAAGAATGGCGGCTGCTGATGGAGAACAACGGTCTTTCGAATCGGCTTTGGCCGCGACTCTGGAGGACTTGGAGTTAAGTTTTTCTTTGAGAAAAGAGCAAAGAATGGCACTTAAGTCATTCTTAAAAAAAGGAAGATGTGTTCGTCGTTTTGCCAGCCAGATATGGCAAAAGTTGAATCTATCAACTAAGCTCCGCTGTTGGGAAAATGCTCTGGTTGGTTGAAGCGCTGTCCTATTGCGTGCAGAGGGAATTTGAAAGACAGCCGTTTATCCCGCCCCTCAGATTGAGCCGTGACTATGGTGAGTTTCCAGACCTAACATCTTGATGTAGGTCTGGCTTGCCAGGCTAGTGACCCACAGTTTTATCTTTAAATATATTTCTGTCAGGACCACTATCGTCGAATACGATTGACAATTAGCATACAGTTTGGTTTGGCGGTATGGTTCTGTTCTGGGCAAGAACTCCCTGCGCATTCATGCAGCCTAGCATGGATAAGAGCAGGGAGAGCAGCAATAAACCCCCCCCCTTAGGGTAAACAGAACAGAACCAACATGAATGTATTGCAGATATCATTAATTCAAGATTTTAAAGTACAACATAATTCGAGAATTTTTCTGATTCAAGGGAATCAGAATGTCAAATCCTGATTAACGAGAGGAGGAGCTGGGGATGGAGGAGGGTAATTAGCTCCTGAGAAACGCAATAGCTACTGATAATACTGAAGGAGCTTAGATATGGATACGGTGATAGGCGTCGTATTCCTATAGGTAGACATGGATCAGCTGACTAACGTGACCTGCCAGAAATGACGCTACGAAACCTACGTTATGTTATTTTTTATTACAAAACTCCCAAATCGTTATCTCTTGAATATGTTATTAAATTTCTTCATTTTATTTGCAAAAATATTCGCCCACAAGCAAAAGTCGCTTAAATCTCCATTGGTTTCCTCTTTTTCTTGTTGAATTTAACTCTCGTTTTATCCCTCAGGCTTACAAATAGCAAACAAACACCTCGTCATTGTGCTTTTTTCCCCTGTGTATTTAATCTTATATTATGATGTACGCAAACCCATGCTATTTATGTTTTCTGTTTTTTTGTTTTTTATTTTTTTTTGTCATTATGATTGTTCATTGTTGAAAGATACAACCATGGTATCTTTCCCTGTTCTTAATGTAACTATAAGTTCTGCAATAACAAAATGATATGAGCGACAGGTGCACTAACATTAGTAACTCGACAGCCCTACGTAGAATAGTTTTCCTCATCGTTTGTAGAGTCTGTACAAAGGAGACGGGCAGCTATGCGAATCTTGCCTTTGGAGAAAACTGTTGATTTTATTATGAGAAAATGTAAGCATCACTCCTTAAAAATTAAGATTACCCCCAAATGAATTGCATTGCTAGCCCACCCCAACACTCATGCACAATAATGATAAATGCTGTCCAATACTTAATATTACTTTTTTTTTTTTTACTGAAAATTAAATACTTTAGTAAAACAAGCTAAATGTAATTTGTTTTGTCATATGACATATGCATGACTACACTAGATAATTGCAATGAACACATCTCAATTTTCAGTCAAGCAATGAATTATTGTATTATTTAATTAAATTAATTATATTTTATTTACTGACAACAATAATAAACATGAATAAGTGAGTAAAGGATTAAAAAAAAACATCACAATAAATAAATATATATATACAAGTCAACAACACATGAAACAAAGCTTTATTTATACTTATTGTTCTAACAATCACATATTTACAGGTGGTGAACCCCACATCCTACTGCCATCTCAACACAGCGGTTCTCATTCTTCAGCTTTATTCTGATGAATCAGCTGACCACCGTTCCTACCTTCACCTGTCTCTGCTGTCCATCATGTCCCTCATTGCTGCAGTCATACTGGAATCTGATCATGGATGGGAAAGGGACATCGAGGCTATCTTTGCCTGAGTGCACCGTCTCCCTCATCACCTCATACAGAGAGTCTGTACAGAACCTGTGAGATTCGTCTCAACAGCAAACACTCCTCTGAGAGAAGCATAGTAGAGCGAGCTTTAACATGCTGAAAACAAGCTGGTGCTCTATTTTCTTCATGGCCAGAGGTGAGCCATGCCTTTGTGCCTGAGGTTGTTGCTTGCTGCGCTGTGCTTCACAATCTGAGGCAATAAGGGCCGGTGGAGTGATGGAGGGTCTCATCCATGGCACCATTTCCAGGATTCAGCTCTGGGCTCCTCATCCTCAGTGATGATGATATTCCAGTCTGCAGAAATTTCAGAATCCTAAAAAAATACACAAAACATAATACAAAACAGACATGTCAACAGCACAATGTCATTTGATTTCTGTATAACAAGTAACAAAATTATCTTACTTTTTATTTTTATTTCAGGTTTTCCTTTTTTTCCCACACAAATGCCGCCGTCACCCTGCCTTGCATCCTCTGCTCCACCACAAAAGCTCTGCAGCAAATGCACAGAAATCAAGAATCAGAAAAGTGCTGTAATAATTCTGTGTGAAATTAAAATAAACTACAACTTAAGATTTAAATCAATTTTTTTATTAATTTCTGTAGTATACTCACTCAAAGCCTTCATGAGCCACTCTCCACCAGATAAACACACGTCCTCATCTGTTCCTGTAACATCCAGACAAGATTCACGTTACCTCTGTGATTTATGAGCTCAATAAATAGGAATATTCGTATGCACTATTAGTATACGCACAGCCGAATCTCGCGAAAATTAGTATGTCACCCAGGTAATTCTCCCCTACTCTTTTATGGATACTAAGAATTCGGACATACTTATTCGCTCGCTTACTGCTTTTTCCCTACTATATAGTAGGTGTTACGGTAGTGTTGTGCAGGAGGAAGGTGAAGACGACAGAGCTCTTCAATTCAAGGAGTTTAATTCAAAAGATCTCTAAACACAGGAACAACGGGCAGTACACACACTATACATCAACGTAGAACCGACCCTGAAGACTGAAACACACAGGGCTTAAATACACAGGAGAACAGATCAGGGAAACAAGACACAGCTGACGAGACTAACGAGGAATCAATTACACAGACCGGGGAAAACAGGACTAGACCAAAATACACAGAAGACAGGGGGAAACGGAACACCGAAACTGAAACAAAAACAGAACTCAGGAACACAGAACTGTAACATTACTCCCCCCTCCCGGTAGGCGAGTCCTCGCGCCTAATAAACATCCAAAGGAGTGGGAGGGTGGGCGCCCTGGAGGCTGACAGGGGAGACCAGGCAAGGGAGACACAGTAGGAAGCCTCCAGGGCGGAGCAGGCTGTGGGCGTGGAAACGGCGGAGCAGGCTGTGGGCGTGGACACGGCGGAGCAGGCTGAGGGTGTGGCCACGGCGGAGCAGGCTGAGGGCGTGGACACGGCGTAGCAGGTTGAGGGTGTGGCCACGGCGGAGCAGGCAGTGGGCGTGGCCACGGCGGGGAAACCCATTCGGGCGGCCATGGCGGGGAAACCCCTTCGGGCGGCCATGGCGGGGAAACCCCTTCGGGCGGCCATGGCGGGGAATATTTTTCGGATGACCAGGACAGAGGTATATGGCCCCCCCCAAAAAAATACTTGGGCAAAGTCCCGGGTGTCAGAGAGGGCTCGGTGCAGGGCAGCGATGAGGGCTCTGCGCTGGGCAGCGATGAGGGCTCGGCGCTGGGCAGTGATGAGGGCTCGGTGCTGGGCAGCGATGAGGGCTCTGAGCTGAACGGGACCAGCGGTGAAGAAGTCTCTATGCTGGACGGGACCAGCGGTGAAGGATCTGTGCTGGACGGGACCAGCGGAGAAGGCTTTGTGCTGGACGGGACCAGCGGTGAAGAAGTCTCTATGCTGGACGGGACCAGCGGTGAAAGATCTGTGCTGGACGGGACCAACGGAGAAGGCTTTGTGCTGGACGGGACCAGCGGAGATGAAGACACTGTGCTGGACGGGACCAGCGGAGAAGAATGCACTATGCTGGACGGGGCCAGCGGAGAAGAAGTCACTATGCTGGACGGGACCAGCGGAGATGAAGGCACTGTGCTGGACGGGACCAGCGGTGAAGAAGGCTCTGTCTCGACGTTCACAGACACAGGCAGCAGGCTCTGGCTCTAGCAGGCAGGCAACGGGCTCTGGCTCTAGCAGGCAGGCAACGGGCTCTGGCGGGCAGGCGACGGGCTCTGGCTCTGGCGGGCAGGCGACGGGCTCTGGCTCTGGCGGGCAGGCGACGGGCTCTGGCAGGCAGGCGACGGGCTCTGGCTCTGGCGGGCAGGCGACGGGCTCTGGCTCTGGCGGGCAGGCGACGGGCTCTGGCGGGCAGGCGACGGGCTCTGGCTCTGGCGGGCAGGCGACGGGCTCTGGCTCTGGCGGGTAGGCGACGGGCTCTGGCTCTGGCGGGCAGGCATGGAGAATCTCAGGTGGTGGGAAGGCGGCCACCCTGGGAATAAGAACTAGGTGTGGCCGCCTCCTTGGCTGGTAACTCACCGGCGATGTTATGGCGGCCACCCTGGGTACCAGAATTAGGCGTGGCCGAAAAATCTTCCATCCCGCTGCTAGGTCCATGTTCATTGAATATTTTTTGGGTCGGTTCTTCTGTTACGGTAGTGTTGTGCAGGAGGAAGGTGAAGACGACAGAGCTCTTCAATTCAAGGAGTTTAATTCAAAAGATCTCTAAACACAGGAACAACGGGCAGTACACACACTATACATCAACTTAGAACTGACCCTGAAGACTGAAACACACAGGGCTTAAATACACAGGAGAACAGATCAGGGAAACAAGACACAGCTGACAAGACTAACGAGGAATCAATTACACAGACCGGGGAAAACAGGACTAGACCGAAATAGACAGAAGACAGGGGGAAACGGAACACCGAAACTGAAACAAAAACAGAACTCAGGAACACAGAACTGTAACAGTAGGGAAGTATGCGGTTTCAGACACAGCCTGGGTTTTGTAGTCCTTAACAGGCGGCCATCTTGCTCCAGCCATCTGAGGACAATGTATCTGCCCTCTAGAAAACGCCCTGTCATGATGCCACAACATCTTTAACTAATTTGCTCAAAATTTGTTTTTTTTTGTATTCTCATGCACTGATCCAGAAATCCACTTCAGTAGCACTTACAAACTCCAGACTTCCAGGTTTGTTCCTATCTATATTCTAAAGGATTTACAAAGGATTTTCTTTATACACCATATGCCTGATTTATATACCCCTTTATCCCTAGAACATGTTTTTTTTTTTTCTGTCTGTTGACAGTATTATGGATTTGACAGATTTATGGAGCAATAAACAAAAAAATCTCCAAAATTCTCACAGTAAAACCTTTAACTCTAATATGTCAACAAAATAAAAATAAAATAAAAAACATAATAATAATAATATTTTTGAATTTGGCCAATGTTCCAATGTTAAACCAATTAGATATTTGTTTTATCCTATTAACCTATAGTGTCTTGACTTAATGTGCAATTATATGATATTGTGTATATGATATTATAAATGTATAATTAGGAGCCTCTGAGTGACTGTCATCTGAAGCACGTGTGAAACTAGTTCAGTCTCAATTGGCGCTGCGAACCATGGAAGCTATAAAGAGAAGCCGGCACAAGGCAGCATTAGCTTCTAAAGTTTAAGATGGTCTCTACAACCTCGGTGGCCCTCAGGGGCCAGACCCACAGTTTCCATAGCTCTGGCAGAGGGTGGTATATTATCTGCCATGAGTCCCAATAACCTTAACGGGCTGAGAGTTGCCAACTGTTGCTTAGCCTCCTGGAAAGAGTCGCCGAAGAGGCCAGAAGGTGACAGCAGGGCATTAAGGAGGAATGTCTTGTGCTTCTCCTTGATGCCAGAGAGGTTTATCCAGAGGTGCCTCTCCATAGCTACCAATGGTGTCATTGAGCAGCCGATGGCCTGGGCCATCTCCTTGGTAGCCCGAAGAGACAGGTCTGTGGCCCAATGCAGTTCTTTGATGGCATCGGGCATGACCCTCATTGAGGTCCCTTAGCAGGCTAGCTTGGTAAGCTTACATGATGGCCATGGTCTGCAAGCATGCCCCAGCCTGACCTGCTGCCATATATGCTTTGCCCACCAAAGATGTCACTCTGCAGGGTTTGGTGGGCAGTGTCGGGGCCTTGAGGGATGACACAATGTATATACAAACTTGTTTATTATTAGGATATTTTAGATTTTTGAGGGGGTCCCAACATATAACACAATAATTACATAACCACAGAGAAGTGAAAAATCAAAACAAAACACACACACAAAAAAATAATATAAACAAACAAACAACAACAACAACAACAACAACAACAACAACACCTGAATGCACTTTACGTAACACTTGCTCGATATGTCATTTGAATGAGAGTTCAGTATCAAGCCATACACCAAGATATTTAATCTTATCAACTTTATGCAGAGAAGAGCCATCATTACAGTTTATTACATAGGAACCAGATTTAAAGATAATATAATAGGACTTTGTTTTGTTAAGCAGTAATTTATTATGCACTAGCCAATCTTGAAGGATAATGAAGTCAGACTGAAGAGAAGCTTGGAGTTGTGGTAGATTAGGTTTAGAAATATATATGACAGTATCATCGGCATAAAGTTGAACAAAACAGTTATTAAAAATTGATGGTAAATCATTTATATAAATAGAAAAAATAAGTGGTCCCAATGATGAGCCCTGGGGCACTCTTCTGTCTTGAGTCAAAAAATCTGATTTACTTCCCTGTAAGACTACTCATTGTTTTCTATTCTGCAAGAATGAATACCACAAAACTGCATTTTCAGAGAGGCCGATATCATGGAGCTTATCTAAAAGGAGATAACAATCAACAAAATCAAAAGCTTTAGTTAAATTAACAAAAATGGCACATGTGAGTTCACCATTATCTGAAGCACAGAACACATCATTGGTGAATTTAAGTAGAGAAGTAGTTGTGAAGTAATTAGACCTGAAGCCAGATTGAAATTGTGATAAAATATTATTGGTAGTGAGATAGTGCGAAAGTTGATTATAAATAAATTTTTCAAAAACTTTATTAATAGAACATATAATGGATATAGGTCTATAATTGTTTGGGTCAAGTACATCTCCATTTTTATGGATTGGTGTGATGCGTGCACATTTCCAGATAGCTGGTAACTCACATGTAGACTAGATCAGCAAGTGGATACTGTACATAAGGATATGGGAAGCTAGTTTAATAAACCTGTTTTCTATTCCATCAAGTCCAGCACCACTGTTAACATTAAGATCATTAATGGCATTCTGAACTTCAATTGGTAAAATTTTGAAAAAAAGTGACACCAAAAGGTCATCTTTAAGGCACCAGGATGTAAACAAACAATGCCAACTGAAATTATACTTATTGCTTCTCTGAAAATCATTATCCTGGAGAAGTCAAAAGGGACATAAAGGCAGCCTCAGCTTCTTTGTAGCAGCTAAAACGCCGCTGTTTACCATCAACAATAACGCACAGCGTGCAAGGATAGCGGATGAAGTACTTCATATCAAGTTCCCGAAGATTGCGTTTGACAGAATCAAAGCTCCGGCGCCTTTTCATCAGGTCAGCACTGAAGTCTGGATAGATAGAGATATAGGACCCGTTGAACTCCAGCTTCTGTTTCATCCTGGAAAGGCGAAGGATTTTCACCTTATCCTGGAAGTTAAGAAGATTGATCATAATAGACCTGGGGCTAGCTCTGTTGCTTTGCCGGACAGTCGGAGAGCGATGAGCCCTCTCAATGACCGGTAGAGTAGGAAAGTGGTCTTGCCCCAGAAGCTGTGGAATCAGTCGGGACATGAAACCAATGATATCGTTGCCTTCAGCGGACTCTGGAACACCAACGAAGTGGAGATTAGAGCGTCGGCTTCGGTTCTCCAAGTCATCAACTTTTTCCATCAATTAAATGTTGTCCTTCTCCAGCTGTTGAACACAAGTAACACACTCCTGCAAATTGTCTTCATTAGCCCCCACACGCTGCTCAAGCAAATTTACTTGTTCCCCCTAAGTATTTAACGAGTTTTGAATGATGCTCAGACTGCTTTGAATAGGATCAACTTTTGCATCAAAATGCGTCAGTCAGCATTTCAGTCTTGATTTGTTGGATGGCGTCCCACAATGTTTGTAGTGAAATGTGGCGTTCTTCCATTGTAGCAAGGATGCAAAAGGATACGATCTCGTAGCTATTTAGAATAAATTACTTGATGCCTAACTTAAGAGTCAGTTCTACCAGAAAGACTGGGGAGATAAAAATGATATAACAAGTTTAAATTTATTAATAGCTCAGCAAGCATAATTTTATAAAGTCTTTGGTGTAGGCCCCGTCCTTAGCAAACAATGCGAGGGTAACGGAATCTGCAAATCCCGCCTGAAGATGAAGGCAGGGGCGCAGCCGACCCCCTGGAGGTAAAGGAAGGGACCATCCTGGTGGTGGTGGGGAGGATGGAGGGAAAGGACCATCTTGGAGGTGGTTGGGGAGGATGGAGGTAATTGGCGCCGTCAGTATCTGCGAACTCAGACTAATGTAAGTACCATTCTTTTTTACTGAGAGTGTTAACATGTGATTGGTTAGAAGTGAGTTGATACATGACGCGCTGATTGAGTCTTCCTGGCAAAACTTAACGCTAAGCTTACATTTCTAGTCAGAGCATTTAGATCAGGATAAAGGAGGATTAACAAAGCTATGATAAGAGTGACATGCAGACTTAAGCCTGAGACACGTTTACTCATGCTGCGGCCATCTTGGAGGAGAGATATGATGCTAAAGTCTCTTCCACCCTGGGCATCCTCCCATAGCCATTCTCCATTAGCCCCAGGATCGACCAATGATTTTAAACCATAGGGCTAGAATTAGGGAACTAGAAATGCCTTTTCCACGATCTCGATACCTCAGTATAGAGATCAGGAAATAAAGGCAGTCCCCAACATGGAGGTGGTACTCTAATTTGCAGGAAGCACTCGTCCAGCTTACTCTTTCTCTGCGTTTCCTGCGGGAAAGAGGTGGGTCCTCAATACCCCCTGCATCAATACTAAGGACGTCTAATTCCTCAGAACTAGACAGTCCCAGCATCAGGCTCTCACTCAAGGCGGAAGAAATGCGGAGTGGGCTTCCGGATCCTGAGCGAGACCGCTGGAGCCAGCAAACTTGGGTCGAGAAAAGGCAGAAGCTGCCTCTAACAGCTGGGGGAGCACGAGCCTGGCGGCTCTCATCAAACACGTTCAGGCGGGAGTGGAGGGTCTTGAGTGGCAGCTGCTCACAGTGCACGCAAGCAGCTCCAGTGCATGCTCCGCTCCCAAACAGC
This sequence comes from Scardinius erythrophthalmus, assembly GCF_964197995.2. Classification (NCBI taxonomy): domain Eukaryota; kingdom Metazoa; phylum Chordata; class Actinopteri; order Cypriniformes; family Leuciscidae; genus Scardinius; species Scardinius erythrophthalmus. The sequence goes on from NC_138236.1 coordinate 27,194,835, forward strand.
TCACACATTACTTGTGTGTGTGTCCGCCCCTGATCTAGGGCAGGGAGGCACACACAGTCTGAATTGTTCACTCGCTTTAGTTCTTTCTTTTCTTTTTTTTTGGACAAACACACAATAAATAGGACAGACAGTCAACAGATAGCACTTGCTGAAGAGCAGAAGCTAACGCTGCCTTTTGCATCCTTCTCTTTATAGCTTCCGTGTTTCGCCCTCACACGTCACGAGGTGACGCAGCGCAAATCAAGACGACTAGTTGCACATGTGCTTCAGATAACAGTCACGCAAGTGTTGTCATCGATGCAGCGCAAGTTCACTCAAAAGGGAGCGCATATTCCTACCTCAAACTCATGCTATTAGTTGAGTCAATGTTGCTGTGTTGCGGGCTAGCCAGGATGATCAAACACACAAAGCAATGTTTGAATAGCACCACAGAGCAATCGCATTCGGGTGCGCAACAAAAGTGGACCAAACAAGCGTATGCATTCAAACGAACTCTGGAGCGGTTCGTTTGTGGTGAGAACATGATCCGACCTTGAACAGACCCAACTGCCAAAGAACTGTGCATTTTTGGAATAAACCAGCTGCCATAGTAAGCTACGCTGTGCATTATGAGATGAGGACTAATGTTTGTTGACAGTTTGCACTTTTAGCATGGCAGCTCGCAGACAAAGTTGTCAGGAGGTCCTGAAGTGACTTGCGATTCGCCTTCGCCGCGTGCAGTGCAGTGCATTCAAATATTATTTTCAAGCCGCATCCTCGCTTCATTCTCAAATGTTATTGTTTGCCTAAAGTGGTGTAGACAAACTATATGATAAACTATGACCATGGATACAATCAGCCCACGCAGTCATCTCTCCATAGTAAAAAGCGACACGTTGTCTGCCAGATTTTCCTCCTCTTTGTTTACTTCCGGGAGTTCTGTTGGAATTTTCCCGCACCTTAATTCTGACCAATCGAAGTGCAGTTATGGAAATACGTTCAAGACACATCTGGCCAACAAGTAATGTGGATGTTGTCACATGACTGCATTTTGGTTCGTTTCATCAACTCATCAACTGATTCGGACCAGAGCAATCAGTGTGGTGTGAAAAGGAACCAAAACGCCTGAAAAATGCTACAAAGTATAATTTTTCGCCCTTGGCCCGGACCAAATGAACCGAACTACAGATGTGAAAGCACCCTAACTGATGTCGCAACGAGTCATTTTCTGGAGCGAATTCAGTATCCTTAATCTGTCATCAATCCCTCCCTGGATACAGATAAGAGAATGCAACACACCATACACTTCGAACACCTTGAGTGAAACTGAGTTTAAAACTACCCGGGTAGTAAATCTTTCTTCTGTCACGTGACTACTGATTTTTTTTTTCTTACATTTTTCAACTTACATTTTTTTTCGGAAGGATCAGACTTTAAAAAGAGACAAATAAGAACATAAAGAAAAGACTTTCTGAACTGCATTTGGGGAAACATTTCTTTTATTTGTTGTACCAAACAGGCCTGATTGTATTTATATGATGTTTTATTAACAAAGTTCGGGAGGAGCAGGTTCAGATAATTAACCAAATTATGCACAGCTGGAGATTAATCAGTAATCAACTCAATGACAGAGTATAAATTCACAGCAGACCTATCTCTGTTCATTGAAAGTTTGTCAGCATCCCTCCTCCACCCCATCTCCTCACTTCCAGTTCCATCTACACTTACCAACTGGGGGGAGTACTCTGGGTTCGGGCCTTACTCCGAGCTCGGAGCCCTCCCCCCGGACAGCACGCCAAATACGCATAAACTTATTGTATTAATTATATGTAGATGTGAACTCGTGAATTTTTAGTTCTATTGACTGTATGTTTGCAGCCGTTGAACTCATTTCAATTGATGGTACCAATACAGTACATTTTCTTCTTTCACAAGTTGTAGTGAAATTGCTGTCTCAAATCCTCCTTACAAACTTAGACGTTCAGTATAGTGTTCTGCTACTGTGCCCATTCAACCTGATCTGTTCATTTAGAACCCCACTCTAAAGTGTTATCATGGGTTACAAACATGAATATTTTTTCTTGATTCTATTTATGTCATGCTGAATAGGTTAGCACCATCCACAGTGAAATATCATTGGTCCAAAATCCCCCAAACATACCTGTATATTTAACATCAAATATGATTGGCTGTGATTGTGTTGCTTTTCTCAGTATTTCCGTTTTTAGTGTGAATGGCGTCACTGAAGACGTCACTGGAAATTGTGTCAGAGATTGTAAAGGATCTGCGCTCTGAGCTTAGATATTTTTTTTTTCATATGTGTTTAATATATTTCACCTTTTGTAGTATTAGTTCATTCATTTACCAGTCTATTCAGTGCAGTTTCTCAATCTACTTCACATTCTGTGTTTTTCCACAGAAAGTGTACATCTCTCAGGTGGCTCTTGGCTAGGCATTGAAGTGTTTAATGGACAATGGCGCGTGTGTGTTCTGCCCCGATGTTAATTGTGTCCCAAAGCCATTTGTCTGATGCAACATAGCTCTGACACTATTATTAACAATAACATTTATCTGAGCGATAATCAGAGAAGGCACTCTCATATAAACAGCTTCAAGAGCAATAATTACGTGACAAACATTTTAGCAACAAGAGAGAATGGAGGCTGGCAATTAAGAGTTCTTTGACTTTATGAGAGCCTCCTAATATGATTTGAAACATAAGCAACGATTTGGAGCATATGTGAGGTCGCAGGGTTTTACAGCTCGCAGCTCTTTTTCTCCAGCTGCTGTTGACTGGAGCTACGTGCATTTTGGCAGAAAGACATGCCACCAGTGAAGTTAAATATGTGAAGCCACACGTGTTTATTGAAGGAGGTGGAAGAATGAATATAAAACACTGAGAGTAGGAGGTGGCTGTGGTGACCCTGAGGTCAACTAGATTCACTATTTGTGCAGAAATATTATAAGTGGTGTGTGTTATAGCATCTCTATTATTATTACGCATTCTTTGGGGAAGTGAGTGAAAATTACTGGTGAAAATGTCTGTTAAATGGTTAGTTCACTCAAAAAATACAAATTCTCTCATCATTTGTTCAGTTTCATGACATTCAACAAACCTGTATGACTTTCTTTTTTGGAACACAAAAGAAAATGAGTGAATATGTAAGGAATAATTGACGACGGGCCGTTGAATTATTCGAAAATAATTTAAATAGTGCATTAAATAGGCAAGTAGGCCTACTGTATATCCGGGTAAACTTTTACAAAAGAAACACACACACATACACTAACAAATGTATATCTCTTTGTAGTCTCCACAGCAGCATCCACAACAACAAATGTTAAACTTGAAAAATGTTTTTGCGCAAATGCACTTGCTAAATGAAGGCGGATTGTATGATAGATCAACCAAAAACGTTGTTAAAGGAGAACTTCGGTCAATTTTAACATTGAGCTCATTTTTTTTGTACATTTGGAGTGCTGTCAGTACAGAGAACAACGACAAAAATCGGTGTCGCCTACACCGTTATCCTGTTTTCAAAATTTGCACCCTGTTGACTTCAATGGGGCAAGTTTTAAACCTGCTTTTAGCCTCTTAACATCCTTGATGTGTCATTACAAGTACCCAGCTAATGTGAGTGATTCCTTCAGAGTGAACACGAGTGAATCTGACTGCAGTAGATGTGAAAGATATGTATTAAAATGATGTTATTTAAGCCAGCGTGTTTCAGGTCAAATGATTGTGAAATAATGATTATGTTAAAACACAACCAACACCATCAGATCACCTTTTCTATTTGTTCAGCTGGCTGTTATAACTCAAGTACAGCAGCCAAACAAAATCTAAAGTTAATGGTTTCAGGATAAAGAGCCCAACTAAAACACACACTGATCCCCAATGATGGTAACTTAAAATTACGGTTGTAACAGTTTTCTCCTTCAGTGATTCTGCTTGTTAACATCAGGTGTCTTCAATGTTGGCAATACAAAATGAAGAGTTCTTAATTCATATTTGACATCTGTCTGTTATTCAGATATTTTTGTTTAAAATTTGTTAAATGGTTAACTTTTAAGGAATTAATTTTATTAATTATTACTCAATTCTAATGTGTTAAATTGAATTAATAATATTGCTTGTAATCTGCACAATTTTATTGAGTAGATATAGCGTATTCATTTTACAGTGTATATGGAAATTAAATTAAACTTATTTTTTTCTAATTACTTTTAATTGAATGAAATTAACTTGTTTTAAACAAGAGCAGTGAATTTGAAAATGAATAATAAAAAATAAGTAGGATTAAATAACACATTATAATCAGTGAAATTAATCAGATAAAAACATGTAACATTTACAAGGGGTCAGAATAATTTTTTTCAGTGTACTGCAGTCAGAATAATCCGCGTTCAGCCCGAAGGAATCACTCACATTGGCAGTGCACTTGTAATGACACATCAAGGATGTTAAGAGGCTAAAAGCAGGTTTAAAACTTGCCCAATTGAAGTCAACAGGGTGCAAATTTTAAAAAGAGGATAACACGGTGTAGGCAACACCGATTTTTGTCATTGTTCTCTGTAGCCTACTGACAGCACTCCAAATGTAAAAAATGAGCTCAATGTTAAAATTGACCGGAGTTCTCCTTTAATTAACGAGCTGTAGTCACGCACTGACATAAATTCAGTTCAAATAACGCCATGGTTCGTAAGGTGCACTGATAAGGATTCTGGTCCTCCAATTAATTTCAGTACAGAAGGTGTTTTTCCACAGTAGAGTGTCCCCGACGCACCTTCACAGCGCACAGAGCGCACCACGCGCAACGAGCGGCCGACTTCTCCAAGTGCTCCTGCAAGTCGAGCGCGAGGGAGAGTCGCATCAGTGCACAGATCGCGACGCGCGTCTCTCTGAAGTAAATGGGAGCGGGAATTCACCGCATTATGAACTGGTCACTTGAGGGAGTTAACACATAGGGCTACGCAATACCCCCAAACTCACACCAAATGCCCTGTAGATAGGCTAGCCTATATTAATATCATAGTAAGCAGAAATGTACCTTAGCATATTAGAGGGAGATGCTGATATCTCGATTGAATTGATGCTTGAAGAATGCACTTCCACAGCAGCCACGAGTAAGAGCAGATAGGCTAGCGTAGCGCGGTTAAAGTTTTCTATGCAATTTGATTTGAGACAGTCACGAGACCGATTACTCGATCCGATCACGTTGATGGATAAAAATAAAAATGTAAAACAAGCATGTAACGAGTACGCTAACGACCACAAACAGAAGGAAAATTGCGGAGTAAAAGTAGCCTACTACATCACTAATACTCAAGTAAAAGTACAATTTTAAACTTCTCAAAAAAGTAAAATTTCTGAAAAAATAGGCTACTTAATTACAGTAACGTGAGTATTTGTAATTCGTTACTTCACACCACTGTATCTCAATATGTTGAAGTTGGTTTATTTGATCTTTGTCATGTGGGAAGCTCATTTACAACACACCCCTGTGATCTCTTTGACACTGCTGAGGGGAATAAAGTATCATGTATTTTTGAATCCTGCAGGCCGAATGCTGGCAGTGGCAGTCTGAGAAAAACACTTGAGTAGATAAGAACAGATCAACGAGACAAGCACCCATCAGACCGAAGGCAAAATGGCAGTTTGTGAGAATGTCCCTGGAAGCCTTAAGTGCTCTCATATCTGCCGGGATGGAAAAGAGGAAGAACGTCATCAAAAGTCAGGTACATTTAAGTCAACGCAAATTTGCCGACCGAAACGTGCGTATGCTGGCATACAAATGTCAAAGTGTCTGGTGAGATATGAAAGCAGCAAATAAAATGACAATGATTTCCGGTAATACAGCGCTGACACGTCACATGGGTTTAATCAGGCATCAGAGACAATTCCTTTTTGTTATTGGTCAGGAAGTGAACGTGTTTGTGTTGCTGCTATGCTTAAAGAGCTATTTCCATACCCGATCTGACCATTAAAATGGCTTAAATTGCTTACATTTTTAAATAACATTTATTTGATATTTAAATATAATAAATTGTGATTTTAATATATTTTCCAGTGTAGTTTTGCTTCAAATGCACAGTTGTAACATAACATCTTTACCAGATCAAAGTGCAAATGCTTCAGAAATCATATTTACTTTCTCCTTAATCACAGGAAGAACCATTCCATGCCAGCATTCTGATTTATTACTGTGAACCTCAGGTGAAATCTGCATCAGGAAGCAATTAGTTAAATCACCCAAGAGCTACACTGACGCTGTCCATCGCAGATCAATTGAACAGGCAGTATTATTTGTGGTGATTAATGCTTTTATTAGTCAAGAGTCACCATTGATAAGGACAGTATCGTAGAGATGTAATGATGTCAGACGCTACGTGTTTGCCCATGGGGGATGGAATGTCAAGTACTTGTTTTGCCCATACAAACACTGGATGGATTTTATTATATGTTCAGGGAACATTAGATTATAGGTAAATAGAAGGGCAAAACCATGCATCTGCTGATAAATAATCCTGCTTTAATTTGGCTAAATATCAGTTTTAAAGTTATGATTAAAGTTTTAATCTAGAGGGACAAAATAAGTCATTACAATATACATTTTCAGTTTTCTGAATGGTTTTCAGTTTTGTTCTCTCCAGCATCACCTGCTCTGGTTGTGGTGGAGATGGACTTCCGTTTGGGTCACTGAAAAGTGAATCCTTGTGACCGGGCCTGGCTGTTCTCGGTAGCCAAGAATAGGAATAGTCTTTGCTTGTGATGCAGAAAACTGATTGCATCATAAAATTTTCTCTACTATGTCCATAGGAATTAAATCACTGCTGAAAAAAGCAAGAACGCAGTGTGTCTCTACACTCCTGGCCAGTGATGGAATCTTGCTTGACAGAGCACGAAAACACTAAGGCTTTTGTCACAGCCTCAGACATAGCCAAATATACAGTTAACAGTTCAACCCATTTCAGCTATATTTCTGAATTGACGGAGGAACGTGAGAACTTATTTACAAATTATTTATAACATATTATAAAAACTATATTAATTAAACCCTAAATATGTATTAAACCTGTCTTCTGTGGAACACACAAAAAATAGATTTTGATGGTAACCAACCTGTTTTGGTGACCATTGACTTCCACTGTATGGACAAACAGAAGAAAGAAAGTCATACAGTTTTGGAACAACATCAGGATGAGTAAATGATGACAGACTATCCCTTTAATATTTAGATTTTTTTAAATAAATTATGTTTATTAGTATTAATTTAAAATATTGGCTTCTTCACCAATTTACACAAAACATTTGTATTGCTATTGCCTAAAACAAATGCATTAAATATGACATTTGACATCAATAATTTAAATCAATCATATTCAAACCATCATATGATAAATTATATTCCATGCAACCTGAGGTACTTCATTTTCAGGTACTAATTAATTTGCATGCATAAAAAAACCATCATATTTTATCATATCTTATTCAATTTATAATCTTCCAATACTTATAATAGATTGAATTCTAAATGAATTTACAGATACATGGGATCTTTATTTAAATTGAGACTGTGAACTTTATTGACGTTTTGATCGATATCGTGTTTATATTTTTGCTCTTGGTTAAAACATTTAAAAAGCTGTGTGAAGGCATTAGATTTCCCCAGTGCACCATCATCTTGTCTTTGATAACTCATGAGTAAAAAAATATAAGGTGACGACGTTAGTTAATGATAAATCTCATGCTTTTTGTGTCCTGAAGACTGGTTTTCAGATGATCTTTATTCATTTGCCAGACACAGAAAGGGAACAATCTATAAGAAATTAAAACGTATTGAGATTTCTCAACATTATTGTATTCTAATACCATTTTCGATTCCATATATTAAACTTCTTTAAATTTTTTTAATCTATGATACTTTAATGAAGGGAGGTATCTATCTAGCTAAAGAGTAACTCTGTGTGTAACTTGTGTGTATTAAAAGCAAATATGAGAGTTCCACTATGTATTGTATTCATCCTACACATGAATTTCAGCAGACTGTCTCTTTTGCAGATAATATGACCTGTGTTCCTGCTTGTTAAAGAGATTTTGGGAAATTCTGAAATGAAGCGGAGCGCTCAACTCCAGGCCCGTGGTAATGGTGACATGGATTATCACTAAGTCAGGTTTACAGTTAATGAAAGTGAATATGTTAATGGTTCAAATGAACAAACACAACATTCACAAGTGTTGTTTTAGAACAAATTTAGACAATAAAGCGACAAACCATTAAAGATTCTATGTCTGTCGACAGATATGCAGGAATGTCCTTTGGGTAAATACAAGGATTCTCTTACGAGAGATACTCTCGTACTGCGTAGAATACGCTAGGGGAAAATCCTTTTCCACGAGAATACTGAAGCCAACAAAATTATCCTTTAATTTTGCATTAATGTAAAACGCGTTGCGGCAGCATACAGACATAGGCGAGGCAGCTCGCGCGCCTATTGGCTGGTCTGCTGGCAACTGCTTAAGCCTATCGAGCGAGACCTAGAGTGACGTCAGACCCAATGAGGGCGCTTCGCGCCCTCTGCGTCACGTCCCGCCGAAACGGGCGTGGCTTAGGTCTATAAATACCGCTCGCAGGCATTAATTCTCTGATTTTTCATCCTTCAGCGAAGCAACTCACATCGCTGGATCCGAGAAGAAGCCGCGCCGTTGAAGAAGCACTTCAGCGGGACGAGTCGAGAAGCTGCTGGCCGTGCCGCCTTCATCGCCTTCCTGCTGCGCTATCCGGTGCTGTATCCTTTTCTCTTTTACTATGCCTTGTGTGTGTGCTCGCCACCGCGACACACACTCTCATTGCACTAAAAGAGCCGGGCGTCTTTTTCAAGACGCCCCTTTCCTGAGGATCACGCAGTTCTCGCGCTCGCTGACGGCGACTGCCCTCACTGAGCTAGGTATTGCCTATGGTGACTCACCGGGCATCCTTCTCCGAGACTGCTCCTCCGTCCTTTCAAGCCGCAAAGCTCGCCGGTTCGCCCGCTTGCCTTGCCTGCTTGGGGGATGATACCTGCTCGCCCTCTGTTCGAGCCGCGCAACCGCGCCGCTCACAGGGGATGTCTGGAGCGGACCATCACGCGTCACTCACCGGCGAAAGGAGAAAAGTGTTTACAGTCCCGTCGAGACCGGACTGAACACATTTCTCGCACACGTCTCAGTCCCCTGATCAGGCGACTGGAAGTGCCTATACTGCAGCAAACGTGCCTGTTTAATACACGCACGCCTGCAAGCAAACGCCGAAGAAAATATGTTGACGCTCTTTCATATGCTCGTGCATCTGAAAGCCTTTGTGTTTCCCCCCTGTGGCTCAGTGGCGGAATCTAAGGTTTTTTCACACGGGAGACCGGTGTTCGAATCCCGGTCTAACGGCAGATAAATTATGCCGCCAATGCTTTGTTCTGTCAGTTCCCTGGAAGGCGACTGCAGACGTGCTTTTTGCAGCCGACGAGCGCGTTGTACAACCCGCTCGCCTGCATCCAGACACCGTTTCTATGGTTCCCGTGCGTCACTGGCGAAAGGAGAAAAGTGTTTACAGTCCCGTCGAGACCGGACTGACCTCATTTCTCACACATGTCTCAGTTCCCTGATCAGGCGACTGGAAATGTCTATACTGCAGCAGACGTGCCTGTTTATTATACACGCACGCCTGCAAGCAAATGCCGAAGTAAACATGTTGACGCTCTTTTATATGCTCGTGCATCTGAAAGCTTTGTGTTTCCCCCCCTGTGGCTCAGTGGCGGAAACCTAGGTTTTGTCACACGGGAGACCGGTGTTCGAATCCCGGTCTAACGGCAGAAAAATTATGCCGCCAATGCTTCGTTCTGTTAGTTCCCTGGAAGGCGACTGCAGACGTGCATTTTGCAGCCGACAAGCGCGTTGTGTAACCCGCTCGCCTGCACCCAGACACCGTTTCTATGGTTCCCGTGCGTCACTGGCGAAAGGAGAAAAGAGTGTTTTAGTCCCGCTGTGGCCGGGCCGATCTCAATCTCTTACACATTTCTCATTCCCCTCTGATATTCAGGCGACTGGAAATGTCTTTATTGCAGTGATCCCCTGTGGGCCAGTGGCAGAATCACAGATTTCCGCACGAGAGACCCGTGTTCGATCCCGGGGCTACCGGCAAATAAAATTATGCCGCCAATGCTCGCTCTGTCAGTTCCCTGAAGAGGCGACTGCAGATGTGTATTTTGCAGCCAACGAGTGCGTTGTACAACCCCCTCGCCTGCACCCAAACCTTGCCGCTCGTCCAGTTCCAAGAAATGTGACTGGTCCAGCGTATTTAGCAGCCAACAGGCCGGTTCCATTGCCTGCTTGCCTGCATAAAAAAGCCTTTTTATGGCTACCCAGATAAATCCCTTAAAGAGTGTATTTTCTGGTGTCCCGGCCACGGCCGACGGTGTTTTTCATGTGTAGAAAAAATGGCTACTACTCAGTGCCCATTCCTACACACAAACACAGCCCTTCACACAGGGCTTGCGCACATATAATCGACTCGGATCGATTGCGCTTTAAACGTAGCAAACGTGCACACTACCCAGTGCCCACAAACGCTACTTCCCACATGTCTCACGGTCTCTGTAAATACAGGACCAGTATGCATACGCTCTGCTCACGCGAGCAATGCTGTAAAAGTGGTGTATGTGCCCGCTGCTCTGCGCCCACGCCCACACACAGACATGAAACTAGCCCAGCCCTCCTCCTCTCAGCTAAACACTGCGGAGGAGTCGAGCGCGGGCATTCTGCCCGCTGTTATCAGCGCGCCCCCTGCCTCAGATGTCATGAGCGCGACGCTTATGTCACAGCACGCAAAAGCCGCTGTATCGCGAGCCGATCAGAGCGCGCTTCGCATCCGGCCCCTAGCTACTCGCGCACCTGCGTGGGAAAAGCTTCCCGGGGTTTCGAGATGGGTGCTGAACGTCATAAAAGGAGGCTATTCGCTGCAGTTTCGCCGACGCCCCCGCCGCTTCACGGCGCGCGTCGAGACCACGGTAGAATCGAAAGTAGCCCATCTACTTCGAGCCGAGATTTTGAAACTGTTGAGCAAAGGGGCTATAGAACCCCTATCTCAAGCTCAAAGCGAGGGGGGGGTTTTACAGCAGATACTTCCTGGTGCCCAAAAAAGACGGGGGTCTCAGACCCATACTAGATCTGCGGCAGTTGAACAGAGCGCTTATGAAGCGCCAGTTCAGGATGCTCACAACCAGAAAAATCCTCGCGCACGTCCGCCAGGGGGACTGGTTTGTGTCAATAGATCTAAAAGACGCGTATTTTCAAATACAGATAGCGTCACGTCACAGGCGATTTTTGAGATTCGCCTTCGAGGGCCAGGCATATCAGAGCACAGGACCATTTTACTCGATCACCTCGAGAATCTCGGTCTCGCAGTGAATTGGGAGAAGAGCTCATTTTTCCCCAGACAGATTATATCTTTTCTGGGAATAGAGCTGAACTCGCTGCTAATGACAGCACGCCTGTCATCTCAGCGCACACTAGACATTCGTCGCGCAGCCGGCGCGTTCCGCTGCGGCGCGATAGTCCCTCTCAAAGCTTTTCAAAGGATGCTCGGCCTGATGGCCTCAGCATCTTCAGTTCTCCAGTTGGGCCTTCTGCGCATGCGCCCACTGCAGTTCTGGCTCAGAAAGAGAGTACCACGCTCAGCGTGGGCCTCCGGTCGGCTTCGCGTCAAGGTCAATCGAGCATGCATTGCAGCTTTGAAACCTTGGGAGGCAAAAGACTGGTACCAATCAGGTGTAAGCCTGGGGACTTCCTCGAGAGTGATGGTGGTGTCCACGGACGCATCCACCTCGGGATGGGGAGCGCTGCTCGAGGGCAGACCGTTTTTTGGCCTATGGTCAAAGCGGGAGAAGCTCTTACATATCAACTGCCTCGAAATGTTGGCAGTGAGCAAAGCGCTCACGCGCTTTTGTCCCCTCATACAGGGACACCACGTGCTAATACGTTCAGACAACGTCTCAGTGGTGTCCTACATAAATCGCCAGGGCGGCCTCAGGTCCCTGACTCTGTACAGGCTAACCAAGCGCCTCCTGATATGGGCCCGCAGCAACCTGCTCTCGCTGAGAGCAGCGCACGTGCCAGGGCTCCTAAACATAGGACCAGACAGACTGTCCAGGAACCAAGTTCCGACAGGGGAATGGTCTTTGCACCCACAGACAGTCCAGCTGCTGTGGAAGAAATTCGGCAGAGCGGAAGTAGACCTGTTCGCGTCTCAGGAAAACGCTCACTGTCCAGAATTTTTCTCGAAGAGCAAGGACGCGCTGACCCACGAGTGGCCTCGCCGTCCTCTCTACGCTTTTCCCCCCGTCTCCCTCCTGACTCAGGTGATAGAACGGGTCAGGGAAGAAGGATGCTCAGTGCTGCTTGTAGCCCCACTTTGGATGAGCCAACCTTGGTTCCCAATCGTGATGCAGTTAGCAAGCACCGCCCCGTGGCCAGTGCCTCTGAGGAGGGATCTCCTCTCTCAAGCCAACGGCTCGATTTGGCATCCTCACCCAGAGCTGTGGTCCCTCCATGTGTGGGCCATCAACGGGTACCCGCTGACCTCCCACAGGGAGTGCTAAACACTATCACACAGGCCAGAGCTCCGTCTACGCGACGTCTCTATGCCTCAAAATGGTCAGTGTTCTCTAGCTGGTGCACAGCTCGTGGTGTGTCACCCCTGCATTGCGGTGTGACGGAGGTTCTTTCCTTCCTACAGGAGCTGTTGGATAAGGGCAGGTCCCCTTCCACGCTCAAAGTCTATGTAGCGGCCATAGCAGTGTTCTCTTCGACCACGCTCGGCCAGTCTATTGGAAGGAATGATTTAGTTATTCGCTTCCTTCGTGGAGCTAAGAGACTGAATCCTCCCAGACCTCCCACAGTCCCTATATGGGACCTTTCTACGGTACTGGAAGCCATGAAAGGTCATCCATTTGAGCCCTTGCAGGAGATTGATCTTAAACACCTGTCTTTCGAGACGGCGTTTCTTCTGGCTCTCGCTTCAGTGAAGCGCATAGGGGACTTACACGCGCTCTCAGTAAGCGCGACGTGCATGGAATTTGGGCCGAATGACTCTAGAGTTATACTCAAACCTAAGCACGGTTATGTTCCTAAATCCCTCAATACACTGTTCAGAGCACAGGTCATTTCCCTGTCTGCCCTGCCGGTCACTGAAGGAAATATGGATGAAAGCTCCCTTTGCCCAGTCAGGGCGTTAAGAGCTTATGTGTCTCGCTCGTCTGTTTTCAGACAGACGGAGCAGCTATTTGTTTCGTTCAGCGGACGTTCTAAGGGACAAGCCGCTTCGAAACAGACCCTATCCAGATGGGTAGTGGACGCGATAGCGCTAGCTTACACAACCAAGGGCATGCAGTGCCCGCTGGGTGTCAAAGCGCACTCCACGAGAAGCATGGCTTCATCGTGGGCATGGTCAAGTGGGATTGCCTTGCAAGATATTTGTATGGCGGCAGGCTGGGCCTCTCCGTCTACATTTATAAGGTTTTACGACCTAGAGGTTCCCGCACTACAGGCCAGACTACTGTCGGTCTAGTATGGCCAAAATCTCATAGCTGGCGTTGCCAGTTATGCAGCTATTGAGTACTGCAATCCTTGCTCTATGCTGCTATAAGGAAGATAGTGGCTAACCCCCCTTTTTTCTTCCAGGACTCCCTGTGGGTCCCCTGGGTGATTATGTACTGTATGAACTCCGGGCTGTCGCCCTTGAGTCTATGGTATCAGATCCCAGCACGCACGGCGTTTTACATTAGGTTCCCCTAGCGTATTCTACGCAGTACGAGAGTATCTCTCGTAAGAGAACGTACTCGGTTACTAACGTAACCTCGGTTCTCTCTAGAGAGAGGAACGAGTACTGCGTATCCTGCCGTGCCTGCACGCGCTCTGGTTGCTTCGACTATGAAAAACCAGAGAATTAATGCCTGCGAGCGGTATTTATAGACCTAAGCCACGCCCGTTTCGGCGGGACGTGACGCAGAGGGCGCGAAGCGCCCTCATTGGGTCTGACGTCACTCTAGGTCTCGCTCGATAGGTTTAAGCAGTTGCCAGCAGACCAGCCAATAGGCGCGCGAGCTGCCTCGCCTATGTCTGTATGCTGCCGCAACGCGTTTTACATTAATGCAAAATTAAAGGATAATTTTGTTGGCTTCAGTATTCTCGTGGAAAAGGATTTTCCCCTAGCGTATTCTACGCAGTACTCGTTCCTCTCTCTAGAGAGAACCGAGGTTACGTTAGTAACCGAGTACGTTTGCATACATTGAGCATAAAGTGAGTTGTGAGGGTAGTTTTTCAGTTTAATGAGACTGCAGAATCTTCAAATTGGCTGTGCACCAAAAAAAAAAAAAAAAGCCCATCTCTGACCACACAAATAAGTGTAATTTTTCATTTGTCAAAAGAGACAGCAACAGTTATGGGCATTTTTTTTCTTTTATTTGTAAAGGGACCATATTTGTAATTTTTAACATAAATTATATTTCATGTATTGTATATAGACAAAGGCTAATTTTCATCCACAGTACCCTGGATGTTTACAGAGTTGGTTGAATTTTTAAAAAGATATTAACTTAAATGTACTTAATGTATAAAAGAAAAAATAACAGGGAGGGTTGTAACTCTACTTCCCCCATTACCTGATAAAAATAGAAAATGACTACTAACAGAGTGTTATTTTAATTTTCAGCACATTTCATGCATGATTTGTTAAAAAAAAATCTTATTTGCTATAGTAAAAGAAAATTAACATTTTTCCATTTTACCTTGTTGAATTAAAATGTTTAAAATGAATTAGCCAAAGGGGTTGATATAAAAAAAAATTGTGAACATTTTTTGTAAAAAAAAAAAAAGAAAAAAGTTTACATGTCAATATTCTAATGTTACCACATAACCCACCTACTGTTACATCTCACCCGGTAGTGGGATAGGTTGTAGCAACACTCTTTGTACTCAAATTGACATTCATTTATACAATTTAGGAGAATAATAAAAAAATGAGAAAAAAAAGTGTTACAATCATCCCTGGTCTCCCCTAATTGTCTTGACTGCACTTAAAAATCTTTCAAAGTGCAAGTTTTTGTAAATGTTCCCGATATCATCTCCATGTAAATTACAAAAAAACGAATTTGTGATAACAGTGACGTGACAGTTACATGTTCAGTCTAGATTGTAATGTTTCTATACAAAGTAACATCGCCAACTACTGGCCTGGCAGCACAGTACAGCTTTTTGAGTCATTTTCGCGGATCCATGTTAACAGGTGATGGTTTTGATAAAAGTGTCATCTGTATGAGGAACCTTTCAAAAAACGCAAAGGAAAAACTTTTCAGTTTTTTGTACATTGTTGTCATGTAAATGTACCCTTAGTTCTTGATTTCACCTTATTAGTTACCATAGTTACCTATCTTTGTGTAAGTTCACTATTCATTTTTTTTCTATTTTTGGAGCCTTGGTGTGTTGACTTTTTTTGTTTGTTTTTGTGCTGAGTTAATTCTTTAAAATGTAGTTTTATTTCATTCTTTCTTTCAGAAAGTCCCTTTTTTTTCAGGAGACAATATTTCAGCAGCATCAAATTGCTTTTTTCTAAGTGCTGCACAAAATCAGATAGAATTCAATCGATAGTGGTTCCATCCACTTATTACCGAACTTCACATCCTCTTTTATCTTCACGGCACTAGTGTCATAAGTGAGGTCTAGCATGCCACTGTAGTGTTCTGAAATGAGACCGTGGATGAGTAGACAAGCATGACTCATTACAGCCAGCAGAATTACATGAAAGACGCGAGACCGATTTGTCTCCAAATTGTGGACTTAACCCATTTCTGGTGACTATTCTCACAGTTATAAATAAGGAGAATGAGATAAAGCAATCGAAAAGGCAAGAGGTGTCTCAATACGGAAAAGGGAGTTTGACCTTTAAAGGACAAGTTCGGTATTTTACACTTAAAGCCCTGTTTACAGATCGTTTCTGATGAAATAGAACGGTTAAGATTAAAATTTGGACACATGCTGCTGTCCCGAGAATTTTAGGTTTATTTCGCTTTCCCCCCCACCTACACAATGGCAGCCTATGGGCACTGGAACAATCCTTCACAAAACGCATTAAACTTTCGATTACAAAGACGTGAAACTCACCGAGTGGTCAGGAGTGTTCACTGATATGCTCACACAAAAATCGCTGCAAAATATGCTTTCCAACAGGTGTTTATTAGGAGTCTGTCCTAATGAGCTGATGATCTCGTTCAGGTGTGTTAAATAAGGGAGACAAACAAAATGTGCAGAGCAGCGGGTCCCGAGGACTGGAGTTGAGAACCACTGTATAATAGGCTATAGGTATCTAATATTAACAAATTAAACCTCATTGTGAAGCTTATGAATTTTTTTTTTTTTTATAATGCAGAGCATTCAAAAACATCAGCTTAAAGCAAGTGCAGCTTAAAAATAAACATGGACTTAAAATGTAAATATGGTATAAATAAGTTGTTTGGATGCAGTTCAATGAAGAATTTTCGCACAGATTCGAACTGATAAGTTCTACCCACATCTAGTTCATTGGCACACACACTAAGACTTGACAACTGATATTTTATGCTAATACGATTAGTATTGTTCACTCAATCCCAGCAGAAGTTATTACTTCACCCTCTGTATAACGTCATTAATTATATTATTGAAACAACATGGGCTGATTTTGCTGTATACTTTACTTTCCCCGCCAGCATTTGCTTTTTTAAGTTGCCAGCCAGGGGCAGCATTTTTGATCATTTTCACAAAACTTTCATGGCAACCAGAACAATTTGTTGTATGATCATCTGAAAATACAATATATCAAAAGAAAGAACAGAGCCTCTGCTTAAAAAAAAAAAAAAAAACATTCCAGCTTCATGCATTCATTTTTTATCAACACTTGAACGTGGGTAAGTTTACTGTGAACATTTCACTGATTGTGTACAGTTTAGCAGAAATTACACCCACAATTCATGCAAAGCGTCATGGGGTGTAGGAAAAAGGTGGATATTGTTTGGACCTTTCCAAATACCCGCCCCTTGTGGTCTTTGCACTTGACTACTTGTCTGACATGACGTATTTCCTGTATTTGACCCAAGTGTTTAAGTAGGCGTGAAGACTGCAAGTGCGTGTAGAACTTTTGATTACCCGATGGGACACACTTATAGTATTGCAAAAATGCAAGTGTTTACAATCAAAAGAGTAAACACAACTACAAGCTAAGAATACTTAGAATACTTAATTATACTTTTAAGAATATCTCGATCAAAAGATTGAAGACAAGTATAGGCCTTTCTGTCAGTATAAGTCAAGTATATTTAAGTGCAATTGAGTATATTTCTGAGAAGTACGTAAAACGTAGATAGAAAGTATATTTTCCTTTTTTTTAGTTTAAAAGTATACTAATGGCACACTTGAAACTTTTTTGTAAGGGTAGTTACTAAATGTTAACTCATCATTGTCTCTTTCAAGAATGAATTCATAATAACTTAACATTTTCTCAGTTGTTGAGTTGAATAAAAACATGGCAGCACTGAGCAAGACAATTAAAGCAGCCAGGCTAGCTTTTTAGAAGAGGATAGAAGTGTGTATAAGCTTTGATGAGCTGGATTAAGAGAGAAGGGGCAAATGCAGGATGTCATTTGAACATCGTTCAGGTTACTCAAAGAATAATGATGAGAAACCTAAAATAAAATCGATTTTCTGTCCTTATTTTCATCCTCAGTCTGAATTTGCTTTTATTTCTGCAAAATAGTTTAGAAGAGGTTACAAAGTAGTGCACTGTCATGCACCATAACATTACAAAATATGCACTGTCATGCACCATAAGACATCTCCTGCACTCTGACCACATTCAGTGCACTTCAACTCAAAAGTTTCATCAACCCAATTTAACAAGCTGCTTTTTCTGAACATTCAGTGTCAGCCAGTTGGTCATCATTTTGTATCCTGAGTCTCAACTCTGTCTCATATTTATTTTGTTATTCATGGATTGTGTATGGCCTTATTATGAGTCATAACAGATTCAAAGCAAATTAAGTTGTTTGTTTATGAGGCTTTATTGGTCCTAAATGTATGAAGGAGCATACAAAAGTATCAGTCACCCATTTGATTATGTAAAATAAGTATGGCTCCTTTATACACTGATGAGCCAAAACATCATGACCAGTCACAGGTGACGTGAATATGGTTGATCATATCCAAAAAGGCAACATATTAAGGTCTGGGTAGATGGCAAAGCAAACAATCAGTTCTTGTAATCAACGTGGATGCAGGAGAAATGGGCTGGAATTAAGATCTGTGTGACTTTGACACGGGTAAAATTATGGCAAGGCAGCTGGGTCAGAGTATATCTGAAATGGCAAGGCTTGTGTGTTCCCAGTCAGCAGTGAGAGTTTACCAACAGTTCTCTGAGGAGGGACAAACCACAAACAGTAACCACACACGCAGTGCTGAAGTGCCAACTAGTCTCTCCCTATGGAGGATCCCTTTACCACTCCAGATAAAGCATTGTCAGGAAAATTCGTTTCGCGTACCTACCCCGAAGTGACGAAATAAAATTCTGTATCAAAATTTATAAGGAAAGACCAGTACTTTGTTTAGGCTTGGTTTGTAGCGAATTACAAACCTGCGCACATATATTCAAACGCATATTACTATAGAACCAATTCTTAATGCGCATGTGAACGCCATCAGCGTTTCTCACAGGTTTGCGTTTAAAGTCTGTGTAGAGAGAATTGTGTCGTCTTAGCGGCCCCTAATTTAATAACAAATGATCACTGCGACGGAAGCGAATCAATCAAAACTAACTTTAGCTGGAAAATAACTTTATTAAAGAACCACTATAAAGCCAAAACAATCTCTGTTACCTTAAATTATACGCTTATCTCTGTAAAGCTCCCTTGAAACAATCTACATTGTTAAAAGCGCTATATAATTGAAGATGACTTGACTTGACTTGACTTGACTTGACAAACAGGTGACAGGGTGTTGGGTGCCCAAGGCTCATCGATGCATGAGGGCAACAAAGGCTATCCCGTCGGGTCTGAGCCAACAGAAGGACTATTGTGGCACAAGTCATACAAAATTTTAATGATGGTTATGGGAGGACTGTGTCACAACACACATCCTGGTGCTATCACTTCCCTAGGTAAATGGTGCACACGTCCACGGCCGTCCATGTAATGTAATAGAAAACAGGACTCATTGGACCAGGTGACTTCTTTTACTGGTCCAAGGTCCAGTAGCGACACTCATGTGCCCATTGTAGGCACTTTTGATGGTGGACAGGGGTCAATAGGCACTCTGATTGGTCTGCAGCTATACAGCCCCATAAGCAACAGAGTGTAGCAACAGAGTGTAGCACCACAAACGCGTGGGTGAACGCTTGCACAGTACGGTGATTCAATACATGAATGCCCATTCCCATCCTCTCAGGATACCTGGAATCAGTGTTACAAGTACCCCAGGCACATTGTTTTACCACTTTTTAACATAAACAACATAAAACCGATGAGAGCCACAAATAAGTTTGAGCAACATAAAACCGATGAGAGCTTCTTCCAATGTTTCTCTATGGCGCTGAAATCTAAAGATTTCTGAGTTCTGGTCCCCGTGCAACTGAAACTCAACTGCCTTTGGCTCATCTGCGTTCGAGGGGAGAGGCTTACCGATATGTCAGTTGAGCATCTGTGGGATGTGCTAGACCAGGGGTATCCAAACTTGGTCCTGGAGGGCCACTGTCATGCAGAGTTTGGCTCCAACTTGCCTGAAACACCTGCCTGAAAGTTTCTAGCATGTCTAGTAAGACCATGATTGGCTGATTCAGGTGCCTTTAATTAGGTTTGGAGCTAAACTCTGCAGGACAGTTGCCCGCAGGAGCAGGATTGGACACCCCTGCACTAGACCAACAAGTTCGATCCACAGTGACTCCACCTTGTTTGAATGATCTGCTGCTAAAAACTTGATACCTCAGGACACTTTCAGGGGTCTTGTAGAGTCCATTGCTGTGTTCGGAATCGCCCGCTATACCCTCATTCACTATTCCCTACATTACTAATATAGTCCACTTGAAGGGGTGGATGAAAACGAGTGAGTGAATTCGGAAACTGAGTGCGCTAGAAGGGCTGCCGCTTGTGCATAGTTTGTGCTTGCCATTTAATAATAATAATTTGAAACTCTGCCATAGAAACTAGCATGTAGCACTTTAATTAAACAATTCAATAATCAATTAAAAAGGAATTTATACCTGTATGATATTATGCTGGACCAGCGCGGTTTGGAAAATGGATGGATGATTAATTCAGCTGCGAGATGCGGGAATTCATTCAGCACGCAACTCTCACAGTGCATTATGGGTATTCTCTTGCTGTTGAGTGTACATCAGTTGCCGTGCATAGTGGGATTGAATGAGTAGAGTCAATAACGTCCACTATGGTTTCGGACACTACTAAAAATATCTGTCCTCTCAAATAGTGCCATATTTAAGGGTATTGGAGGCGATTTCGGACACAGCCCATGTCTCAGTGGGTCTGTGCTGTTTTGGCAGCACTGGAGGATCAACAGCATATTAAGAAGGTGGTCATAATGTTTTGGCTTATCGGTGAATATACTGTATAATTTTGGTTGTGTCTATACAACAGTGAAATATATTTATTTATTTCATTGTGTAGCATAAACCTCACACATAACCTCTAAAACTCCACGTAACAAATCCACACATGCTCAATTCACAAATTCACACACCGAAATAATGCACAAATGCATTTTCATTGCTCATGACAATGAATAATTTCCAAGTCTGGTTATCAGGGTTTACAATAGGAGTCATATTAGGGGCTTTCGCACCGGAGGAACCTTTCCATAGTTCTTAGAACTAATGGTGGTAGTACTCATTTTTTTGGCATTCACCTGCAGGAACTGCGTAGTTTTTAATTCTAGATGGACCCCTCAACCTTAACGGTAAGGAGAAAATCCAACACAACTTTGAGGGGACCAAGCGAAACATGATTATGTGTTTCTGCTCTTTGTATAACAAAGTTCTATCTAATAAAGTATTAGACAGAACTGTTAAACAGATCGTAAACTTATAGAGACGGAGAACGTGTGCTTCTGTGCTCTGGCGTTCTCATCACCGTCAAAAACGCGAAATAAAATTCATAACTTCAAGCGCAGCTTACGTCACTGAAGAGTTCCTACTTGCGGTGTGAATGCAAGAAGGAAAATTGCCCTAGGGGAACATTTAGTTCTCGGGAAACCACCCTGGTGGCTAGATCCTATAACTAAGTTCTTAGAACTACCTGGTGCGAAAGGGGCTATAGACATTTGCATTTACCCCTCATCCTACTACGTACATACATACTACTACTGCTACATATAGTTCTTAAGAGATGTGTACACATGTTCTCCAATTCTGTACTGTGAAGACATGGTTCATTTTATGTGTCATGACAACGGTATTACATTTTGTTGCTTCATTTTACATTCTCTCAAATCACTTTAGAGATACAGTACATTCAAATTTTAGCCAGAAGAAATTGATCATAGATTGGCTGTGGGTCACAACAAGAAGACAGATAAAAGGTTTAATCTCTGTAATAATGTTTGCTTGTAAGCACAGTTCCCAATTCCCTTTCTAAGTTTTAAAGAATGGTTTCCCAAAAGCAATAATGTATTTTCCCCAAACAAATAGGTCTTATTAGCAATTATCTAACCACAAATGTCTTAGATATTTGCATATTTGCAGGGCTGTCACTTGACTGTCTCAGCTAAAACAAGCCAACTTTTGTAAAGAGCAACAGTTGTAAATGTTTTGGGGAAAAAGTGCATTTTGGAATCCCATTTACGCAGGTTTTCTTTTGGACAAGCAGTATTTCCTCTAAACATAATTTTTATGCTGTATCTACCTGTATAATAAATCTCTGGGTTGAGCGAGAACCTTTCCATATCGCACTATATATTTATATTGAGATTTTTTCTGCATTTTGGAATCCTATTTCAACAGCTGAGTACGGTGGTATCTCTCAGGAAATTTGAGTCCCTCAGTGCAAGAAAGTATTTTTTTTTTTTTACAATCTTAAGTAAGGCACAAATGTACCACTTATATTTTCCAGACCAATGCCTATTGTTTGAATTGTGGAAACAGAATTATTTATTATCCCATCAACAGCAAATATATGACAGTGCGACTCAATCACTGGAGAGTCCAAATGTTGATGCACATAAAGTAAATTGATTTAATATATATATATATATATATATATATATATATATATATATATATATATATATATATATATATATGCTTTCTGCTTGCTTTGCACATAACATGATATTCACAATGATTTGGTTCTGATTTTTTTTAAATGCAATTTTCCATTGTTATTTTCCATTTTACCCCCTTTAACGAAGTAGAATTTTTTGTTCACATTTGTCAATTATATTTGAATTAGTTTACAGTCTTCTTGCCTTATCTCCAAGCAATTAAGAAGAGAGAGAGAGAGAGAGAGAGAGAGAGAGAGAGAGAGAGAGAGAGAGAGAGAGAGAGAGAGAGAGAGAGAGAGAGAGAGAGAGAGAGAGAGAGAGAGAGAGAGAGAGAGAGAGAGAGAGAGAGAGAGAGAGAGAGAGAGAGAGAGAGAGAGACTTGAAATCAACATTCAAAATAATGAAGCCTTAGAGTCATGATTGGATGCATCATGTATTCCTTAAATATCCTGTTGCTTGGAGGGCATGTCAGGTAGTTCCTGAGGAAGTTAAGATGTGCAGTTGAGAAAATGAACAGTCATAAGAAAAATTATGTGTATTTTCAAATTCGATTGATTTATTATGACCATGATTGGCTGATTCAGGTGCCTTTAATTAGGTTTGGAGCTAAACTCTGCAGGACAGTTGCCCGCAGGAGCAGGATTGGACACCCCTGCACTAGACCAACAAGTTCGATCCACAGTGACTCCACCTTGTTTGAATGATCTGCTGCTAAAAACTTGATACCTCAGGACACTTTCAGGGGTCTTGTAGAGTCCATTGCTGTGTTCGGAATCGCCCGCTATACCCTCATTCACTATTCCCTACATTACTAATATAGTCCACTTGAAGGGGTGGATGAAAACGAGTGAGTGAATTCGGAAACTGAGTGCGCTAGAAGGGCTGCCGCTTGTGCATAGTTTGTGCTTGCCATTTAATAATAATAATTTGAAACTCTGCCATAGAAACTAGCATGTAGCACTTTAATTAAACAATTCAATAATCAATTAAAAAGGAATTTATACCTGTATGATATTATGCTGGACCAGCGCGGTTTGGAAAATGGATGGATGATTAATTCAGCTGCGAGATGCGGGAATTCATTCAGCACGCAACTCTCACAGTGCATTATGGGTATTCTCTTGCTGTTGAGTGTACATCAGTTGCCGTGCATAGTGGGATTGAATGAGTAGAGTCAATAACGTCCACTATGGTTTCGGACACTACTAAAAATATCTGTCCTCTCAAATAGTGCCATATTTAAGGGTATTGGAGGCGATTTCGGACACAGCCCATGTCTCAGTGGGTCTGTGCTGTTTTGGCAGCACTGGAGGATCAACAGCATATTAAGAAGGTGGTCATAATGTTTTGGCTTATCGGTGAATATACTGTATAATTTTGGTTGTGTCTATACAACAGTGAAATATATTTATTTATTTCATTGTGTAGCATAAACCTCACACATAACCTCTAAAACTCCACGTAACAAATCCACACATGCTCAATTCACAAATTCACACACCGAAATAATGCACAAATGCATTTTCATTGCTCATGACAATGAATAATTTCCAAGTCTGGTTATCAGGGTTTACAATAGGAGTCATATTAGGGGCTTTCGCACCGGAGGAACCTTTCCATAGTTCTTAGAACTAATGGTGGTAGTACTCATTTTTTTGGCATTCACCTGCAGGAACTGCGTAGTTTTTAATTCTAGATGGACCCCTCAACCTTAACGGTAAGGAGAAAATCCAACACAACTTTGAGGGGACCAAGCGAAACATGATTATGTGTTTCTGCTCTTTGTATAACAAAGTTCTATCTAATAAAGTATTAGACAGAACTGTTAAACAGATCGTAAACTTATAGAGACGGAGAACGTGTGCTTCTGTGCTCTGGCGTTCTCATCACCGTCAAAAACGCGAAATAAAATTCATAACTTCAAGCGCAGCTTACGTCACTGAAGAGTTCCTACTTGCGGTGTGAATGCAAGAAGGAAAATTGCCCTAGGGGAACATTTAGTTCTCGGGAAACCACCCTGGTGGCTAGATCCTATAACTAAGTTCTTAGAACTACCTGGTGCGAAAGGGGCTATAGACATTTGCATTTACCCCTCATCCTACTACGTACATACATACTACTACTGCTACATATAGTTCTTAAGAGATGTGTACACATGTTCTCCAATTCTGTACTGTGAAGACATGGTTCATTTTATGTGTCATGACAACGGTATTACATTTTGTTGCTTCATTTTACATTCTCTCAAATCACTTTAGAGATACAGTACATTCAAATTTTAGCCAGAAGAAATTGATCATAGATTGGCTGTGGGTCACAACAAGAAGACAGATAAAAGGTTTAATCTCTGTAATAATGTTTGCTTGTAAGCACAGTTCCCAATTCCCTTTCTAAGTTTTAAAGAATGGTTTCCCAAAAGCAATAATGTATTTTCCCCAAACAAATAGGTCTTATTAGCAATTATCTAACCACAAATGTCTTAGATATTTGCATATTTGCAGGGCTGTCACTTGACTGTCTCAGCTAAAACAAGCCAACTTTTGTAAAGAGCAACAGTTGTAAATGTTTTGGGGAAAAAGTGCATTTTGGAATCCCATTTACGCAGGTTTTCTTTTGGACAAGCAGTATTTCCTCTAAACATAATTTTTATGCTGTATCTACCTGTATAATAAATCTCTGGGTTGAGCGAGAACCTTTCCATATCGCACTATATATTTATATTGAGATTTTTTCTGCATTTTGGAATCCTATTTCAACAGCTGAGTACGGTGGTATCTCTCAGGAAATTTGAGTCCCTCAGTGCAAGAAAGTATTTTTTTTTTTTTACAATCTTAAGTAAGGCACAAATGTACCACTTATATTTTCCAGACCAATGCCTATTGTTTGAATTGTGGAAACAGAATTATTTATTATCCCATCAACAGCAAATATATGACAGTGCGACTCAATCACTGGAGAGTCCAAATGTTGATGCACATAAAGTAAATTGATTTATATATATATATATATATATATATATATATATATATATATATATATATATATATATATATATATATGCTTTCTGCTTGCTTTGCACATAACATGATATTCACAATGATTTGGTTCTGATTTTTTTTAAATGCAATTTTCCATTGTTATTTTCCATTTTACCCCCTTTAACGAAGTAGAATTTTTTGTTCACATTTGTCAATTATATTTGAATTAGTTTACAGTCTTCTTGCCTTATCTCCAAGCAATTAAGAGAGAGAGAGAGAGAGAGAGAGAGAGAGAGAGAGAGAGAGAGAGAGAGAGAGAGAGAGAGAGAGAGAGAGAGAGAGAGAGAGAGAGAGAGAGAGAGAGAGAGAGAGAGAGAGAGAGAGAGAGAGAGAGAGAGAGAGAGAGAGAGAGAGAGACTTGAAATCAACATTCAAAATAATGAAGCCTTAGAGTCATGATTGGATGCATCATGTATTCCTTAAATATCCTGTTGCTTGGAGGGCATGTCAGGTAGTTCCTGAGGAAGTTAAGATGTGCAGTTGAGAAAATGAACAGTCATAAGAAAAATTATGTGTATTTTCAAATTCGATTGATTTATTATGAATGACTCAAGTATATTACAGTTTTTCTCGATTCCTTAAACACATTTCTTGAAACTATGCCTCGTATTCTCAAAACAGTAAACACAAATCCATAACGTCTCACCCAGTTCCCCAAACATCCTATTTTCAGGTCAAAATGAAGCTATACACTCAAAACCATTAACTCTTGCTGAAAAACCAAACTTTGCCCTCAGACAGGACACACAAGCCCTCAAAATCACACACACTACAACATAGTCTAACACACTGGTGCAATAAATTCAAAACAACATTTCCAAAACTGGTAAGTTATGTTGCTTGTGGTTCCCCACCAACACAAAAAACACAACCAATGGATACATTGACACATTTTTATTCATTCATGTACTAAACAGTACAACACACACACAACAAAACAAAACAATTTTTTTCCCTGTTTTACTTTTTTTTTTTATTCTCTCCTCTAAATTTTTTTTTACAGTTTTTCTCGATTACTTAAACACTATAACCAGGCTTTTGAACTAAAATTACAAAATTTCAACCCATTTCCCTAAACTATAAACACTATTCCCTGTTTTGACACATGAGTCAGATTTGTTGAACTGTCACTGCAAAACTCTACACACAAATCCCTTCATTTCTCATTGCCTAGACCATGTTGTCATATAGAAAGCACTAGCATTCAATATTGTTCACTCGAGTCAGCACAGCTTCAGCTCAGTTAGCACACAATTACCCAGGTGGAAACACTAAGAGTCAAAATTTAACACACATCAATCAGATCCTTCAATAGATAGATAATAGGGCCCAAATCAGTTTATTGAGTTTTGGAACAATGGATCCAGAAAGACATGAAGGAAGAGATCGAGGATGGATAAGAACGAGGAGGAGGAAGGGCAAGGGCAAGGGCAAGAAGACAAGCAGTCTCAGATGAAATTCAAGCCACTCTAGTTGCCCATGTCTTTATCAATGGTGTGACTGAGGGAGGCTGGGCTGCGAGTTAGACCAAATTTGAGTCGCTTTACCGTCGCCTCAAAAACCTTCAGGGAGGTGTGGTGGCAAACAAAATTCTATCACTGAATAAGAGACAAACATTTCCAATAGTCTTTGATGAGGTTTATTTTCTTGCAAGAAAAGGCCAGCAGTCGTACAGTCACACAGAGCGGCTGCAGAGTGTGACAGTGAAGGGAGGGCATCCTTTCTCCTTTATAGTCTTGACTCCCAGAATGTTATCTTTCTAGGCCAATGATGGTATTTCAACCATATTTGGAACATTCTTAGACTTGTTCATCAAATTGTATCCTTGAGTGGAGGCTCTTTACCATTCCAATGCAATTCCATAGAATAAGGTTTGTGTGAGCTCTTTTACTGTCATATGATGGTCACGCACATCTTGCGTAAATATGAAAAAAAAAAAAAAAAATTAGAGGAGAGAAAAAAAGATGTTCATCATGTGAAAAGGTTTGTGAGGGGGGGAACCCCACAAGCAACATAATTTACCAGTTTTGGAAATGTTGTTTTGAATTTATTGCACTAGTGTGTTAGACTATGTTGTAGTGTGTGTGATTTTGAGGGCTTGTGTGTCCTGTCTGAGGGCAAAGTTTGGTTTTTCAGCAAGAGTGAATGGTTTTGAGTGTAGAGCTTCATTTTGACCTGAAAATAGGATGTTTGAGGAATTGGGTGAGACGTTATGGATTTGTGTTTACAGTTTTGATAATACGAGGCATAGTTTCAAGAAATGTGTTTAAGCAATCGAGAAAAACTGTATATTTACTTACTGTAAGATGTGTGTGACCATCATATGACAGTAAAAGAGCACACACAAACCATATTCTAATATGGAATTGTATTGGAATGGTAAAGAGTGTTGGAACGTGACAGGAGGGCCTCCACTCAAGGACACAATATGATGAACAAGTCTAAGAATATTCCACATATGGTTGAAATACCATCATTTGCCTAGAAAGATAACATTCTAGGAGTCAAGACTATAAAGGAGAAAAGATGCCCTCCCTTCATTGTCACACTCTGCAGCCGCTCTGTGTGACTGTAAGACCGCTGGCCTTTTCTTGCAAGAAAATAAACCTCATCAAAGACTATTGGAAATGTTTGTCTCTTATTCAGTTATAGAATTTTGTTTGCCACCACACCTCCCTGAAGGTTCTCGAGGCGACGGTAAAGTGACTCAAATTTGGCCTTACTCGTAGCCCAGCCTCCCTCATAGTCATACCATTGATAAAGACATGGGCAACTAGAGTGGCTTGAATTTAATCTGAGACTGCTTGTCTTCTTGCCCTTGCCCTTGCCCTTCCTCCTCCTCCTCCTTATCCCTCCTCGATCTCTTCCTTCATGTCTTTCTGGATCCATTGTTCCAAAACTCAAACTGATTTGGGCCCTTTTATCTATCTACTGAAGGATCTGATTGATGTGTGTTCAATTTTGACTCTTAGTGTTTCCAGCTGGGTAATTGTGTGCTAACTGAGCTGAAGCTGTGCTGACTTGAGTGAACAATATTGAATACTAGTGCTCTCTAAATGAACACATGGTCTAGGCAATGAGAAATGAAGGGATTTGTGTGTAGAGTTTTGCAGTGACAGTTCAACAAATCTGACTCATGTGTCAAAACAGGGAATAGTGTTTATAGTTTAGTGAAATGGGTGTGCTTTTTGATAAATGCCATTATGGTTTTGAAATTTTAGTTCAAAAGTCTGGTTATAGTGTTTAAGCAATCGAGAAAAACTGTAACATAAAATGTCTTTCTTAACCTAACAGAACTCTGTGTGTTATGTCCCCTTTAAGGATAGGGCTAGATTTAAGTTCCATTACATGACATATATTAATTACAGTGTAATAACATTGTCAGGGTTGGGGTTGAAGGAATGAGGCGAGGACTCAAAATGCAGAAATAATGTGCTTTTTATGTATAATAAAACATTTACATTTACATTTAGTCATTTAGCAGACGCTTTTATTCAGAGCGACGTACAAATTAGGACTAAATTAAGCGAGTCATCATGAGGAGGCAAAAACAACGCAAGAAGTGCTCGAGATACAAAGTTCAGGCATTATTCAGAGTAGCATAAGCCCGATAAGTGAGGTTTTGAAGGGACTTTTTTTTTTTTTTTTTTTTTTTTTTTAATGAGGTTAGGGACTGTTCGTTATTTATTTAAGGGGCCACCGGAGGAGTTTTGAGATCTGTTGTCAAAAAAGACATGACCCTCCCTTCGCCAGCAATATTTTTTTCTATGACCCTCCAAAATGATTGTGAAAAAAGGCATGACCCTCCCCGATAATTTATTGATTAGCCTAATTCTGTACTGGTTTGCGCTTGGCAAAGATGTTCAGATAGCCTTTGTTTGTTTTTTAAACCATAAACTCTTGCTTTCTCATCTGGCTACAACGACAGACCAAACCTACGATTCGGTTCGTATCACGATTTTTAGCGCAATTTTCCACCGGACAAAATTGCGATTGTTAACTCATGATTTCTGTTCTGTCTGTGCGCACCAATCTTGCACTTCTATCTACTCCTCAACCAGACCACCTAGAGACTTCGGGTTTTCGGCATTATGTTAAGGAAGGTCTAATCTCGGGAACACACAAAAAAAAATCCAGGAAAAGATTTACTATCTCTTAGTGTTGTGATCCCATGACGTCAGAAAATTGCGCTAAAACACTCACTGAGTTTTTATTACTTGTTTATTTTAGATTTGAAAAAAAATCTTGTTTTTGGTGCTGATGCGGTGTGACTCGTTCAACATGTGGGCGTTGCGAATAAAGCATCTAAAAGCTGTCACAAAGAACCGGCAAAAGTAATGATTGTTAATATGTCATATATAGCTAGACATTTTAATTGTTTTTAATAAACAAGTGTTTTCTGTGTCTACTGCAAAGATGAAGTTGACGATGCGTCGCGATCGTCTCAGAACGCGCCAGAGAGAAATGCACATTTCATAAGGAGAAAGCAGTCTGTTTTCCTTCATTTTGAATTGTTCTGCATGTTTAAAAGTAGACATTTCAAGCTTTCTATATATTTCTCAGGTCTATGAGGCAAGTAGCATACCTTACGCTGAGTTTCGGTTCATTTATGAGACAAGAATCCAGTTCACTCGCCTGCGCCTCCGTGTCATGATTATCTATTTTCTACTATATTTAGACTACTTCTTATTTATTAAATCCAGATGAAACATTGATTAAAATTAAGATAAAATTAATAAAAAAACGAAATTTACTTTAAAGAAAGGCTTTGTGCTTTCTGTTTGAGGTCTCTGTGCAATTTTTAAAGTCGCTTCAGAGCAGTCATGTCCGTGCGTAATGGAGAACTGTCACGTCCGTAAATTATTATTTTTTTCACAGAAATGCAAACACGAAAAATAAAATAAAAATAATATAAAATTTAATTTTCTGTGGAGGCCGATCTTTATTCATCCGGTGGGTATATATATTTTGGTTTGCACAGTGTAATTTATAGAATTACTAAAAAATATTTTGCCACCTAGAAGTTAAAGATTTTTTTCTGTCACGTCACATGTGTATTTCCCTCATATTAAATATAAAACGCATGTGTAGACTGATATTTTTCTAATGTCTTGACTCCTTTCAGACGTTTCAAATAAATGCATTTTCTGAGAATTTTTATTTTAAGTTTTGACTGCAAATGTCACGTCCATTCACTGGAATCGCCCAATTTTAACGAATTTATCCTCAACTAGTTTTTGTGGTGTAGGTCTATGTATTTTATGTTAACTTAAATAATAGCCTACTAATAGTGATTTAAAGATGTGGTAGCGCTGCGAAGATCGCGAGTCGTCAACTTCATCTGTCTAGCCGACACTGACATAAAAAATAACTGTTTTATTAGTAAACAATTAAAATGTCTCCTGCTATTGAACATATTTGCCTGTTCCTTACAAAACACTGACAGTGGGGTTTTTGACTTTTTTTTTTTTTTTTGAGCAGCTGCGGACAAATTATTTCGACACACACACAATATTGATAAACAGATTTTTTTTTGTTGCTTTTTTAATACAATAAAAATTTCATTTAATTTATTGTTTAATAAAATTATAAGCCTATTATTTTTAGTTTATTAACAGCAACAACAGCTGTAAAGATGAAGTTGACGATCGCCATCTCCGTAGTGAACACGCCTATAGAGAGAAATGCACATCATTACATAACCAGAGAGTAGCCTATTTCTTTTCGTCAGTGCCGGCCCGAGCCTTTTGGGGGCCCTAAGCAGAATTTGATTTGGGGGCCCCCTCCCACCACGCGGAGTCACCTGTGCTTGACGATTATTGACACAATGTCACTCTATAATGTTACATTATAAATTAATACAATGAGGTTATGTATTAATACAAAATAAATAGCCTACTTAATAAAAAATAGATACTTAAATAAAAATGTTTTAACTTTTTCTTTACTCTTTTAATAACTCTTTGAAACTTCTGAAAACAAACTGTCAAAAAACATATAAAAAAAAATTATTTGCAAAATATCCTCCAACGTTTTGCAACCCTTTGCAGTTTGAATGATGTCTTATATGAACATGACGGAGTATGTGTTTGTTTCCACTGTTCGATCGCGTCCGCGCCTCACACACACACACACACACACACACACACACACACACACACACACACACAACATAGGCTATTCCAGCACTGCAATCTTGACATCGCAGCCTGTTCGTTATAGCCGTAATAAAAAATAATAATAAAATAGTCAAACTAACATATAAAAATTACACTGCTCTTTTTAAATAGTCAGTAGTAGCCTACAATTCGTACCATTCAGTGCTGCGTAGCCTAAGCACCGCTCCACTGTGATGTTTCCAAGCACATTTTTGCGCATGTGAAGAGAATGATTTTTTCCCTCGATATTGGATTTCAAGCACATTTTTGCGCTTGTGAAGAGGATGATTTTTTCCCTCGATATTGGAACGTGGGTGAAGTACAAAGAAGCCTATAATAAATAATAGTTTACCATCCAAATCCATCGCGAATGTTGAAACATTTTGATTCTAATGAGAGAGATCCGCTTTCACTTTCGCTTTAAATTATTTCGTTTTGGCTTGTTTATAGTTATTTTTTTATTCTTGTTCTGTTCTGAATATCATTAAATTTAAAGGATAAATCATTGATCAAATCAAATTTGTGTGAAATGGCTTAACATTAGGCTACCGTGACTTTGCGCACGAGTTTTCTATGCACGCGAGGTTATGCGCATATGACTCAAACACTGGCAGACACAGCAGCAGTTGTAGGCAGGTATATTGATCATGAAATCAGAATTTTCTTGTCTTGAATTATTAATCCATTCATTAATTTATGTCACTTGTTTAATTTAATTAG
This sequence comes from Scardinius erythrophthalmus, assembly GCF_964197995.2. Classification (NCBI taxonomy): domain Eukaryota; kingdom Metazoa; phylum Chordata; class Actinopteri; order Cypriniformes; family Leuciscidae; genus Scardinius; species Scardinius erythrophthalmus. The sequence continues at coordinate 27,227,054 of NC_138236.1, forward strand.
GCCTAATATGTAAAAAAAAAAAAAAAAAAAAAGAAAAAACTCGCTTGGGGGCCCCCTGGTGGCGAGGGGGCCCCAAGCAGCCGCTTAGTTCGCTTATGCCTCGGGCCGGCCCTGCTTTTCGTTTTAAATTGTTAAAAAGACATTTCAAGCTTTCTTAAGATATATTTCATGTATGTGAGGCATATGCTGAGTTTCGTTAAGTTAGGATGAGATGCGCTCCTGTTTACGAGCAGTAAGTGACCACGCGGGCGCCTCTATGATTGTGTTGTCTGCTATATTTGATATTTGGCAATTGGTTGATACATTTTTTTTATTAAAATTAAGATACAATTTATACAAAACGAAATTCACTTAAGAAAAACGTTTTCTGCAAAACAAAACTTAAGTGGTCAAAATCATGTCTGACCCGCTCCATGTCTCTCGATATTGCGTATACTCGTGTGTGCGGTTCACTTTTCATAATCAACATAGATGAAAAAATAACATTATTATATTTTAACAAAAGTTAAACTAAATGAGCTTATTTAATGTTAACAACACAGTAGGCCCACAGACTATTTGTACAAATTGCTGCACATTCATTTTATTCTGAATTTTGCACACACAAGTTGAAAGGCATTTGTTTGTGCATGCATGTAAAGCATATCTGCAACATTTATCAAGTTCACTGATAATTATGCGTGCAATTATTAATTATTATCTTAATGAATAATGTAACAAGGACGAAGCATGTAAACTGTTTGTTTAGAATTTGGATCGATCATCGCAAATAGATCCGAATGAAGAAACGTACAAAACCATAGGCTATAGAAAATGGGTGGGCCCGGACCTAAATGCCCACCCGGGCCCAATGGTAGCGCCGCGGCTGGTGGTAGCCCTACATCTTACACATCGTGGAAACAAAATAAGAATGGAAACTAAAATATGCAGTATCGCGCTACAGCGCACATTCTATCAGCAGTTCTGGCGCCTCAGTCCCAATACTGTTAAACTCGACGTACGTTCACATCACATGTTAATGCAGCGGTAGAGTTACCAGCAGGGCCTGGCGCTCTCCCTGGCAGTGGCAGGTCATAGCGCCACTTCCGGTGGCATCGCCAGATGCCGTGGCAGCTGCCAGGTTTCTCGTGGCAGCTGCCAGAGTTTGTGCCGTGGCAGCTGCCAGGTCTCTTCTGGCAGTTGCCAGAAACGACCGGCAGCTGCCAGATTTCGTGACAGATGCCACGGTTTTTTCTCGCCGTTTTTGGAGATGTTTAAAACTGCACTCTTCATAGTGGCGATCGATTTTGTTTTAATAATGCAAAGTTCCCACAGGTGTGTTATTATGATTTTTTTTATTATTATAATACATTTCTATGTATCAGCTGCCAGAGTTCGTATCAGGAGTCACAATCGTTTATCGACGTTTCTGCTGTAAACTACAGTTTTATTTTTAAAGGTCCCGTTCTTCGTGATCCCATGTTTCAAACTTTAGTTAGTGTGTAATGTTGTTGTTATAGTATAAATAATATCTGTAAAATTATAAAGCTCAAAGTTCAATGCCAAGCGAGATATTTTATTTAACAGAAGTCGCCTACAAAAAACGGCTGGTATGGACTACATCCCTCTACTTCCTTCTTTAATGATGTCATATATTTATACTTATTATACTTTAATGATATACATATAGGATACTGTCTATAAGAATATAGAAACTTTATTATTTTTTTCTCTTATTTCTTTCTTCTAATTGGCTTAGAAATCAGATACACTGTTGGACAATAACCAATGATTTGCTAATGTACTACAAACACTTTTTTTATTCATTTTTATCAAATATAAGACAATAGTTTTTGTACTGTAATAAATGCTATGTCAGGTAGCACTGAATTGTTCATAAACTTACCTGGTAATTTACCATAAAATGACCTGGAGATGATTGAAAAAAGTACAAATAAACCATATGGTCGCAATCGTGTGTTTAATGCCTTCATGTTTCCAAAGGTTTCTGCCTTTTATTCAGATCATACAGTGATAGCTGGATGCTTTTGTCCATATTAGGGATTTCCTGGTACTTTGTAAGTTATTACTTCAATATGAGTCTGTCTTGCACTTTCTAAGCCCTCCGGCATCGTGTATGTGTATATGTTGTCACATTTCCCTTAAATAAACAATACACTAAAAAGTCCAAATACAATTATATTTTGTATTTTTACACTGTGTAATATTCTGTTTATCAAAACCAATAAATGTCATCAAGTTAGTATTTTTACGTATTTTTACATTTATTCCAAAATAATAACAAAAGGCAGTAACAATACAACATTTATAACATTAGTAAAAAAAAATTGTCAACTGATGTTCAGCTGTTCTTTTTAACTTTACCAGCGGGTGTCGCTGTTGGACAATTACTTTATACAACTAGTGACTTTTACGCTTTTAAAGGTCCCGTTCTATGCCCCCATTCACAAGATGTAAAATAAGTCTCTGATGTCCCCAGAGTGTGTATGTGAAGTTTGAGCTCAAAATACCCAACAGATCATTTTTTACAGCATGTTTAAATTGACACTTTTTGGGGCTCAGAAAAACGACCTGTTTCAGTGTGTCCCCTTTAAATGCAAATGAGCTGCTGCTGGACGGCACAGGGGGCGGAGCTTCATGAGCTCGTGCTCAGTCTGTCAGGAAAAATTCATCTCACGGAATGATGATAATATCAGAAACTCTCAGTAACGGCGTTCATTTCGAGTCGGACAATAATGCCTACAGAGTCAGATTGCTGTATAGAGATGAAACAGGTATGGTTTAGTAGTTTAATTACGGTTATTATAACGTATTTGTCATCTGCTAGGCTATGTATCCATTATTTATTAATAGCCTACAAGTCTGCTGTCTGAATGATGATCAAACATGTACTGATGAGTTTAATAAAGTTTATTGTACATCACACAAAAGATGAAGCGTCAGTTTTACTTCAGAAAATCACCTAAGAGCTGAGTAAACACAGTAGGCTAAGTTATAAGAAGTGCGCAAGTAGCCAGTAGAGTTGAGGGAGCATTCCTGTGGGCGGAGGTTAGTCAAGAAACGGTTCTGGTGATGTCACTAATGCAGGATGTAGAGGGGTGTAGTCCAATCGAGCCGTTTTTTGTAGTCAACTTCTGTTAAATAAAATATCTCGCTTGGCATTGAACTTTGAGCTTTATAATTTTACAGATATTATTTATGCTCTAACAGCAACATTACACACTAACTAAAGTTTGAAACATGGAATCGCATGCAACGGGACCTTTAATGTCATATTTTGTAATACTTGCATTGATTTTTTTGTAATATCGATATTACAAAAAATATACTACTAAAATATATACTAGCGGCAGCTGGGCACTGTGTATGTTCATATGTTCTTTATTAAATACTTATGCAATTTAGCTTATTGGGTTCATATTCTGATCGCATCTGCTTGCTGGTATATAATATGCATAATCAAATCTTTCATTTAAAAATAAAAGGCGACAAACGATTGTGACTCTTGGCACTAACTCTGGCAGCTGATCCATAAAAATGTATAATAATAATAATAATAATAATAATAATAATAATAATAATAATAATACAACTACAACAAAAAACACCACTGCACGCCACTGAGAACAGTGTAGGTTTTACCGAGCAAACAGCAAAAACAGCGAGAAAAACCATGGCATCTGCCGCGAGAAATCTGGCAGCTGCCAGAAACGACTGGCAGCTGCCACGGCATCTGGCGATGCCACCGGAAGTGGCGCTACGACCTGCCACTGCCAGCGTTCGCGCTTGCCCTCTCTCAGAGTTACACTCACAGGACACTGTGCACTCAACAAAAGTTCATTATTTGCTCGTGCTTTAAAGCTTTGCCGGGTAAACATTTCTTTGGCATTCTGTTCTGACATGATGCACTTTTTCTAAGCGCGAACTGAAGCGACACTGTCAAACAGCGCCAAACTGGATTTTTGTTGGGTCAGACCCATCTGATATCGAAGGGGGGCTGATAACGCGAGATCAACATGGAGCTAAATGGAAAAAAATAGCACCAAACAAGCCACTTTGAAATGTTGCTGTTTTAATGAATATAAAAGTTGGGTGACCCTCACCCTAGACTAAAAAAAGTTGGATGACCCTCCCCTCAACAAAGAATAAAAAGACATGACCCTCCCCTATTTTCCTCCGGTGGCCCCTTCCATAAATACCGAACAGTCCCTAATGCTGTGAACATACAGAGAGCCATATCAGCTGGTATTATTTAAGGTTAAAAATAACTAAAATTAAACAATGCTTTTTTATTATAATTAAATTATAAGTAAACAATATACTAAATAAATAATAGGCCTACACATAGGCCCTATTTAGCTAAATACTCTTTATATCTTATTTTTCTAGTCAACTAACATGCTATAGCCTATATTATGGTAACTAAATGGCTTTCCTGAGGAACGTTAGGCTAAATGTTATGTGACGATTGTTCTCCAGCTGTTTTACCTCTTTCCGCGGTTGAAAAACACTGATTGGTCGATATTATGAATAAGGAATACATTTTGGTAAGTTATTACCGAAGATGATCAGTTCACGTGCCTCTAGGGATCGGTCACGTCACATTACAAGCTCCAAACGGTATTTATTATTTCGTAATAGAATTGACAGAATCTGAGACCTGAGATTTTTCATATCATAAGTAATTTAAACTGCTCTGTTTTGTCTGTCGGTCTCCATGTCCTCTTTGCTTCACGATCTTTCTGTGCGTTGGACGTTTGTTGTTCCTAGCCATAAAAAAGTTTGTCGTCTTTGGCAGCTTTCCCAAATAGCCTACTTACAGTATCTGAGTCTTTTTTTTCTTTTATTTGAGACGCTTGGGTAACTTCGAAACTTTTAATTTTCACGTTTAGACTCATCTTGCTCTGTTTGTGTATTTCCTGTATCGTTGTTGTCATTGTCAGCGGGCATCACAAAAAAGTTTGTTACCTTATTCTGCAATTTTTCCTCCTTTTTTCAGCACCGCTTGTGTAGCTTCGCTTCATTTTTACTCTACTACTCTGTACACTCTGTCAATCACTTCTTTTTCTCTGTCAGTTTTTTGTCGCAATAAACCCTTGTCACTTTCGCAGATGCGTGAGATAATGGAATAGTCCAATGTAGTGAGGTGGGGGGCCCCCTCCTTTCTGCGACTAATGATTTGATGCCATTTTTCGCAAATGGAGATTTAGAAATATATAATTTGCGAAAAAAAAAAAAAAAAAAAAACTTAAGCATAAATTAATGGGGCATTTTGGGGGCCCCTAGGTAGCTTGGGGCCCACGGCAATTGCCGACCTTTGCCTAATGGTAAAGTCCGCCCCTGAGTGGAGAGCGCATTTCTGAATATTCCGCTCCGCTCGTTCATTCCGCTCAGGGTCCTCGGCCTCGCTCAACACAGATGTCCTGTTGCCTGGTTCGAAAATATGTGGAATACGGGCTGCTTTCGACTAAAAGTTTTTTTTTCTAGTCGACTAGTATACTAGGCTAGTTGTTCATTTAAGTAATTCGTGGACAAATCGCCCCTTTATATTAATTTAATTAGCCTACTTATATCATGATCATGAGCGTTTACGTAATATAGCCGCACTCAAGCGCACGACCGCACGCATAAAGCTTGCCACAAAGAACCGGTAAAAGTAATGATTATGAATGCGTCTAAATGTGTCTAAATACACTGTAAATGTGAATGTGCATTAGACGCTGAGTTTCGGTTCATTTATGAGATATCGCCGGCGCCTCCAATGTCGTGATTGTCTGCTATATTTACTTCTTAAATCCAGGCAATTCATTGGTTCACGAAACATTGATTAAAATTAAGATATAATTAATACAAAACGAAATTCGATTTAAAGAAAGGCGGCTGTTCTGTTTGAGGTCTCTGTTAAAGTTTTAAAGCAGACTTTTATTGCCGCTTTTAGAGCGCTCACGTCCATAACCGTAAACTGACACGTTGTTTTTTCCCTCATAAATGCGAACACGAAAATTAAAATAAAATGAATATTATATTTTTTTTTTTGTTGTGTCAGACAATGATTACAAAATTTTTCTCTCATATTGCTCCTCATAACCACTGAAAACGGTCAACGGAAGTTAAAAGTGGTGGGTACAAAATGACTCATGACGAAATCTGGTGGTTACTCGTACAATGTCTTTGTATCTCTTTAGAATATTGCTTTTAGAAAAAACATTTTTTTTTTTACTTTTAGAAAAAAATGACATAATTATGAATCAAATTATTATGAACAAATAATGAAACTGTGTCAAAATTCGACAACACAAAGAATGATCAAAAAGCGATATAACGCACATCTCAGGTTAAATTAATTAAGCTCCTCATAACCACTGAAAACGGTAAAAAAAAAATCGAACCAAAAGTCAAATTAATATGGACTGAAATTAAAAGTGGTGGGTACAAAATGACTCATGACGAAATCTGGTGGGTGCGTACCCACCGTCCCCACCGAAATCGACGCCTATAAGGGAAACATGATAGTATAAAAAGTACTGTGTGTAATGCAGAAAAGCGCATTACAACCATGTTAAAACTATTTAAAACGTTAAGATGCAAAAATGAACTAAATGTAAAATTAGATAATGATATTGCGCAAATGATCTCGGTCTCTTTAAAGGTCTTCGCAAATTATTGTGTTATAAGACTCAGTTATCATAGCCTACATCACGTCTCTTCTAGCCTACTGTAAACACAGAAAAAAAAATAAGACAAATGATGCGCGTTTGAGTCGGATTTTTATGAAGAATATGTGACTGTTTATATAACTGGCAAAAGAAAACATTGTATTCGTCATACTTCGTCTATGGCCACATGAAACACGACTGCCATCTACAGGTTTTAGTATTTCCTGCGTCCAACACCTAATCCCCCTTCTGCACGATCCCGCAGAATGTCGGAAGTGCTCGTGGCATTCTTTTCTCTGAGACGCGCATTTTTAAAGGCCACATCTGTACCTCGCCTCTCCATGCGACCCTGAAGGACCTACCTGTGAGATAGGACTCAAACCAGTGGAGAGGAGTTCCTGCGCTGCCCAGTGATGAGAGGCTGGACATAAGGATCTGATGATTCACAGTGTCGAAGGCAGCAGACAGATCCAGGAGAATGAGGACTGAAGATTTGGAAGCAGCTTTTGCGATCCGTAGGGCTTCTGTGACCGACAGTAATGCAGTCTCAGTAGAATGCCCTTTCTTGAAGCCAGATTGGTTGACATCCAGCTGGTTGTTCAGAGACAAGGATGTTACTTGGTTGAAAACAGCTCTTTCAAGTGTTTTCGCAATGAATGGTAGGAGAGAGATAGGTCTGTAATTCTCTACAGATGATGTGTTTAGTGTTGGTTTTTTAAGCAGTGGAGTAACCCGAGCCTGCTTGAATGCAGTAGGGAAAGTGCCAGTATGGAGGGATGAGTTGATGATGTGTGTGAGTGCTGGTAGAAGTGTGGGAGAGATGGCTTGTAGAAGGTGTGAGGGGATGGGGTCTAGAGGGCAGGTGGTAGGATGACTGGAGAGGAGAAGTGTAGATACTTCTTCCTCGGTTAGCGGAGAGGAGGAGAGAGGGTGATTGGCTGTGGAAGGGGTCGGTCTGGGCTCCTGTGTGTGTGGAGCTGAGAACTGACTGCTGATAGATGTTTTGTTGGTGAAGAAGTTCACAAAATCGTCAGCAGTTAAAGAGGAGGTGGGTGGTGGTGGAGGTGGACAGAGGAGAGAGTTGAATGTCTTGAAGAGTGATCGTGTGTTGGAGGAGCTGTTGATCTTGTTGTGGAAGTATGAAGATTTTGCAGCATGAACATCAGCAGAAAAGGAAGAGAGGAGAGATTTATACATACTCAGGTCAGATGTGTCTTTGGATTTGCGCCATTTCCTCTCCGCTGCCCTGAGTTCGGTCCAGTGTTCACGAAGAACCTCAGATAACCAGGGGTTGGAGGGAGTAGTGCGTGCTGGCCTGGAGGAGAGAGGGCAGATATTGTCTAGAGAAGAGGTTAGAGTGGTGCATAAGGTATCCGTTGCGGTATTCACATCCAGAGATGAGAATTGTGAGGGTGGGGGAAGAGAAGATGACACGGCAGAGGAAAGATGGGAGGGAGAAAGTGAGCGCAGGTTTCGTCTGAAAGTGACTGGTGGTGGGGTTGGAGGTGCAGGGGTAGAGAGTTGTAGACTGAACGTAATGAGGAAATGATCTGAAACATGGAGAGGTCTCACCAAAATATTCTCTGATGCAGTTGCGTGTGTAAACCAGGTCCAGTTGATTGCCTGATTTGTGAGTACCTGTGGTGATGAGTCGTTTGAGATCGACAGAGGCTAGGAGAGAGATGAAGTCTGTTGCATGCGGCTTTTCGAGATGAATGTTGAAGTCACCAAAGACTAGAAGCAGGGTGCCGTCCTCAGGGAAAGAGGACAGCAGCACATCCAGCTCCTCTACGAAGTTTCCCAGCTGACCTGGGGGGCGATAAATGACTACAATATGGATCTTATTGGGAGTTGTAAGTGTAATAGCATGATATTCAAATGAGTTGTTGTTGCATAGAGAAGAGAGCGCTGAGTATTTCCAATTATGTTAGAATGTTAGAAATGAGAAGCCCTGTGCCCCCACCCCTCCCAGACTGGCGAGGGGAGTGAGAGAAGGAGAAATTGCTCGAGAGAGCAGCGGGAGTTGCTGAGTCTTCTGGACGAATCCAGGTCTCAGTCAAGCCCAAGATACTAAGAGTAGAATGACATGCAAAGGCTGGAATAAAGTCAGCTTTATTGACTGCTGACTGACAATTCCATAGACCCATGGAAAGAGAGAGAGGTGTGTGAGGATGAGAAAATGGGACGCAGATTAGCAGTATTGCGCTGCATTTTGCGCGTGATGAAAGGGCGTTGCCGAGAGATAACAGGAATGTATTGAAAGCACATGTTGAGTAAGGTGGAAAATAAGATAAAAAGTGGGAAAGCAAAGGGAAAAGGAGATACTTAAGTGCCTTTCTGGTGTCCTTGCTCAGTGGAGTCGCGCAGGTAGAGTCGCCGGTCTTTACCCGAGTCGGTCTTCACACGAGGAGGCTGAACACGAGAGCTGAACGCTTCCGCTGACGCTTCCGCGACAGCGTGCAAATTACATAGATATAGATATAATGCTATCACCGCTTGAGTGAGGACAGCTGCGTCGGTCCGGCAATTAAGTCAATAAAGCGAAAATGGGCCAAATCGAAACTAGCTAGGAGCAAATACTTAAGTGCAATAAAACTGCAATAATAATTTCCATACGCGGCTGTTTATAATGTAGCAACGCGTCTTAAATAAAATACAGAATTATGTGAAGTTAAAAATCAAAAATAAGCAGAGAATCGAAGATAGGCTTACCTTGAGTCAAATACAACACTGAAATAGCAGGAGAACTGAGTATTCTGAAAAACCACTTGCGCGCTCTTGCCGTGCGTGCTCGATGCTGACCGCTGGTCCTGAAGTAATGACCTGAAACTCCTCTATTTATATCTATTCTACAGTTGCTTGAGTCAAATACAACACTGAAATAGCAGGAGAACTGAGTATTCTGAAAAACCACTTGCGCGCTCATGCCGTGCGTGCTCGATGCTGACCGCTGGTCCTGCATCGAGCAACAAAACAAAAACAAAACAAAACAAAACAAATAAAAACTACCCAGAGGGGGAAAACATGACCGACTTGACTTGACAAAAGGCAGGGAAACACATGAGAGAGAATATTCAATGGGTAAATATATGATGACGATTTGACACAGGACTGCAAACACAATGAGAATAAATAGGGAGCAAACAAGGCAGGTAACGACTGAGAGCAGGTGGGACAACTGAACCAATAATCAGGTAACAAGATGGGAGGGGTTAGACAATAGCACACGGCCAGCGAACACAATTACAAGCCATGTGCTCAAACAAAACAAGACACGAACGCACAGCTAATGAGAATACTCATAAGCCCGTGTTCACACAAAACATGACAACATGAAAGCACACAGCCAGTGACAAACACGAGCCACTTGCTACACAACACAACACAAGACAAATGAAAACGAGACGTGTGCGACACCACAGGAGAGCAAGTGGCTGTTGAAACATGAACCGTGCTACACTGAACACAACAATACACGTGGACAGAAGAGCATATGGCCAGAGCGAATTCGAAACCTCACAAAACAAGTTGTTCTCAATACTCAAATTGATGCTTCCTCGTTTCCTCGCTCCTCCGTCCTCCAGCATGTGACCCAGAAACCAACCAAAGAAAGCCATCTTGAAGGCCATCTCAATTCTCTAATTGCACTGCAAGGAGGCGATGAATGAGGAGTGAGGAAGCTTCCAGAGGACAAGAGTTGTCCAAGAGCCAAGGATCACTTGTGGAGAGCTTCAAAAAGACCTGCAGATAGCAGGTACTGTTGTCTCAAAGAAAACAGTAAGTAATGCACTCCACCGCCATGGCCTGTATGCACGCTCACCACGCAAGACTCCATTACTGAAAAAATGTTGAAGCTCATTTAAAGTTTGCTGCACAACATTTGGAAAAGCCATTGAAATACTGGGAGAATATAGTGTGGTCACATGAGAGCAATGTTTGGATGCCATAATACACACCATATTTGGAGGAGAAATGGCAGTGCACATTAACCTAAAAACACCATACAACTTGGTGTTGGCTCTTGGACAACTCTTCTTATTATTCTTTTCACTCCTCTATCAGAAATCTTGCGAGGAGCACTGGTCGAGGCAAATTTATGGTGAAATTATCTTTATTATCTTAATTATGTCTTTCCACTTCCATATTATAGCCCCAAAAGTGCTCACTGGACCATTCAGAAGCTTAGAATGGCGCCTATAACCAATGCCATCATTATGTTTTGCAACAATTAGGTTGGGAAGGTCTTGAGACAGCTCTTTGCTTTTACCCATCATGAGATGTGTCTTGTGTGACACCTTGGCAATGAGACCTTTTTGTAGGCCATCATTTGGGACTGAACCATCTGTTATTAATTTCCACTGACAGGGGGCTGGATTGCTTTTTAATTACTGTAAGTTTTCAGCAGTTGTCTTGGCTTTCCATGCCTTTTTGCGCCTCCCTTTCTTCATGTGTTCAGTACTTTTTCCCTGTGTCATTTCACATTATTACACATAACTTAATTTCTGAACTTATTTTTGTTTGTTTCTTTGTATGTATGGCTTACTTGGGTTGTTACCAACATCTGGTGAAAATTTCATGTCAATAGCACCTTTGGAAATATATTTACTGAGAAAAATGATGACGTGTTCAATACTTATTTCCCCCGCTGTATCTTTATGTGAAGAACAGAGTGGATCTTCACTCTAAAAAATGCTGGGTTGTTTCAACCCATGTTTTGGTCAAATATGGACAAACCCATCCGTAGGTGTCACGAAATCTAAGCATTGGTGTAGGCATAAGATGAATACAAAATAAACTATTACAATGAAAGCAAACCATAACCAAACTCAGGACATGCTTTAACGACAACCAACAAACAGAACTGAAAACACAGGAAATAAATACTCAAGCAGACAAGGTTAATTAATCAAACAGTTGAACAGAATGACTAATCAAATCAGTAACCACGACAACTCATAAGTGGCGGGAAACTAGACAAAGGAAAACTTGTGACTGAAGATAAACAAACTAAAAGTCCATGAAAATGAATTGAACAGAACACAACTGTGACAGTCCGCACAAACTTGTGCCGTAGTAAAGAAGATGAGGGAGAAAAGGAGGGGGCTTTGGAGGTGGACGAGCAGGCGAAGGGCTAGTGAGAGGAGAGCAGGTAGAAGAGACCAAGGAGGAGAAAATGGTGGTAGCAACCATTCAGGAGATGATGGGTGGAGTGGCCAGATGGTGGTGACCCAGAGTGCAGCCAGGACGACAGCACACGGCAGAGTCGATGGAAAGAGGAGCAAAGATGGAGTTTTGGCTGACGGCATCCGGGGGACGACCGACGGAGAACCCACCGAAAGAGGTAGAGCCCAGGGCGCAGACAGAGAGCTGATGGACTTGAGTGACACCGCTGGCTTTGGAGACCAAGGCGAGGATGTGGCGATGAGCACTTGAGGTGGAGCCAGAATGAGCGATTGATTCAGCAGAAGATTCAGCCAGAGATTGAGTGCAGCGGAAGGCTTGCAAGTCTGCGGCATAAGCAGAGTGACAATTGACCTAGGGGGAGCCGGTGGGACAAGGGAACCAGGTGAAGCCGCAAGGTCGAGGGTCTCTGGTGGAGCCGAGGGTGGGAGGAGCCAAAGCGGAGCTGACAGGTCAATGGGCTGAGGTCGAGCGAAGGGATCAGAGGCAGGAGGCGAAGCCACAGGATCATCTCGCTGGGGCAAGGCGATTTGCGACTTTATATCACGCAATTCTTTTTTTATTGCAAGTTAACAAAACACAGTAGCTTATACAAGGTAAAAGACTAATGACATATGTACATATACAGAACAGAGAAAGACAAACAGAACACACACACAAAAAAAGAAAACAGCTGAATATAAATATATATATATATATATATATATATATATATATATATATATATATATATATATATAGTGATGTATGCACGTACATTGGTAAGTTTAAGCAATGGGATATTTTAGTGATATAGATAGAGGCAATTTAAGACAATCATAGTAATAGTACCGACAGCACCTAGAGTCGCCTGACCCAGATCATTTATATTTAATAAAATAAAGTATACAAATTATAAATATTTATATGTAATGTTTTCTAAAATGTTTTTTATATAGTAGAAGAGAGGGAATAGTACAAATAGTTTTATAATATCAATACCAATACCACCATCCCTACTACCACCATCACCAGGGACGGACTGACAATCTGAGTGTTCTGGAAAAGTCCAGAACGGCCATCCAACAGAGGACGTCGGCACACAGAAAAAAAAGTCTAACGTTAATAAAGCAATATGAACAGGCAACAGCAGGGGCACTAATACGATCACTTAGCCTATATGCTACGTGTAAAAAAACAACAACTGAGGAAGAAGAGTCGGCCTACTAGCCACTGACAGAAAGTTTGTTTTAGGCTGCACTTTTAAATTTGCTTACATTATATTTGAATAGTTAAGTTATAGTATAGCAGTGGTCTCCAACGTGGTGCATGTGAGTTGCCCGCTAAAAACATTCTATAAATAGCCCCAACTTGCCAATAGCGATCCACTGTAAATCGGGGCTCCAGACTTCGAATAGCCTAAATGCTATAATTTTGCGACCTTTTCAACTAAACGTTTCAATTTGAACTTTTGACTCAAAATTACAACAAAATTACCCAACTCTCTTTGATTATACGCTGTCAATTGCGTTGCGTATGAGAAACATCAAATGTCAAACGCTCAAAAAGCGGAACAAAACTTGTTTGATCTGAGCAGCGCAGAGCATTATCAGCTCGGCCCAAAAAACAGCGGTCACGGCCAAAGCAGCTGTGCGGGCTGATCTCGATCACGCGAACATTAATACACAGTGCTGCACGATCCACTGAGAAGCAGTTCAATCTTATAAACCCACAGATGACTATGTGATAAAAGCCAGATGAAACAGCGCTGATTCTCAACATATTGACGCAAAAAACAGGCTAAACATTGTTCCAAGAACAAACCAGTTAGAAAACATTTCACTCCACAACTTATGAATTAACTTTAGTAAAACAAACATTTTTTGGCAGAAATGTGCCTGTATATATTCATATTAAAAATGCTGTTATATTAATATAGTCATGTATAAATGTATTACTGTAAATGTAATGCAGTAATGTTTTGTTTAGAAGTTATGGCGGTTCATTTATTTATTTATTTTTGCATTTATATTTATTATACTAAATGTTTGGGCTACTGTTTTTGATAACACATACAATAGGTTTGTTTATAGAAAATCAACAAAAACATCAATAAATATTTTCATAATTTTTCAGGAATTGTTTTTTTTTTAAACGCTTCTAAGTCTGAACCAGAATATTTTATTATTTCGCATATGATGGGGAAAAGTAAAAAAGCACCACCATATTATGTCTAATAAATATTTGAGTATAACAAATAAAAATCCCTTCTAGATTATTTTATCCCTTGAGGTAGCCCTCGCACACAAAAAGGTTGGAGACCCCTGGTATATAACTATATGTTTTATAATTACAAGTTTGTGTAAATGTGGGGTTTCTGTAGCCAGTGACATTTCATTATTTGTATTTTATGCATTGTACATTTTTTTGTTTTTATTTGAAGGCTGAGGCTTCATTAATAAACACAACCCCAATTATCATCATTGGTTTTGAGATGTTACTTATTGTGAATACCTTGTCTTATAGGCTACAGTATTGTGTCGTATTGCACACGACTAGAGGCCGGATGTTGGGCCTATTTGGGAGAAAGTCCAGGGCTGTTTTTTATCCCCAGTCCATCCCTGACCATCACCAACAACAATAAATAGCAATAATATGCAGCTTTACATATATAAAAAATGAATATATATCACGCAATTCTGACTTTATAACTAGAAATTGCAAGTTTACATCTGGCAATTCTGACTTTATAACTTACAAATTTGACTTTATATCACGCAATTTGGAGAAAAAAAGTTAGAACTGTGAGATAAAAAGTTGCAGTTATACCTTTTTTTTAAAAAAAAATCTGTGGCGGAAACAAGCTTCCATAGTATCATATTTCATTTGCCTTTGTAATTTTTAACTGAGACTGATGAGCTGATTTCCCTGTTGGATAAGTCTTAATTGACTCTGGACCAAATGAAGCCCCGAAGCTTATTTAAAATAGATGAACAGTGAAGCAGTCTTTAAAGCTATTTTGGTTTCTCCAGGGTAGGAACTGCCATCTCTCTCACACACATACATACACATCTGCACACTTTCACACATTCATAAACAATATATTTTTATATAAATATATGGCCATCTTTAGAACATCAGCATCTGATGTATTTTTTCTTTGTCATGATATTTTCGCAGATGATTTATAGGTGCACATTTAGAATAAGAAAATTAATATGCTCACTTTAGCCTGTGATGAAGTGAGTAAATGGGCATACTGGGCTGATATGAAGGTCTGAATTTTGTTTAATGGCCTCTGAGGATCCACAAGGATCCAGGGACTTATGAGAAGGACCATTTTTTTTCTTTAAACAAATGGCTATTGAAAGGGGTACTTTAACCCGTACAGTACTTCCTTATAAAACCAGAACGGACATTGTTTTACAATTTAGCCTAAATTAAGCAGTCAGCTGAGGTTAGCTATAATTTGGGGTTAAATTTTGGTTTGTTGTTATTTCCTAAAGTATATTTCTCTTACAGCTTTACAAATGGTTTTTTTTTTTTTTTTTCTCTCTCTCTCTCTCTCTCTCTCTCTCTCTCTCTCACAATACCTGGGTAACAGCGATGAAAGTTGAGCTTAAATAAATGTAGTCTTTTCACTTCTTGGGTTTCACAGTTTTAAAGGGGGGGGGGGGGGGTGAAATGCTATTTCATGCATACTGAGTTTTTTACACTGGTAAAGAGTTGGATTCCCATTCTAAACATGGACAAAGTTTCAAAAACTAAGTTGTACGTTTGAAGGAGTATTTTTGTTCCAAAAATACTACTTCCGGTTTGTCACAAGTTTCGGAAAGTTTTTTTCGCGTATGGCTCTGTCTTACATAAGATAGAGCGGAATTTCCTTATATGGGTCCTCAGGGCACTTCTCCGGTAAGATCGCGGGCGCGCGCGCACTCGTAGAACAGAGCAAGAGAGTGAAAGCAGTTCGCCATCAAAGCGCCCTGCCCAGCTTTTGGGAAGTCAGTGTCACCAAAGAAGTGTGTTTTTGGTTGCCAGGGCAAGACAACCCTGCACAGATTCCCAAAGAACCCAGCGTTAAGGAACCCGTGGATGGAGTTTGTTTTCCTGAGCATAAACGGAGTTGTGTAAGACTGTTGTTCCCTGCATTTCGACGATGATTGTTTTATAAACAAAGCCCAGATCGACGGATTTGCAGATCGTCTAATGCTTAAGGATCGAGCAGTCACAATGATAAAGGTTCGCGGTCGTGCGTTGGAACGGTGAGTAAAAACTGTTGAACAAATGTCTCTGTGTGTTGTTAGCTAGGCGGGTAAGCACAGCTAAGCTTCGCCCACACGGCCCGCCCCCACCCGCTCGTTTTTTTCCGGAAAGACTCGGTACAACCTATCTTTCAATTAAAAATATAATAAAACAAAAGACTTTTTGGAGATATGAAGGATGCAATATTACTCTATATAGGTACTCAAGATTAACAGGAGTTTGAGTGAAAATGAGCATTTCACCCCCCCTTTAAGCAATAATACAATTATATTAATGGTGAAAAGTCATGTAGTAACAGTTTTAGTTTTGAATGTGAAATGTAGGGTGCAGCAAAATACTTTTACTACAATGATCTAAATATCATTTCAACAGAACAGATTTTGAAAAAAATTAAGCTGTTATAGTTTTAATTGTTGGATACAGTCAAGAAGCTCAATACTTCTGTGAGAGGTAAGACAGAAGATTGGGAATTTGGGGATTTAATTGGGTTAATTTTATGTAAGACAATAGTTCATAACAATATGATTTGTGTCTCCAATCTTTTAAATCAGGACACCAATTTGTACCCTATTCATGGTAAATAATATGGTTCAGAGAGTCTTTTCACTGCCTAATGCAACATCTTCCTGATATATCCTGAAGTCTATATATTTGTACAGCAAGAATACGTAAAAAAAGCAAAAATACATAAAAAACTTTTGCATTCAAGTGTGCATGTGTTTGTGTAATAATGAGTAATTAGAGCAATTATAAATTGCTTTCAGAATTGACTGTTGTGCATCTCTGCAAATGTATTTGTTAGCATGTATTTTTATGGTTTTGAAAAAGTTATTTCATTTATAAAAAAAGAAAGAAAGGCAAAGCAACAAAAATAATAATAAGGGCCTTTGTATTTTCAGTTTGAGTGTGATAACATATTCATATGTACATATTTATTGCAAGTGCAATATGTGCTGCCTGTTTATGTATTCATTTATATCCCACTAACAAATAACAGTTTAGAATGTAACAGGTAGGCTATTAATTCTCAGTTTCTTTGTGTTCCAAGGAAACTCCCTTGGAGCTGTATGTAAACACACAACCTTCCTGCATGCAACATTTGATAATGTAACCACAGTAGCAGATTCACAGGTCCAACTGCAGGGCAGTTAGATGCGTTTTGTCTCCACACAAGCACACATTTAATGGCACACTTTATCAAAGAGGCCAGCGCTCATATACTTGCTCTCATCTGTCTCTGAATGCCCTCTGAGCCCAATAAAAGCATCTCCTTCACTCCATAATGACTTCCTACTCCATTGCAAATGACAGTCGCTCAAGCTAATTGTCCACATTGTAAATTACGAGTGGTGAAATGACATCTTGCTAGAACGTCCATTGCAAAATGATGGCTCAGTCAGCTCGGAGATGAATAGATCATTTTCTTTGTATGACAAAGATAAATTGGTTGCCAGGTAAACATTTAAAAGCAAACTTTGCAATGCATTGCTTTTAAATGGTTATGGATGGATGAATGATCAACATACACTGAAGCAGAGTCTTTTCTTAGTTAATTAGAAATTTGCATTGATGTGCAATTTTGGATTGGTCAAAACGTATATGTGCAGTGCTTTTGAATCCTAACCACTGTCAAAGGAGCTGCCACGACAACCCTTGTGTCCCCAGAGCCGTCCCTGGAGAGGCTGCCTTTCTGTCCTCTGGTGAAACTTTGACAGAGATCAATGTGTCATCCGTTTGCAATCAGAGAGGAAGTGGTTATTAGACCACCTGAGGGTTTAACTGTTACGTCACAGTATGAAAGGAAATTAACAGATTGCAAAGTAATTTTTGGATTGGCCAGTTAGCAGTCGAGAGTCCCTCAGAGTTCATCTTCCATTGCTAAAAACTCAACAATACATAATTTTTTTCTGGAATGCACCAATTTCCCCTGCATACCCTGAGAGCAGGATTGGTCATAGTTACTGGCTCTTTGAATAATCTGAAATTCACAGACCGTCAGTTATGATTCTTTTCCACTCATCACTCTTTCTCTTCCTATCCCGTCTTCATGTCAGTCAGGTTCTCTGGCTAATGGGGTCTTTTAGACAAATTGTAATCATACTGGAAAAACAGTTATATCTCTCTTCACTGCATGATGAGTAAAATGATTAATATGTTTTCAGATACAGTGAGGTTAGGTTGTACTTTAAGTAAGTAAGTAAGTAAGTAAATTTTATTTATATAGCACATTTATACATAGCAGAAATATCCAAAGTGCTGAACAAAGTAAAAAAAAAACAAATCACAAAAAAACAACCAAACAGAACAGACAGAAACAGAAGCAAGATAATATTAAAATGCCATAAAGATAAGTTTTCAATCTGGGTGACATGATTGTATTTTTTTTTGTCCCAGTCAGCAGCCTTGCAGCTGCATTTTGCACCATCTGGAGCAATGATTGAGGAAGACCCAAATACAATGAATTACAGTAGTCCAAGCGTGAGGTAATAAAAGCATGAATAACCTTCTCCAAGTCTTGGAATGACAAAAATGATTTAAGTTAACTAATTTACTAATTAACTAGTTAACTAATTCAATTAACCGCAATTGATCAAAACTATTCTTTACAACAGAATTCATTTGTTTAGATAAACATAATTCTGAGTTAAGAATGACTCCAAGGTTCCTGACCTGAGAGGAAACTGATGGGAAATGGTTATCCAGCTCCTTTATGAGACTATTCCTCAGTTTTGGAGAGCCAAAGACAATGATTTCTGATTTGTCCTCATTAAGTTGGAGAAAGTTAACCAAAAGGTTTTACATGCAGCATAGGAATCATGAGAGACTGTATACTGCAATGCAAATATGTTAATGATCAGACAAATTTCCAAGTCCATAGTGATACACAGATGTTCAGAAAAATGATCCGTTGAGTTTTTGTGCCATCTAGTGGTTTAAGGCTTGTTCACACCAAGAACACCTACTATAAGCTATAAATAGTTTTTTTTTTTTTTTTAAGTCTGCAGCCATTTCCCCTTTACCAAGAGAGCAGGATCAGTCATCTTTACTGTGTTTTTGAATAACCTAAAATTCAAAGGCCATCAATTTTTCTACCTGTCTTCATGTCAGTTAGAGAGGGGTTTTTAGGCTCTCTGGCTAATAAACTCATTTTGACAAATAGTAGTGACACTGGCAAAGCAGTTCAGTATCTCTCTTCACTGCATGAGATGTAAAAACCAACTACCTACCTATTCATTTGGAGATATCTTTCACCTCATAAGGACTAGTGAGAATGAATTTGGAGATATTTTCTTTCAAACAGATCATTGCATAAACATGAGTCTCAACCATCCAATCAGAATTCTCATGGTAATACAATATATTCACACAAAACTGATTGTTTGAATGTTAACTTATCTTAATAATTGGTTCGCATGAAAACCTACTCGTTACCTAATGTAACCTCGGTTCTCTCTAGTAGAGGGAACGAGTATTGCGTAAGTTGCTTACGCTATGGGTAAAGTTGTCTTTTCTCGAGATCTGAAGCCAAAAAATGATCCTTAATTTTGTATTTATTGTCAACGCAGTGCGGCAGACAGCAGACCATAGCAGGCTGTACGAGCGTGCTCATTGGCTGTCCTGCGGCAACTGCAGCAGCCTACCAGTGAGCCCCGCGTGACTTCGCGCCCTCCACGCGCCTGGCCCGCCAGAATGGGTGTGGCTAGCGTGTATAAAAGAGGGGCTCACAGGCTGGAATTCTGGTTTTCATAGACTGAAGCGAATAAGCTCGTGGCGCGACACGGCAGGTTACGCAATACTCGTTCCCTCTACTAGAGAGAACCGAGGTTACATAAGGTAACCGAGTACATTCTCTTACGAGAGGTTCTCTCGTATTGCATAAGTTGCTTACGCTACGGAAACCACTTGTCAACGCCGTGCGCGCCGAGCATCAATGCATGAGTCCCAGGGAAACCCGGGGAAAATAACATGTGAGAACAGGCAGCCAGCAACGCGGGCCAGCACATGTCATAAGCACTTCATAAGGGTACAGAGCGGCACTGCCGGTCTGTGTATAATCCCGAGGAGAGTGTGGCCAGCAATGTGGGCCAGCATAGTACACAAGCACATCACAGGGAAAATATAGAGCGGCCTCGCCGGTCCATGTATGGAAAGTGTAAGCCCTAGCGCCACAAGTGAAGAATAGGCGGCCAGCAATGCGGGCCCGCACTAATACATCAGCGCATGATGGGGAAAATACAGAGCGGAACCGCCGGTCTGTATATAGAGACTTTCATCCCTAGTGCAGCTTACCAGAAAAGCTAGTAGTACACAGGAGTAGTCTGCGCATAAACAAATGGGCAGAACATACATCCAGCTAGACTGATAACAGTTTAGCCTGCAAGGCGGGGACTTCCAGATTATAAAATCTCACGAATGTAGAGGGGGAGGCCCAGCCTGCCGCCATACATATGTCGTGAACAGAAATCCCGCTAGACCAAGCCCACGACGAGGCCATGCCTCTAGTGGAATGGGCTCTGATGCCCATAGGGCACTGCAGGTGTTTTGACGCATATGCAGCTGTGATAGCATCCACTATCCATCTGGACAGACTCTTTCGAGGTTTCGAGGCGGCGAGACCCTTGGTGCGCCCACCAAATGAAACGAAAAGCTGCTCGGAACGCCTAAAGGCGGCGGAGCGTGTGATGTACACTCATAGGAGGTTATCACTATCATCACTATTGGATGCTGGCAGAGCCGACAGGGAGATGACCTGCGCCCTAAAGGGAGTGCCAACCGTGTCTCGGTTTGAGGATGACTTTAGAGTCGAGATAACTTTGCGGTGTGAAACGGCTCCCATTATCACTTCCTGCTGGTACCAGTCGACCGCTAACCAGGGTCTCAGCACTGAAACGCAGCTCTGAGTCACTCATATGCTGCCGAACGCCCCGGCTCAGCGAGGCACACGGGTGTTCAACCAGCATTGTAGGAGGCGCATATGTAATAGACCCAGCTAAAGAACTGCTGCAGCTGACGCCATATAACCCAGCATCCTCTGAAACGTTTTCAGGGGTGCGGCGCTGCCCAGCTGGAAAGACGCGGCCAGGCGCTGGATACGGCGCGCGCGCTGTATCGACAGCCAGGCCATCATTGCCACAGAGTCCAGTTCCAAGCCCAGAAAAGAGGTTGACTGACTGGGCAGTAATGAGCTCTTGGCCCAGTTGACCGAGAGACCCAAGCTTTCCAGGTGGCTGAGAAGCACTGTTCTGTGAGAGATAAGAGCTTTGTTCAAACATCTCAGAACTAAAATTGGTCTGAGAGCTCCGTCCTTCTTGGGCACGAGGAAATAACGGCTGTAAAAACTTGCCTTGCTCAGAGAAGGGTGTACCGGTTCTATAGTCCCCTTGCACAGAAGCTTCACTATTTCTGCACGAAGTAGGTGTGCTACTTCCCCATTCACTCTCGTCTCGGTTAGCACTCAAAAGCGCGGGGGACGGCGAGCGAACTGCAGTGGATAGCCTTCTCTCACTGTGCTCAGCACCCATTCTGACACGCCTGGAATAGCTTCCCATGCTTTCGCATGTACAGCTAAGGGCAGAACGACCTCCGGGTTCCGATAGCTGTGATGCACGGGCTCGGGAACCTGATTCGGAGGCGAGAGCGCGGTACGCGCGCTCTCGGTGCTTGAATACGGCGGCTCGCATACATTGTTCGTCAGTATGTGTGAGCGCTCGGGGGCGGGCACAGGACTTATACACTGCGGTTGCATTAGACGGGGTAACAATCCGAAATGGAATCACCACAACTTCAATTTGCCTGGAAGGGCCATGTTGTTGATCTGTTTGAGGCTGCTGATAGTATCCTGCCTGAATTGTGTTCCACCTGTTCGGCGTCATTGAGGGCTGCATTATACCACCGACCCAGGCTTTTAATGGATTTCTCAAGGATGTTTGGTATTGGCTCCCCATTAATGCAGAACCTCTCATTGGCAAGCTAGCCTTTAACAATGGAGATGCTATGTGACTTGCTGGGTTTGATCTTCAAATGTGCCCAGTCAATGTTATCCTGGAGCTTATCCAGCAGGCGTTTGGTGCATGGTTTTGTAGTTGATATTATCGTCATGTCATCCATATATGCCCTGATTGGGGGAAGATGCAACCCATTCTCCAGCCGTTTCTTCTCCAATCACCCACCGTGATGCATGAATAATCATCTTCATTGCCATAGTGAATGCCAGGGGAGAAATTGTGAATCCTGCCATTATTCCAATTTACAGGCACTGCCAGGCTGAGGTGCTGTTCTGTGCTGACCCGATATGGAACGCCAGGGGCTGATGCTGACCTTGCCCGCTTTACCGTACTTTCAACATCGCTCCTTGTATCAATTTGGTGCACTGGTGGTTTGATTGGTGGTATGTCGGTTGGGATGGTAACAGGCACATGCCTCTGATTATCAGAGTAGGTGTTTTTCAAATGCTCCTCCAGTTCTCTCACTGGTACTTTTAGGGTACCAGTCTTCTCCTCTACAAAGAGGCTTTTGGCAAACTTGTATTGATCTTTGTAAAAAGCAGCCCTCGCCCGCTCCTTCTTACGCTGCTTCCTCAAGCACTCTGCTCTCATCAGTGTTGCCCTGCTCTGCCTGCTGTCATTCTGTAGTGCATCGAGACCAAACTTTTCCACATCTGTGGCCTTCTTTCACTGCTTCCTCAGCTGTCTACTTTCCTTCACAAGTCTCTCGATCTCCAGCTGTCTTATTGACTAGCAGTGAGCTGGTGGTTTCTTGGTGGTCTTCTGTTTCTTGCTTCTTGTTCCAAATCTCTCCACTCCATAGCTGTAGATGATCTCCCCCATCCTCTCCAACCTTCTTTCCACATCTCCTTTCAGCCCTTCTAGAAGGCGGACAAGGTCTGAGTCTATGATTATCCATTCTTTTTTTCTGGCAGGATACAGAAAAACCTTACACCCATCCATCCATCGTTCTAAAGCTGTTTGTGTATCGTTGGGCACTGCTTAGGACTGAAGGTGATGCTGTACTAGTTGTAGCTTCGTCTGGGGTTCTGATGCCCTAACCTAACCCTCTCTTTAATATCACTCTAGTTATACAGTAAGTTACTCAAGCTGAATGGGGCCTGTGGCAATGGCTCTGAGCACAAGTGTTATACTCTTTAAAAGGAATAAAGAAGCCATGAACAGCCATGAGGTGCTTATAAGAAAAGACATTAGCAGAATCATCAAATACTGAAAGGATACAATTTATTCCTATTTACAGTTTTTTTCAATTGCTTAAGCACAATTTTGAAAACAGAGCCCAGTTTTTCAAACCCCTTCACACAATTAGCACAACACTACACCAAAGTAACACAACACCTCAGATCATTTGCAAAATGGAACACTTTTGTCAAAACTATACAATGTCTTATAAAAACCTTATTTTGTTGTCATAACATAAACACAGCCATCATATGGTCTGACTCTGTTTGAATCAGTTAAACACTCCTGTGCTCAGCCTAAAACATGTTTAGCATTTACACAGAGAGAGTGTAAAAATAAATTCACCAACACCACATGACACCAATTGTGCAGACTAATGAAAATATTTATTTCTTTTCATGTACTCAAGTCAGTCAATACTGAAAATTTCAACAAAACATTCATAAAAAAACATTTTCTAGTTTTCATACAGTATTACTGAACGTACCATTGTACTGTAAGCTTACAGTCATACTGTAACATAAATTTACATATCCAGTTCAGTACTGAATAAAATAAAAAAAACTAAACATCTCTCAGCCTAGCTAGATCCGGCCACTGGGCCTTGTCAACATTACAAGCTATATTTTCAGTTGCAAGGCAATGTGGGAAGAATCTTTTCGAGTGACGAATCCACACTTGTATGGATGCTGGTTCAATTGGATCACATGTTTCCTCCATAGCTTGAATGAGGGGCATCTGGACATAGGGCCGGAGATCATAAACCTTCCACCGCCATGCAGAGAAGAACTCCTCGATGGGGTTTAGGAAGGGGGAGTATGGTGGAAGGTATTGAACTGTAAATTGTGGGTGTTGATGAACCCAGTTTTGGGCCAGAGCAGAACGATGGAAAGCTACATTGTACCAGACGACAATGTACTGCATCTGGTCTCTTTGGTTTGCTGCTGTGATAATATTGTGTAATCTGTCTAAAAATTTAAGAATGAGGTCAGTGTTGTAAGGACCCAAGTTGGCATGGTGGTGGAGGACCCCATTCTGTGTAATGGCAGCACAAAGGGTAATGTTACCCCCCATGTTGCCCTGGTACATTGACAATAGCCCTGTGGCCGATGATGTTTCTTCCCCGTCTTCTCACTTTTGTCAGGTTAAATCCAGCCTCATCAATATATATAAACTCATGCGGGACTTCCTCCGCGTCCATTTGCAAAACTCTCTGAAATACAGCAAAAGATCACATTGTGTAGATCAATATACTGTCTGCTATACAGTAAAATTACAGTAAAAAGGTTATGTGTGCTGTACACAATACTACAGTCAGTGAACAAAACATACCACAACATATTCACGCCACAGGACTTTCACCCTGTCTGAATTTCTTTCAAATGGCACTTTATACAGTTGTTTCATCAGAACTTGAAGTTTTTTAAGGATACGGGCTATTGTTGACAGAGAGACCTGTTGGACATTATTTGAAAATTAGGTGATCATTGACAATATGGGCTTGAATTTCTCAATGTCTGATTGCATTATTGGCCAAAACGAGGTTTATGATCTCTCTCTCTTGCTCCTGTGTGAATATGGGGCCCGTCCCTCCTTGGTGTTCATGACGTTCAATCCTATGTTGGCTAAACAAAATACATAGCTTACTGTAAAATGATACATACGGGAATATATACCAAAACTGTTGATATAGTACATGCAGTAAGCAATGGATTTTTTGTTGACGGAAGAGAAGTTTCTCACCTGTGCTCTTGACGAAATATCCAAACTATTGATGCCACCGTGTACCTGCTTAGGTTAGGCTGTACTGCGAATTTCGTTACACAGATTTGGTTGTCTTCTTCTTTGTGCATGTCCTACCCCTCCTCCAGATCTTCCTCTCCCTCTCCCTCTTCCTCTCCCTCTCCCTCTCCCTCTTCCTCTTCCTCTTCCTCTTCCTCTCCCTACTCCTCTCCCTCCACCCTGTTCTCTCCAGATTCCCCCTCATCCGCACTCTCCCTCTTCCTCTGACACCGTCCATTTTTGTTGAAGACAGGTGAACTTACCTGTTGCCTTTTTATAGTGCTTAAACCTGATTGGTGTGTCTACAATTAAGCACCAGTGTGTGTGCACATCTGGTGCCTGTGTTTAAACAATTGGTTCATGAGTGTGTTCATTTGAAAGCCTTTGCTTTGAAATTGCAAGGAAATGACATCATGATAAATTTCTGTGTCAAATGCATACAAGTGTGTTTAGTGTTTTGCAAATCACTGTGTGTAATGTTTGCAAAAAGTATGAAGCTGACAATGTGCTTACAGTTGTGCAAATCTAGGCCGGTGTTTTGCTCCTTGAGTGTAAGTTTTTGCTAATTGTGGGAAAGTTCTAATTTTAGTGTGTAAGCAATTGAAAAAACTGTAAACCAAGCAGTTAAAAAGAGATTTGTTCCTAACAGTTATTATAAGATTTATTCCAGAAAAGAGTTATGTGTGGTGAAAAAATTGTGGATGTAACCCGACTTCCAGGCAAGAAGAGCCTGCTATGATGAAAATAAAATAGTGACCAGCAGTTTATTAGGAATGTACAAAAATGTCTTAAATTATTTGTCAAATAAATACCCATATTAACCAAATATTTTACAATGTCTGTCTGAAATACCCTTAAAGTGTCATCACATTTATGTAGTGGCATTATTTTACACTTGAAAACCGTTTAACTTCCCTCTGAAACGCTACTTGAATCTGCGATGCACTTCACTTGGAGCTCTGCTCAGGCATGTATCTACTATTGTGGCTATTTTGAGTATGCTCTTATGAGTATATACTTCTGTCTGACTGTGCAAATTCATATGTTCAAGGATACTGTCCGCCAGTTGCAGGCCTACTTGCTGCACTATAAAACCCATCTGACTCATCATGTCACTGGTAAGGACTGGAGTTGATGTGCTAATTGGCTGTGTAGTTTCAGAACTGCTACAATTTACACAATTGGGGTTCTCAATAGCATCTGGATTAGCATTAGCTTCTAACCCCATACCATTGCTAATGTCTGGGAAGGGAATTTGTGTTGCTAACAGACCTCTCCCTCAACCAACACTAACTGGAGTGCCCTATGACGGCAAATCAATGCCAATAATAAACGAGCGCACAACTGATGTGGGCGCGCGCGTTAAATGACTTCCGCGAGAGGATAACAGATCTACACGCGAAGAAACGGGAACTCGCGAGCTCATTCAAACCCTGCGCGCGCGCATAACATCATCTCTGCACGCAATACAAGCCCTAGCGCGCGCGCATGATCATTCCCCACGCGCTCGCGCTTGATCTGCTCTCGCCTGCTGCTTTTGCTCGCTCGAACAATTTTATTTTTGGCAGTCGAGGGGCGGGACTTACTGTTTTGATAACCTCAAATGTCATTGGTTACTTTTCCCCTTTTCCAGAAGTCAGTTGCGATTGGACGCCTGTCCAATGACTCGTAATTCACTTGACTTGAGACATGAGACATCACTTCATTTGTTTTATTTATTGTGGTTTATTAATGTGTAATGTGATTTAATGCATTGTTAATAGAGAATAGATTCTTACCAGATACTTTATTAACAGAAAGTCTTGTTGCATTGTATTGTTAAGAGATATTTAGGCTACAGACTATGACGCATTTCCATGGTTATTAGCATTGCAAATTGACCCAAATTTGTATACATTTTTACATTTTATATTTATAACACTGTGATTTGTGATATTGGCATTAAAATATCTTAAAGAAATTGGAGAAAAACGGGAATGTAAAGTCATACAAGTGAAACTCGAAAAATTAGAATAAGTTAATGTGCAAAAGTTTATTTATTTCAGCTTACAAGGTGAAACTAATTCAACCTACAAGGTGAAACTAATATATTATGTAGACTCATTACATGCAAAGTGAGATATTTCAAGCCTTTATTTGTTATAATTTTGATGATTATGGCTTACAGTTTATGAAAACCTTTTCACAATATTCTAATTTTGAATTTGTTTCTAATTTTGAACTTTTGCATGATGTTCTAACTTTTCGAGTTTCACCTGTATTTGCTGTATATCACCACTACATTACCACTATACTCCCATTCATCACTATTTACGTTTACCCAACCAAAATTATATTAGTTCTGTGAACCTCAGAAATGTAAAACGTGACCATTAAATAGTTGCAAATATAACAAGGGCTTTGGATGAAAGATACATTACTTGTTTATATCAATATTCAAGAGTTGTTGTGTAAGCTTTTTGTTATCATCCTGTGTGTTACTATTATGTCAATTTTGAGTGGTTTATTATATTTTCTATTAAATGTAAAAGGGATTCTGGCTTCTCAAGATACAGTACAAGGCATAAATAATTACACCCCTCTGAAACCCATCAAATTCAGAATTTTTTTCTTTATCTAGGACATATTTTTTTAAAAGATATGTTATGTTCAGATGGGGTGTAATCATTTATATGGTGTACTGTACTTGCCTCATACTTTCTCTTATTAGGTTATTAGTTAGATGGTTAAGATCACTATATAATATTTTAATATCTAATTTGCTGGGTTTAATTTTGTTCCTCTATATTTTGTAGCAAATTCTGAAAGGGCATTTGTAAGCTAATTCATGCTGTGTAGGCTACTGTATCTTAACTTGAGAAGCCAGAACCCCTTTTGCATTCAATAGAAAACATAATTAACCACTTATATTACCTAAAAATGTATGTCATTAGTCTAGCCTAAATATCTCTTAACGACACAATGCAATAAGACTTTCTGTTAATAAAGTATCTGGTAAGAATCTATTCTGTATTAACAATGCATTAAATCACATCACACATCAATAAACCACAATAAATAAAACAAATGAAGTGATGTCTCATGTCTCAAGTCAAGTGAATTACGAGTCATTGGACAGGCGTCCAATCGCAACTGACTTCTGGAAAAGGGGAAAAGTAACCAATGACATTTGAGGTTATTAAAACAGTAAGTCCCGCCCCTCGACTGCCAAAAATAAAATTGTTCGAGCGAGCAAAAGCTGCAGGCGAGAGCAGATCAAGCGCGAGCGCGTGGGGAATGATCATGCGCGCGCGAGGGCTTGTATTGCGTGCAGAGATGATGTTATGCGCGCGCGCAGGGTTTGAATGAGCTCGCGAGTTCCCGTTTCTTCGCGTGTAGATCAATAGGTTACTTGCGTAACCCCGGTTCTCTGATAGCATTAAGTGAGGTGTCTCACTATGGGATACGCCCCTTCCGCGGATTCCACAGAAGTCCTATTACATTACGCCAGCCCCAATTGGCTGGCAGACATGACGCAGTGTCTGGGAGTGGCTACCCCACCCCTCAGTATAAGAGGAGCAGCACTGCGTCATTACGACATTCAAAACAAGCACACCTCTTCCTCGCTTCACACAGCAAGGAGGGTGATCTGGTGAGACACCTCACTTAATGCTATCAGAGAACCGGGGTTACGCAAGTAACCTATTGTTCTCTTTCAAGCATACGTTTCGGTGTCTCACTATGGGATATACTAACTCCCGTAATGCCAGATAGCCTGCCTCGAAGTCTCCTGCCAACCACAGCACCACCTCTAGGGCTGAAAGTTTCATGACTCAACTCCAACGCTCAAAACTGCATGCGCCAAAGTTTGAGCTGTAACATCCAGTTTATAAAACCTTGCAAACGTATGCGGTGAGGACCAACTCGCCGCTTTACAAATATCCTGTATCGTGACTCCTTTAAAGAAAGCCCACGAAGTTGACATTCCCCGTGTTGAGTGCGCACGTAAACCAGTCGGGGGCGCATGGCCCTTACTGGAATATGCCAATGAAATCGCCTCCACTATCCAGTGCGACAAGCGCTGCTTAGTAATCGGCTTCCCCATTCTTGGCTTCATCCAAGATACGAACAGCTGATCACTCTCCCTGAACCCTCTGGTTCTTTCTATGTAGATGCGTAAAGCACGCACAGGGCATAACTCATTTAGCTTTTGCTGTCTCAATGAAGCAAAAGGTGGTGGATAGAAAGCTTTTAGCTCAAAAGGAGTGACAGAATTAACTACCTTGGGCATAAATGCAGGATTAGGCTTCAAAACTATCCCTGCATCCCCGGGCATGAACTGCATACATGCTGAATGCACCGAAAGCGCATGAATCTCACTTACGCGTTTCGCTGAAGCCAAAGCTAACAGCAGCGCCGTCTTAAACGACATTATTTTAAAATCAATCTTGTCCAGTGGCTCAAACGGGGACATTGAGAGCGCATCAAGTACCAGTGCTAAATCCCATGAAGGGGAAAGCGGTTTTGAAACTGGCAAAACGCGACGCGCGCCCTTCATGAACCTGCACACTAAAGGATGCTGCCCAACGGTTTTACTATCAAAACCTATGTGACAAGCAGAAATAGCGGCCAGATACACCTTGACGGTTGAAAACGCTTTTCCCTGGTCTATCAAATCCTGTAGAAATGATAGAACTATTGCCACTGAGCATTGAAAAGGAATCTCATTCTTAGCCGCGCACCAGCGCTCAAACACGCCCCATTTGCAGTCGTAGAGAGACCTAGTCGACGAAGCTCTAGCATTCTGTATAGTTCTGATGACATTGTCAGACAGACCGGTTGTGTTCAAATTTAACCACTCACAGGCCAGGCCCATAGTGCCAAGCGTTCTGGATGGGGATGAAGGATTTCCCCCCCCGCCTGTGACAGTAGATCTCTGCGTAACGGGAGAGACCACGGGTCTTTGTATAGCATACGTATGATCTCCGCCAGCCAGTATTTCCCTGGCCACCTCGGAGCTATTAAAATCAGCTTTAGTCCCCCCTCCCTCACTCTGTAGAGTGTTGGGGATATTAATGCTATCGGTGGGAACGCATACAGAAGAGTGCGGGGCCAGTCGTGTGCCAGCGCATCTATCCCCAGAGGCGCGCTCTGATCTTTCAGGGAGAAAAACAGAGGACACTGAGCATTGTCGTGGGACGCAAACAGGTCCACTGTCGCTCTGCCGTATAATTCCCAAATCTGTTCGACCACTTCCTTTTTCAATTTCCACTCTCCGTAGAGTGGATTTCCCCTGGATAGCAGATCCGCACCCTGGTTCAGAACGCCCTGTACGTGCGTCGCTCTCAGGGATAAAAGATTGGCATGGCTCCACAAAATCAGTTTGCGTGCCAGCGTGTGTAAGGGAAGCGATCTTAGGCCCCCCTGTCGATTTATATATGCCACAACTGTGGTGTTGTCCGTTCTCACAAGAACATGATGTCCTTTCAGAAAAGGAAGAAAATGCTTCAACGTTAGAAACACGGCCAGCATTTCCAGATAGTTTATGTGAAGATCGGTCAGATGATGACCCCATCTTCCATTCACTATCCTGCCCTCGTGAATGCCCCCCCAACCGGACAACGACGCGTCCGTCGTTATGACTTTTCTGGTTCGAACCACACCCATAGGAACCCCCTGAACCAAGAAGGTTGGGAATCTCCACTGGCGCAGTGCAAAGACTGCCTCTGACGTCACTCTCACTCTCCTTCGGGAGTGTCTTAGTGGGTCCAGTCTCAGAGATGCTACCCAGCGCTGAAATTCCCTCATAAATAGTCTGCCTAAGGGAATAACCATTAGGGCTGAGGCCATCAGACCCAATAATCTGAGGCATGTGCGGAAGGAAACAGTTTTCCCCCTCTGAAACTCGGCCAGGCATAGGGTGAATTTTCCCACCCTGTCCTCTGACAGTCGCGCTCTGAATGTCACAGAGTCCAGTAACAGCCCCAGATATGTTATAGACTGTGCGGGAGTCAAAACACTCTTTTCGGTGTTTAACTTTAAACCCAGTTTCTGAATGTGTTCCAGAAGCATAGTTGTGTGATTTTTCGCTTCTTGCTTTGACTGAGCTGTCACCAACCAATCGTCTATGTAGGTAGCGAGACGAATGCCCCTTTCCCTGAGCGGGATAAGGGCCGCTTCTGTACATTTTATAAATACTCTCGGGCTGAGAGACATGCCAAATGGTAGAACCAGGTACTCGTATGTTACTCCCAGGAAAGCAAACCTCAGGAATTTCCTGTGGGGTGGGTATATGTTTATGTGAAAGTATGCGTCTTTCAGGTCGATTGATGTGAACCAATCGCCCGGGCGCACCAGATTTAGGAGTGTGGCATGAGTGAGCATTCTGAACTTGTACTTCCTTAGGTATTTGTTCAGCGCACGTAGATCTAATATGGGACGAAGAGCACGAGTTCCTTTCTTTGGGACTAGAAAGTATCTCGAGTAAAACCCACTGCGGCTTTCCTCGGGTGGGACCACTCGTATCGCCCTTTTCTTCAACAGGGAGTTTATCTCGTCCTGAAGAACGTGCTTTAATTCTCCCCGCACCTGAGAATGAATTATCCCTTTGAAGTGCGGGGGGGACTTTGCAAACTGCAGCCTGTACCCGAATTGTATTGTCTTTAATACCCAGCGGGACTGTGTGCACTCTCGCCAGTAATCTATTTGTAGCGTTCTGGCGCCATCGTGTGGCTGAGTCATGAACGAGTTTGTGGTCTGTACTGCGCATGCGTGTACACTTAGAGTTTGGACTGAGTCTGTGTGGCTCATCACCTCTAAGGGCTCGAACGCTCCCCGAGGTGATGTTATAGTGTGCTCTGTGAACATGTTTTGCAACATTTTTTGGGGAAATGTGTTTTGCAACATTCTTTGGGGGTACAGTGAAAACTTTATTGAGTTTTGAACATGAAAAGTGCTTGTGACTAGTGGGTGGGTGTGCACCACTGCACCGTGTCTTTTCCTTTTCACCGCTCTGTTTCCCCCGGCCCAACCGGGCGCTGTTTTCCCCACAGAACATCTGTGCACCGAGGAACTCGTCATGTGTTGAACGCTGAACGACTGAGGGTCGGGAGCTAGCCAACTGGGGGGCTGTTGACTCCCTCCCTTGGGGAAGACCGTGTCAAACTGCCTTCTTCTTCCTCCTCGCTCCCTGAAGATGGGGCTGGGGATGAGGCTGAGGGGCTGGCTGGACCGTCTGAGCTGCTGAAGGTGGATAGTTCTTCCTATGCCAGCCAGATCTCTGCTCTTGCACTCCACTCTGACCCGCTGCACTCACGATAGGTCTCTGCCGTTTCGGAATGCGAAAGCTGGGAGGTGGGCGGGCCGTAACCTGGGCGAAGGTCTGCCGGGGTGGCGGAGGAGGTGCAGTCTGTGTCTTTCTCGGCATACAGAGTTGCAAAGCCTCGTCGTCCCTCTTTTTCTCTTCGCATCGTTTTTGCATCAGTGTCAGAGCTGAGCCAAAAATGCCCTCTGGAACGACCGGTGCATCCAGGATGGCTTCTTTTTCCCTGTCAGAGAGATTAGCCAGATTAAGCCATCGCCCTCTCTCTTGGATAACCATTGTGGCCATGGCTTTCCCAGCAGCTTGAACCGCGCATCTCTGAAGACGCAGAGAGAGATCCGTGACAACACAGATCTCTTCCCAGTGTGTCTGACCTGGTGTGGTAGACACTTCGTCCTGCAGCTCCGCTTGGTATGCGGTCAGCAGAGAGATCGCGTTCATAGCCCTGGCAGAGAGTGCGACTGCTTTATAAGCGCGCTCCGTCATGCTGGACTGGAAACGGTCAGCTTTAGATGGCAAGGTCGGATTTGCAGCCGCCGTGCGCTTCGGTTGCAAGTGCGCGGCAACCAGTGGCTCCATGGGGGGCAATCGGAGAAGGCCTTCCTTCTCCATCCCCTCCACATCGAGAACGGAGCCGCCCTGCACTGGCATCTTGCTGGTAAACGGCTTGTCCTTCCATGTAACCGCGAGCTCCTCGAGGAGCTCTGGGAAAACAGGAAGGAGCTGCCGTGCTGCTCGTTTTGCACTCGGCAGCCTCTTCCCCTCATAGCGAGACTTTGCAGTCTCTGCTACCACGGTCGGCCACGGAATATTAAGTTTCCCTGCAGCGCGTTTGCACACATCTTGCAAATCAACACTCACGAGCGGGGAGGGTGGTGGCCCGCCCGCCTCTTCCATGGGTCCCGCCGCAGCGAGGAGCTGTGCCGGTTGTGCGGAGGTGAGGAATGGTGAGTCCTCGAAATCTTCCTCTTCGGAAAGAAGGAAGTCCGATTGCTCCTCTCCCTCGTAATTAAGCGCGTCCTCTTCCTCGTCCGAGCTCAGACTGGGTTCGGTAGGTAGAGGCATGCACACATCGAGCTGCTCACTCCAGGATAGAGCTGCTGTGGTGGGCAGCTCTACAGGGATGGATACCTGCGGGGTGGCAGCTGGCGCGGGGCTAGGTGTCATGAGGGGATCCATGCCAGACAAGCTAGCTTGGCGTGCTAGCCTGCGACGAAGGCTCTTCATGGTGAAGCGTGCGCAATGTTCACATGAACCGGGATTCTCGATAGCCAATTGAGCATGTTTCAGCCCGAGACATGCAGAGCAGACCTGGTGTGTGTCTTTGCATGAAATTTTGTTCCCGCATGAACAGAGTCGCACAGAATCTCCCCCACTAGCCGGGACAGTCTGCATTGCTGCAGCCATCATAGTGTCGAACAATCCTTGCAATCGGCTGGAATGCTAATCGAAGGAGCCAGGCGAAAAACGGCGTGGTGGCCAGTAATTCGTCCGGAGGTTCGTAGGCTTCTGGTGTGAAGCGAGAAGAGGTTTTTGAATGTCGTAATGACGCAGTGCTGCTCCTCTTATACTGAGGGGTGGGGTAGCCACTCCCAGACACTGCGTCATGTCTGCCAGCCAATTGGGGCTGGCGTAATGTAATAGGACTTCTGTGGAATCCGCGGAAGGGGCGTATCCCATAGTGAGACACCGAAACGTATGCTTGAAAGAGAACTGTTATCCTCTCGCGGAAGTCATTTACCGCGCGCGCCCGCATCAGTTGTGCACTCGTTTATTATTGGCATTGATTTGCCGTCATAGTGCCCATATACCGAGATCCAGTTAACCTTGCGTGCTCCATAATCAGGTAAGAGCATAAAAGTGAGAAAATATTTTTTTTTTACACTATATTCTTTGAATGCTGTGATGCCTGAATTCAATAATAAAATCAAACCACTTCAGAGTGTCTATTCAAGAGTCTCTTTCCAGGTTTTTTTTTTTTTTTTGTCCTGGAATAACTTTAAAGCTATGTACTTTATATATAAATATATATATATATATATATATATATATATATATATATATATATATATATATATATATATATATATATATATATATATATATATAATATAACTTTATATATAACTTTATATTACTATGGGCACAATGTACATTGCACAATCTACTGACCTATTCTCTTTTCCCACATAAAGAACATCAAACTCAGAACATCAGCATAAAGCACAAATAACACTAAGGAAATGAATGTTAGACTACACATACACAAATGGGATTTGATTAAACTGATACAAAGTACACAACTCAGGACACTGAACACACACACACTGCTGCCAAACGAGACGTGCTAGAAGTCTTTTAAAGCAGAGGGGCGACAGATTGGACGCAGAAGAGTCGCCCTAACGATGATTGGCAGCTGACACGGCCAATCACAGGAACCTGAGAGCGAATAAGAGGCGTACAAGAGAGGGATGGTAAAACAAAAACAAAAGCACAACAGCAAACACGTATAGAATGTAACAGTGACCTGTGATATATATATCAGCAGCAAACGGAAGGACTTCACAATCTATTGGCTACTATTATATTCATTTGCGTAATAAGCCACCTAACACGGGTTCGTTCATTCAATAGCATCCGTGCGCTGAAAGTGGTGTAGTTGAGAGTGACGGAAAAAGAGCTGAGTGTCCCCACTACCTGAAACGCGTGATAATATCAGGGGCCCATTTCAGAAAGGAGGTTAAGTGAAAACAATGAGTATGTTAACCCTGAAATGAGGGAAACTCTGGGTTTCCGTTTCAGAATGGAAGGTAAGTCAAACCCGAGAAAGCAGAGTAAGTCAAGCCCATTTCTAAAAGATAGGTAACTTATACTCAGAGTCAGTTACCATGGTAACTGACTCTGTGAACATAACCTGGTCGGGAGCAGGTTAGGTAAACCCAGAGTTTTTGCAAATGTGTGCATCTTGATTTAAGAATTTTTTGATATTTTGACTGGAAACAATAAGACAAAAAGGCGAAAAGCATTTTTTTGCAGTGCAGTACATTCATTCATTGTGCATTTTTCTATATAACATCGGAGATGCAGAGCACATTAGTAAGGCCACTGTATCAGAGCAGGAAGGAAAGTGTGCCTCGCTCTCACGCTCTTTCTGAGAGTTTTTGTGTTGTTTCCTGGACACAAACGCAAAGAAGAGATTCACAGGATTGCAGGTCAGTGGTAGAGAAATCGGTTTAAATGAGGCTAATGTGATAAATGACGTTCACTTGATAACATCTTGCTATGACCTCTGAAAGTAACCTAATAATTAGAATTTCCTTTAGGATTTCCAGTGTGGTTGGATGCATTGATGACATACATAATCCCATCATCGCACCTTCCGAAAATCAAACATTACTGTATGGAATGGGAGGATGCCAGATGGAAGGGTAGAGATATATGCCGTAATCACCACCACAGCTGTTAAATAAACAAATTATTCACAATTTATTTGTTCATCTTTATTTCCTACAAATACAAAAGCAACAGTAATTATTTTTCCTGTTGGATTTTATATTCTTCCAATAATGTGTAGGCTATCTCCTCCTCATCTATCAGTGGTGGTGCAGCCTCTGCATTCTTGCTGTTGGTGGGGTAACTTAGAAGTCAAATATTAATTTCATTAGCCTAATTAAAAAATGTAACAGGTTGGATTAGAGAATATTTAATTATGTGAAAAGAGCATTATACTACATGGAAACCGCTGAGGCACATATTTATTTAATATGTCAAATGTTTGCATGTAACCTACAACCATGCACCTTTTATGTTTAAAGATTTAACTGATTGAATTATGGTTTTATTGTTCATTTTTAGTTGCTGCCACGTTCTTTTTTTTTACCATGAAAATGAGTATTAGTTCAATAACTTCCCTTTCTGTCAGTTTTCACCTGATAATATAACAGTGATTAAGAATTATACTCTAGTATTGACTCAGAAGTATGCAGACATCTTTTTGTCGGGTGCTGTTTCCATAGTGAATTGCAATTTCGGAGCTCCATTGATCATGGCTTTTCATAGTCATGGTGCACGCGCTTAACTCAGGGTCAACCTACTCAGAGTTGATTGAACTAACTCAATTCAGCTGTTCTGAAACCAAAAACTCTGAATTTCCCATCTCAGGGTAAATCAACTACGAGTTCAAGTTTTAACTCAGAGTTGGTTGAAACCTCCTTATTGACACCAAAAAACACATCTAAATACCAGGTATAAACAGGCTTTCTTTTTTCTCTAGAAATCCCTAAACCTATAGGGGCCTGTGTAGACCCTAATCCGCCCCCGGCCCCAAAGCATGATTCTGCACGCTTTACCATGGTTGGTGTTCTTTTGCTGATGTGCTCTGCTGTTTCTATGCCAAACATTCCTTTTGCAATTTTGGACAAAAAGTTCAATCTTGGTCTTTTTTGAGACTGAATATATGGTTTTGCTAAGTTTAGCTGAGCTTTGATGTTTTTTTTTTGGGTCAGAAAAGGTTTCGCTCAAAGCTCAGACATGGAGAATATAATATGGGAGATGTACTTGCCAGAAAGAGCTGAAACTCTTTTAATGTTGCTGTCAGCCTCCCTGACCAGTTTTCTCTTTGTCCTCTCGTCAGATTTGGAGGGAAAATGTTCTTGATATTGTCACTGTTGTTTCATACTTTCTCCACTTGTTGATGACTGTTGTCATTGTGCTGATATAGATATAATATGGTATACCTAATGGCTTGGAAACTTTGTTGTAGCTTGCAACCAAGATGATGTCAGAAAAATCTTTCAAGAACAGCTGAGATTTATTTGGTGTTAATCAGTCACTCCAGGTGGCAGGCGTGTACTGTTACACATGAGCTTGATTATACATTTTTTCAGTGGGATTGCATAGGTTATTATTACACATTAAAGGTGCAAAAGTTCTGATTTTCTTTTTCTTTCTTCCTTTACATGACTAAACCTTTGTTTTAACAAAGGTGTGTACAGTATACATTTTACAACCACTGTACATGATTGTAAGTTGTTCTATTTTTTTTTCTTTTTTAAAGCTATTAAAATTATGACAATATAAAAAACAATTTGGTGAGTTTGTAATGTAATACATTTCTCATAATATAAAGATGATTACATTATGAGCTCAAGATTTTATTACATTGAGCAAATTATTACATTATTAACCTTTTATTACAATTATTATGTAGCCTAATATTTATTATGTGCAGTTTTTACATTATGAGTTGCTATAGGGTCAAAGTAGACGTTTGAAGACCATGGCATTATGCAAATGTGATACCGTGTTACATATGCAGGTCACGAAAGTGAAACTGGAATTCCTGACGACTCGTTCGTCTGTTCTTTCTTCTGGGAGACAATAACTTTATTTATCGTGCACTTTTGACTTTACAACTTTGCAGATCGTTTACATTCACAGACAGCTATATTACTGCATGAAATATTCGAAAAAACCATAATCGAGGCACTTTAAAGAGACATCACAATAAACATTTAAGTTTCAAAGTTGTTTTTATTTATATTAAGTAAAGATTGACCAACAAAATGTTTTAACATTTTAATAACATTGTAATTAATGATAGATACTGTACCTGTAGATATATATACGTATGATGTTTGTTATTTATGTATAATTTTAGCAAATCTTTAAAATAACTTTGAATCTCTTTCAAAATACAAGTGTAAATTTATGTGATAATTTCTTCTATCAGTAAATAATGTTATCATAGGATAATTAAAACACAATAAAAAAGTAGGCTTTTATGTGTCCAACATACCTAACAACATGCAAATGTCAAACACACATGGGTTTCTTATATGTTTATGAATAGAAAGAATCAGAGAAAGAAAGATTTTTGTGTGTGTGTGGAAAACATGCCAACGTTACTATATATTCATATACTACTCTAAAGCATGATTAGTCCTCAGGTCTTTCTCGGGTCTCATCAGATCAGATACAAGCAGATACTGAGAAGGCAAATTGCTGCTGTAAGTCATAACAAGAAAAGAGAGAGTTATTTGAACTGTATGCATTGAGAAAAGAACATACAGTAAATGTTATTGTTGAATAAATTGTGATTAACACAACATTGGAGAACTTTTGAGAAATATATTTACCACGACTCAGAAAGCTGAGTGAGATGCTGGCATTTGATTTAGCTGTGGTCCTAGCTGTGGTCCTAGCTGTAGTGCCAGCTGTGGTGCCAGCTGTGGTGCCAGCTGTGGTGTTAGTTGTGGTGTTAGCTGTGGTGTTAGCTGAGGTGCTAACAACATTAGTAGAATTGACATTAGCTAGATTAACCAGAACAGAGGACTGAAGTACACTTGTAGGTGCTCCCAGCTCAGTTCCTTTAAAACAAATTGCAAAATGGCAGTATAATCAGCTCAGAGTTTATGCATTACAGTTGCAACCAAAAGTCTGAGGCCACTACTAAAAATGCTACTATTTTGCATTTTTCATATTTATTAAACATTTTCCCCACTACAATTTATATTATATATAAACACTTTGAGTTGAATAGTTGAATCAAAAGTTGAATAGAAAAAAAAATCATATTTCATAATTTTGAGTATTTGGTATGCCCACATTTTCCTTTAATGATAGGAACACTTAAGCTGACATATACTCCTTAAACAAAACATAATGATCCATGCAAAAAAAAAAAAAAAAGTTTCCATGTTCATGTTACAAATTTGCTTATTTGATAAGTGACCTAGGAATAGTGCAAAGTCTACAATATTGAACTAATTTTTAATGGATTGTTTTACCAAAATAAGTAAATGTTATTTTTAAAGCACATTTAGTGTTCCAGTGCTGCACAAAGGGCATAAAAAAACATTACAGGTTTTGTAAGCAATTGGATAAGCTTAAAATGAATTCTAAAATGGACAGGGAGCCAATCAAACATGTCCAGAACTGAAGTAATGTGATTCCTTTTTTTCAGTACCAGCCAACAGTCTTGCAGCTGCATTCTGAACTATCCGTTACATCTGTCAGCTGCGGGTGCCATCATGTACCAGCAGATGGCAGCCTCGTCCCTCACTGTTCCCATAGAATCTGTTATTCCCTGACTTCATCTCCAGAACCCTCTGCTCATTATTAGTTTATCTGTTTCAGCTTTGTCTTGTTTCAGTTGATCATTACCCCTGTCTATTTATATGCCCTTTGCCTTGCTTTTGTTGTGAAGTCTTGTTTTTGGTTAGCATTCTCTGTCAGCATTTCGAGCAGTTCTTGTGTTCCTTAAGTTTATCTATGCCTGAGTCTTGGAATCCTTGTTCCTTTCTGCATTTCATAGATTGCATGTGTGTTTGGACTGATTACATGTGTTGACCCTCTGCCTGGTATGGACTTTGGATTATACTGTTTTGGATAATACTTGTGATTAAATTGCGTTGGGATTCTCACTCTCTCTCTGCTGTCTTGCGACAACCAAGTCAAGTCAAGTCAAGTTTATTTATATAACGCTTTTCACAACACAGGCTGTATCAAAGCAGCTTCACAGCAATAAATTAGAACAATACATCAATGTTTGTTTCTAGTGGAACGTCTACGTTTGGTAATGCTGATCAATAGTATCGTTGATTGATTAATTAAATTAAATATCCCCAACTGAGCAAGCCAAAGGCAACCGTGGCAAGGAACCGAAAAACTCCATCAGGTGACCTAATGGAGAAAAAAAAACCTTGGGAGAACCCGGGCTCAGTCGGGGGCCAGTTCTCCTCTGGCGTTTATATGCTAGAGGTCGGATTTAACTGTAAGATTAAAAGTATTATATGAATGCCTGGCTGAAGAGATGCATCTTTAATCTAGTTTTAAACTGGGAGAGCGAGTCTGAGCAACGAACAGTATCCGGAAGACTATTCCAGAGTTTTGGTGCTAAATGTGAAAATGCTCTCCCTCCTTTGGTGGATCTGGATATCCTAGGTATGACCAAAAGCCTCGAATTTAGTGACCTTAAAGAGCGCGATGGATTATAGGGCGATAGAAGATCCGCTAAATAGACTGGAGCTAAGCCGTTTAGGGCTTTATAAGTCAGTAGCAATACCTTGTAATTAATACGGGACTTTATAGGTAACCAATGTAGTGATGATAAAATCGGTGTTATATGATCATATTTTCTTGATCTAGTTAGAACTCTAGCGGCGGCATTTTGGACTAACTGTAGCTTGTTTATTGAGGATGCAGGACAACCGGCTAATAACGCATTACAGTAATCTAGTCTCGAAGTCATGAATGCATGAACTAACTTTTCTGCATCAGAAACTGATAGCATGTCACGTAGCTTAGCAATGTTTTTAAGGTGGAAAAAGGCTGTTCTTGTTACATATGAAATATGATTTTCAAAAGACAGGTTGCAGTCTAATATAACACCCAGGTCTTTTACTGTAGAGGATGAAGTAACAGGACATCCTACTATGTTAAAGTTGTATTGTGAGAGGTTTTGTGGGTGGTTTTTTGAACCGACAAGTAGTACCTCTGTCTTGTCTGGATTTAATAAAAGAAAATTACGCGTCATCCAATCTTTTATATCTTTAACACACTCTGTCAATTTGGATAATTTAGCGTTTTCATCCAGCCGTGATGAAATATAGATTTGAGTGTCATCAGCATAACAATGGAAACTAATTCCATGTTTCCTTATAATATTTCCAAGTGGCAGCATATATATTGAGAATAATAGAGGGCCTAACACAGATCCCTGCGGCACTCCATAGTTTACTGGAGTTATGATAGATTTTTCTCCATTTAAATAAACAAAATGGTAGCGGTCAGATAAATACGATCTAAACCAGCTTAATGCTTGTCCTTGAACACCAGTATAATTTTGTAATCAATCTAAGAGTATTGTATGATCTATAGTATCAAACGCAGCACTAAGATCAAGTAAAACTAATATTGAGATACAGCCTTCAGAAGCTAAAAAGTAAATCATTTGTGATTTTAACGAGCGCAGTTTCAGTGCTATGATGCGGCCTGAACCCAGACTGAAACTTTTCATAGACGTCATTTTCTTGTAAGAAAGAGCCCAGTTGAGCGGACACAACTTTTTCTAGTATTTTAGACATAAAAGGTAGATTTGAAATGGGTCTATAATTTACTAGATTATTCGGATCTAATTGTGGTTTCTTAATGAGAGGTTTTATAACTGCCAGTTTAAATGTTTTTGGAACATAACCTAAAGATAAAGACGAGTTAATAATATTGAGGAGAGGCTCTTCCACTACAGGTAACACTTCTTTCAATAGTTTAGTTGGTATAGGATCTAGTAAACATGTTGTTGTTTTAGATGAAGTAAAAAGTTTATTTAACTCTTTTTGTTCTATAGTTGTAAAGCACTGTAATTGTTCTTGCGGGGTGATAATTGAGGCTGAATTATAAGGCGCGATTGAGGATTGAACGTTTACAATTGTGGTTCTGATGTTTTCTATTTTCTCAGTGAAGAACTTCATGAAATCATTACTACTAAACTGTAATGGAATATTTTGTTCAGGAGTCATCTGTTTATTTGTTAGTCTCGCCATGGTGTTAAATAAGAACTTAGGATTGTTATGGTTGTTTTCTATTAGTTTGCGGAGATGCTCAGCCCTGGCCGCTTTTAGGGCCTTTTTATAACGTGACATACTGTCTTTCCATGCGATTCTAAAGACCTCTAAGTTAGTTTGTTTCCATTTAC
The DNA here is from genome assembly GCF_964197995.2 of Scardinius erythrophthalmus. NCBI lineage: Eukaryota > Metazoa > Chordata > Actinopteri > Cypriniformes > Leuciscidae > Scardinius > Scardinius erythrophthalmus. Next base: position 27,269,096 of record NC_138236.1, read on the forward strand.
GCTCTAAATTACGGGTTTCTCTCTTTAGAACACGCGTAGTATTGTTGTACCATGGTGCTTTACTTTTCTCTCTGACCTTTTTTAATCTAATGGGCGCAACAATATCCAATGATCCAGAGAGAATGGTGCTCATAGTGCTAGTTAATTCCTCAAGTTCATCTGTTTGTTTGGGTTCACTGAGCAGCTGAGACAGATCCAATAAGCTCTTTGAAAAATGATCTATGGTGGATGGAAGGATTGTTCTGCCTAATCGATAACGCGGCGCAGCATGATATATTACAGGAGTACGTAATATGCAAGTTACCATGTAATGGTCAGTGACATCGTCACTTTGTGGAATGATATCTATATCGGTTGGATCGGTTCCATGTGATATAATTAAATCGAGTGTATGATTAAATCGATGAGTTGGTCCGGTAACGTTTTGCTTGACCCCAAAGGAGTTTAATAAATCTGTAAACGCAGCCCCTAACGCATCATTTTGATTATCTACATGGATATTAAAGTCTCCAACAATTAATGCTTTATCGAAGTTAACTAATAGGTCTGAGAGAAGATCTGCAAACTCTTTTAGGAAATCAGCGTAAGGCCCAGGCGGTCTATATACGGTAGCCAAGGCTAGAGATAATAGGGATGTTTTTCGAACATCTAAGAGCGTAACATTTAGTACAAGTACTTCAAATGAAATAAACTTATAACCCGTTTTCTGAGTAACATTGAGAAAATCTCTATAGATTGTTGCAACACCGCCGCCACGACCATTCAGACGGGGCTCGTGCTTATAGGAGTATCCTGATGGAGTAGACTCATTTAGACCGAAATAATCATTTGGTTTAAGCCAGGTTTCAGTAAGGCAAAGTACATCGAAGCTATTATCTGTGACTATTTCATTTACAATAACTGCCTTAGGTGTGAGTGATCTAATGTTTAGAAGACCTAGCTTTAGAAATTGTTTTTGATTACCAATAGCAACATTTTCTGGTTTAATAACAATTAGATTTTTTCTAGATCCTGCAGTAGATTTATTATTTGATCTCACTAAACGAGGAATAGACACAGTTTCTATGCAATGTTCTACACTATTTATATCAGTTAAATTGGTGCAGCAGAGACTATGATTTGAACTTTTGGTTACTAGTCAAAAGGTATTTAACATTTTGGAGATGTTATCTGACAGAAGATCCGATCCGAATCTGCTTGGGTGTAAGCCATCAGCACGGTAAAGCCTAGGACGCTCCCAAAACAGATTCCAATTATTTACAAAGAGCAGTTTCTGCTCATTGCACCATGACATTAACCATTCGTTTAGCGCGAATAATCTACTAAACTTTTCATGACCTAGTCGGTACGTGGGAAGCGGTCCTGACACAATAATCGTTATATCAGGCGATGTGCTGCGTACCGTATCGATCAGATTCCTGAAGTCTTTCTTCAGAACCTCCGTCTGGCGCAGTCTGATGTCGGCCCCTCCCGCGTGCAGGACAACGGTTCCGACGCGCTCGTTCAGAATCTCGGGAACGTGAGCAGCGATTTCAGAAACGCGAGCACCAGGAAAGCAGTGATTATGCACCTTACTTTTATTTAACATAGCGTGTACGTGTCGAACGATGGAATCGCCGATGATCACAGCATCGCGTTCTGTTTCGCGAAGAGGGGAGAAACGGTTTTGTGTGGATATCTCGAAAACCGGGAGGGTCGGAGAGAGTTTTCTTGGTCTAGACCTGGCTCGCGTCTTCCGCTGCGGAAAAATCCAGGCTTCGTGATGGCATGTTGGAGCCGGGGTGAACGAGACCATGGCTGATCGCGACCTCGACGTTCGGGACCGATGTTGAGGAACGCACGGAGTAGACGAGGTCGGAGTCATCGGGTTAGTAACGTTAGTCTCTGATTTGTGTGCCTCGGCGCGCGATGTTTCAAGAGCTAACCGCCGGTCTATCAGCTCGGCTTTTCTCACTAAAAGGTCGTGGATCTGTTTCTCAACAGCTTCCAGCTCAGACTGCACCGCGTGCAGCTCAAATGTGTCCTCACCTGCACCAAAAGGTAAACTACTTACATTTGATATATTCGCCATTTTAACAGATGGACAGTAAGTTAAGTTAGCAACGACGCTACCAGTGATGCTATCAATATTAATACTAATTTATGGCTTAAGTCTTGGATATAATCCGTCTTTTTACGGGTACAGGTGTAGAGTAGACGCACGATAGGCGAGAGAAAAAAAAAATGTTTGTTTGTAAATGAGTGCGGAGAGGACGCGTTCAGCCGTGATCCACGGACGTAACCTATAACTGTGCGTTCACACCGGACGCGAACAGCGCGTCAAATTCGCGCCTGCCGCGTCTAGTTATACGCTTGACCACTTTGTGTGCATTCACGTGTCAAGAGCGAAATTGACGCGCGTAAAATCAAAAGTTTGAATCGAAATTTACGCGCGTCACGCGCGTCAGAGGCGAAAGTTTCGAAACCTGTTGGCGGCCATCTTTTTTTAGATGTTTATCGAGCATTAGCATTAGCATTAATCGAGAGAGTCACCGCTCGTATATGCTCTGGAGAGCAGAAACAGCAGCGTAGTGGACATCGTCGCTGTTCTCGGGTCCACCAAACCCTCCGGAGGGTTTCAGGGGTTTCACAATTTGCTCCAGGAGGTAGGTTTGGTGGACCTAACGGTGAGGACGCTGACGAGGAAAGCGTAGGCCGTATAAGCCTCGGCCTCGAGTGGTGGTCGCTGCCTGACGAGCCCGCGCTGTACAGCCTGCGCGAGGTTCACCCTCGCCCGCACCTAATCTGTGATTTATTTTTGCTTTGATAATAAATGGAGCTGCAGCCTTCAAAAATGAAACCTGTCCTGTGATTTTTTTTCTATACACTAAATTGTGTTTGTTGTCTGTACATTAGATTAATAATGTTTCATATAATCTAGAATAGATATGGAATAAATAGCATTCAATACAAAATGAGTATCTCTCATATATTGAAATCGAGTTTTATGTTTTTATTTGCTTTATTGTGCATTTTAGTCATATTACAAAATAATTTATTGAGGCCAAACATAAAATAACATTATAAACTGTCACTTCACCACGTGACAGCAGCATGCAAGCAGGCTCCTGATTGGTTAACGCGGCGCGAATTGACGCAGAAGTTCAGATTTTTCAACTCTGGCGGCAGACGCGAATTCGCGTCAAACGCGTGAATGCACAAATAGCACTAATAAAATCATTCGCGCGTAACGCGCTTAACGCGCCAGACGCTCAATTCGCGTCATTCGCGCGAACTTGACACGCGAATGAGGCGAATTCGCGTCTACCGCGCCGCGCTAAACGCCTCATTCGCGCCGCAGGAATTTTTTACGCGCGTAACGCGTCTTTGCATTGACTTAACATTGAAATGACTCGCGCCTGACGCGCTAAACGCGTCCGGTGTGAACGCACCATAAGAGTATCCAGTTGGATCACTAGGCTTGAGACGCGTCTGCTCAACAATCCGCGTTGTAACTATGAGGTGAGAAAAATAGAAAATGTTCGTTGTAAGTGAGTTTAAAGAGAAATCAAGAATTATAAATCAATCGATGGAGCTCCAAAGACAACAACGCGCTCAGACGCGACGCATGCGCATTCGAAACCAGCAAATCATAACAATCTGAAAGTGTGTTAATGAGGACTGGGGATGTGGGAAAGACCTAGATAATTGCAATGGTCTGCTCCTGATGTAATATAAGCATGGAACCTTTTGCAAATCATGAAGTCAGAAATTATTTAAGTTTGAAAATAACTCAACTGGTAGAAACTATTTTTAAATGACAAAATGGTTTCAATCAAGTCAGAGATTATGAATCAAATATAACACCCAGTTTTGTTGCATATGGCCTAACTGGCTAACGAAACAGTTTCTAGACTCGGAACAACCAAAGATGATTTATTCATCTTTGTGATTATTGAAAATGATTTTTCAATGCCAAAGTTTCAATGTCTTTGACATTTGGACCCCACTGTATTTGAATTACAGATTTTTTGTGTGTGTGTGTGAAATGTAGGCTATTACTTTCAGCATTAGCTACATATCCTATAACAACCTGTAAAGTAACAAACTCACCATTGTTTGAATCCTTCAAGATGTCAAGGAACATGAGAATTTTGGAATTAGCAATGTCGCTGATGTTGAAATGTGTGCCGTTGACACTGCTTAGGAAGGATGTGACGTTTACATCAATGGGGATGTTGAAAACACACTGAATCAAGCTTGACTGTATTGAACCCTGGATATTGTTTACATAAGGCTGAAAAAAAAAGATACTGATTCATACATCAAAATCTGATTATTTGATAATTATTTGATAAAAAAGTACACAAACAATATGCTCAAAAATATTATCCTTACAAAATATGTGATTCCCAGTGTATTGTTGTAGAGCATTGCAGTTTGAAAGACAAAACTGCCATTATTATTGCCACAGACAAAGATGACATGATTGTTCTGCAAAAAGAAGAAAAGAAAAAGATAGGTGAGTGTTGTTATGAGAAGAAAATGGACGTAGCACCAAGCAGACAACTGGCCTTTGGCCAGATCCGGAACAATGCATGAAATGGCAACATTTATGTTTTCATTTTTACAGGTCCCTTTTCAAATAAATAAAACCAATAAAATATCTAAACCTCAAATAGCAGACTGCTTAAACTGTCACAGTTTCAAATTGAAAATGATAGGTGACGTATTACGTTTACTCTATAGTTTGCTCTGTGAAAGAATCCATCTGTGCGAAGACGCATAGTTTTTCTTTACAAAGTGACATCAACTACTGGCCTGGCCAGATTTGTGTGAAAGGGGATCGTCTTGATAACGTTGTCATCTGTACACACAAAAAAAAAAAGTGTCTGTTTTTAGTACATCGTTGTCATTTAAACGTACCCTAAGGAAGAATGGAAATTAACACAGGAACTGGGACCAAAACAGAACCTAACCCCGACATAAACCTCTGAATGCAGTCAGATTTACTTTATAGACATTGTTTGTGTATCTGTCACTGACTCTTTAATTTAATTTAATTAAGCCCATGATGGACCTTATTTCAAGCAATGTGTGAGTAGTTCATTACAGTATTTTGCTGTTAAAAAGGTTTGATTTATTTATTTATTTATTATGTTAACCAAGGCTGTATTATTTAATCAAAGATACAGTAAAAGCAGCAATATTGTAAAATATTATTACAATTTAAAATAACTGTTTTTTTGGTTTAAATATATATATTAAATTGTAATTTATTCCAACTGGCAAAGCTGAATTTTCAACAGCCATTATTACTTCAAACTTTAGTGTCACATTATGCTTCAGAAATAATTCTAATATGTAAATGTATTGCTTTATTATTAGGGGTTCAAGCACGAAGTGCTGAAACCCTATTGTAATTGTGCTGATTTTTAGGGGTTCAAGCACGAAGTGCTGAAACCCTATTGTAATTGTCCTGATTTTTAGGGGTTCAAGCACTTCAGTGCTGAACACCTATTGTAATTGTTAATTTTCCCATGATGCAACATTCAGACATAAAACTGATCGGGCAGACCAAACCGTAAGTCGTGGAGACTTGAAACTTTGGGGGCTGATAGTACTCACACCGCCTACAGCGTCACCAAGGCCCGCCCCGATCGGCCTGACGGGGGCGCTACAGCGGGCAAAAGTACGAAACGGCTCATAACTCATCAACCGTGAGGCGTAGGCTCAAGTGTCTTATATCGCTGGAATCCTTGGCTCGAGGCGGACTAGATGCATGCCTCGGATTTGCTCGGCACCCTGGGAAAATTTTAGGGTATTTGGGGTTTTTCCAAAAACCTACTTTCGCGAACTAGTCCTAGGTTTTTGGCCCGACCGGAACCAAACCAGTGCGGCAAGATTCTCTGGAGTCTGATTGTCAATAATTATCAAAAAAAAGTGTAAATTTCGCTTCACGGTCCCTAAGGGCCGCCAAAATGTTCGAAGTGGGAGGAGCCCATTTTGCTTAATTGGCTATAACTCGTGAACGGAACGAGATTTTTGCACCAAACTCAGCACACGCATGTACGAGCTCATTCTGTGGTCACGTGAAAAAGGGCGCAGCGACTGGCCACTTGGTGGCGCTATAACTGTTAAAAGGGTGTCAAAATGATGTATTTCTATGGAAAAAACACATGAAATGGCTGAAAGCGGCCATCTTGCTGTCTGATTTGCATACAAGCTCACAAAATCGGGCATGCGCATGCGTCACGTGATCCTGAAGAAGCTTGAAAACTTTCATGGACGTCGGGCCATTGGTGGCGCTTTAACTGTCATAAAGGTGAGAAGGCCTCTGTATTACCCTATGCAAAATGACATTTAAATGACTGAAAAATGGGGGGAAAAGAGCAGAGCTTCACCAAATTAGCTGAGCACATGCGCCATATTATTCTAAAGAAGCGTGCAAACTTTTATGGAGATCGGGCCATCAGTGGGGGTGTCACAGTTTAAAAGGTAAAAAAAAATGCACCACATTTCCATGATAAATGAGCTAAAAGGGCAACAAACGTTCTTTTTCCTCTCCGAGGCACATGTTAGAAGGCTGGATAAAGTTTTTGGAACGCAGCAGCGCAGACGGCAAGCGCCTAGACCCTATAGTTTTTTTTTAGAGGCCTTTTTGTGGCCCTTTTTTAGCCACTTATTAGGGGTTCAAGCACTTCAGTGCTGAACACCTATTGTAATTGTTAATTTTCCCATGATGCAACATTCAGACATAAAACTGATCGGGCAGACCAAACCGTAAGTCGTGGAGACTTGAAACTTTGGGGGCTGATAGTACTCACACCGCCTAAGGCCCGCCCCGATCGGCCTGACGGGGGCGCTACAGCGGGCAAAAGTACGAAACGGCTCATAACTCATCAACCGTGAGGCGTAGGCTCAAGTGTCTTATATCGCTGGAATCCTTGGCTCGAGGCGGACTAGATGCATGCCTCGGATTTGCTCGGCACCCTGGGAAAATTTTAGGGTATTTGGGGTTTTTCCAAAAACCTACTTTCGCGAACTAGTCCTAGGTTTTTGGCCCGACCGGAACCAAACCAGTGCGGCAAGATTCTCTGGAGTCTGATTGTCAATAATTATCAAAAAAAAGTGTAAATTTCGCTTCACGGTCCCTAAGGGCCGCCAAAATGTTCGAAGTGGGAGGAGCCCATTTTGCTTAATTGGCTATAACTCGTGAACGGAACGAGATTTTTGCACCAAACTCAGCACACGCATGTACGAGCTCATTCTGTGGTCACGTGAAAAAGGGCGCAGCGACTGGCCACTTGGTGGCGCTATAACTGTTAAAAGGGTGTCAAAATGATGTATTTCTATGGAAAAAACACATGAAATGGCTGAAAGCGGCCATCTTGCTGTCTGATTTGCATACAAGCTCACAAAATCGGGCATGCGCATGCGTCACGTGATCCTGAAGAAGCTTGAAAACTTTCATGGACGTCGGGCCATTGGTGGCGCTTTAACTGTCATAAAGGTGAGAAGGCCTCTGTATTACCCTATGCAAAATGACATTTAAATGACTGAAAAATGGGGGGAAAAGAGCAGAGCTTCACCAAATTAGCTGAGCACATGCGCCATATTATTCTAAAGAAGCGTGCAAACTTTTATGGAGATCGGGCCATCAGTGGGGGTGTCACAGTTTAAAAGGTAAAAAAAAAAATGCACCACATTTCCATGATAAATGAGCTAAAAGGGCAACAAACGTTCTTTTTCCTCTCCGAGGCACATGTTAGAAGACTGGATAAAGTTTTTGGAACGCAGCAGCGCAGACGGCAAGCGCCTGGACCCTATAATTTTTTTTTTAGAGGCCTTTTTGTGGCCCTTTTTTAGCCACTTATTAGGGGTTCAAGCACTTCAGTGCTGAACACCTATTGTAATTGTTAATTTTCCCATGATGCAACATTCAGACATAAAACTGATCGGGCAGACCAAACCGTAAGTCGTGGAGACTTGAAACTTTGGGGGCTGATAGTACTCACACCGCCTACAGCGTCACCAAGGCCCGCCCCGATCGGCCTGACGGGGGCGCTACAGCGGGCAAAAGTACGAAACGGCTCATAACTCATCAACCGTGAGGCGTAGGCTCAAGTGTCTTATATCGCTGGAATCCTTGGCTCGAGGCGGACTAGATGCATGCCTCTGATTTGCTCGGCACCCTGGGAAAATTTTAGGGTATTTGGGGTTTTTCCAAAAACCTACTTTCGCGAACTAGTCCTAGGTTTTTGGCCCGACCGGAACCAAACCAGTGCGGCAAGATTCTCTGGAGTCTGATTGTCAATAATTATCAAAAAAAAGTGTAAATTTCGCTTCACGGTCCCTAAGGGCCGCCAAAATGTTCGAAGTGGGAGGAGCCCATTTTGCTTAATTGGCTATAACTCGTGAACGGAACGAGATTTTTGCACCAAACTCAGCACACGCATGTACGAGCTCATTCTGTGGTCACGTGAAAAAGGGCGCAGCGACTGGCCACTTGGTGGCGCTATAACTGTTAAAAGGGTGTCAAAATGATGTATTTCTATGGAAAAAACACATGAAATGGCTGAAAGCGGCCATCTTGCTGTCTGATTTGCATACAAGCTCACAAAATCGGGCATGCGCATGCGTCACGTGATCCTGAAGAAGCTTGAAAACTTTCATGGACGTCGGGCCATTGGTGGCGCTTTAACTGTCATAAAGGTGAGAAGGCCTCTGTATTACCCTATGCAAAATGACATTTAAATGACTGAAAAATGGGGGGAAAAGAGCAGAGCTTCACCAAATTAGCTGAGCACATGCGCCATATTATTCTAAAGAAGCGTGCAAACTTTTATGGAGATCGGGCCATCAGTGGGGGTGTCACAGTTTAAAAGGTAAAAAAAAAAATGCACCACATTTCCATGATAAATGAGCTAAAAGGGCAACAAACGTTCTTTTTCCTCTCCGAGGCACATGTTAGAAGGCTGGATAAAGTTTTTGGAACGCAGCAGCGCAGACGGCAAGCGCCTAGACCCTATAGTTTTTTTTTAGAGGCCTTTTTGTGGCCCTTTTTTAGCCACTTATTAGGGGTTCAAGCACTTCAGTGCTGAACACCTATTGTAATTGTTAATTTTCCCATGATGCAACATTCAGACATAAAACTGATCGGGCAGACCAAACCGTAAGTCGTGGAGACTTGAAACTTTGGGGGCTGATAGTACTCACACCGCCTACAGCGTCACCAAGGCCCGCCCCGATCGGCCTGACGGGGGCGCTACAGCGGGCAAAAGTACGAAACGGCTCATAACTCATCAACCGTGAGGCGTAGGCTCAAGTGTCTTATATCGCTGGAATCCTTGGCTTGAGGCGGACTAGATGCATGCCTCTGATTTGCTCGGCACCCTGGGAAAATTTTAGGGTATTTGGGGTTTTTCCAAAAACCTACTTTCGCGAACTAGTCCTAGGTTTTTGGCCCGACCGGAACCAAACCAGTGCGGCAAGATTCTCTGGAGTCTGATTGTCAATAATTATCAAAAAAAAGTGTAAATTTCGCTTCACGGTCCCTAAGGGCCGCCAAAATGTTCGAAGTGGGAGGAGCCCATTTTGCTTAATTGGCTATAACTCGTGAACGGAACGAGATTTTTGCACCAAACTCAGCACACGCATGTACGAGCTCATTCTGTGGTCACGTGAAAAAGGGCGCAGCGACTGGCCACTTGGTGGCGCTATGGTGTCAAAATGATGTATTTCTATGGAAAAACACATGAAATGGCTGAAAGCGGCCATCTTGCTGTCTGATTTGCATACAAGCTCACAAAATCGGGCATGCGCATGCGTCACGTGATCCTGAAGAAGCTTGAAAACTTTCATGGACGTCGGGCCATTGGTGGCGCTTTAACTGTCATAAAGGTGAGAAGGCCTCTGTATTACCCTATGCAAAATGACATTTAAATGACTGAAAAATGGGGGGAAAAGAGCAGAGCTTCACCAAATTAGCTGAGCACATGCGCCATATTATTCTAAAGAAGCGTGCAAACTTTTATGGAGATCGGGCCATCAGTGGGGGTGTCACAGTTTAAAAGGTAAAAAAAAAATGCACCACATTTCCATGATAAATGAGCTAAAAGGGCAACAAACGTTCTTTTTCCTCTCCGAGGCACATGTTAGAAGGCTGGATAAAGTTTTTGGAACGCAGCAGCGCAGACAGCAAGCGCCTAGACCCTATAGGTTTTTTTTAGAGGCCTTTTTGTGGCCCTTTTTTAGCCACTTATTAGGGGTTCAAGCACTTCAGTGCTGAACGCCTCGGTTACGACTGTAACCTCGGTTCCCTGAAGAGGGAACGAGCGTTGCGTCGAGAATGACGCTATGGGGAACGCTTTGCGTGATGACGTCTTGAAGCACATGTAAAATCAGTCCAATGGTGTGGCGGAACGTCAGAGGCGGGTGACGTCACGTACCAGGAAACTATAAAAGCCGGCCCGAAACAGAAAACGAAAGCTTCGTAAAAGTCTGAAGTCGAGCTGACAGGCATGAAGGAGATATGGCAAGGCGACGCAACGCTCGTTCCCTCTTCAGGGAACCGAGGTTACAGTCGTAACCGAGGCGTTCCCTTTCAAGGGAACTCCCGTTGCGTCGAGAATGACGCTATGGGGAACGTCTATACCAACGCCTCCATAGCTACGAATGTCTGTCCTGTGTGTAATCTAGAGAGCAGCACTAGGAAGATAAAACATGAGACCCTGGAGCAGAGTCTAGATCCAGAGAGTAAAACCTGACGAAAGTGTGCGGTGAGGACCAGCCTGCCGCATCACAGACGTCCTGTAAAGAAACTCCTGAAATAAGGGCCTTAGAGGCCGCCATACTCCTCGTCGAGTGCGACCGGACAGCCAAAGGAGAAGGCTGCCCAGCCGCCTCATAAGCAAGTGAGATAGCCTCGACCACCCACTTACTCATCCTTTGCTTAGACACCGGGCCTCCTTTGTTAGGGGACCCAAAGCACACAAATAATTGATCACTTTTTCGCCACAGGGCAGCTCTGTGGACATATGCGTCTAACGCCCGCACAGGGCAAAGCAAATTATTAGCCTCCTGGTCCGCATTTTGAAAGGGAGGAGGACAGAAGGCCTGCAGAACAATAGGTCTGGCCACATTAGTGGGGACCTTGGGGATATAGCCCGGTCTCGGATGAAGAAATGCTTTGATCATACCCGGAGCAAACTCCAAGCATGACGGAGCAACCGACAACGCTTGGAGATCCCCTATTCTCTTGAGAGAGGAAATGGCAAGAAGGAAAAGAGCTTTCAGCGTTAAAAACTTCTCAGGAACCTCCTCAATAGGCTCAAAGGGGGCCAGGGACAAGCCTTGTAGCGCAATGGACAAGTCCCAAGGAGGCACCCTAGAGCGAACTGCAGGCCTCAGCCTCCAAGTGCCACGAAGGAAACGAGATACCAAAGGGTCTTTCCCCACAGACATTCCACCCAAAGGAATGTGGTAAGCACCTATGGCCGCCACATAAACCTTTAAAGTGGACGGGGTTAGACCTGCTGTGAACCGGTCCTGCAGAAACTCCAGCACTGTACCAATTGGGCAGTTAACTGGGTCCAACCGACGGTCACTACACCAAGAAGTGAAGACTCTCCACTTCAGGGCATAAAGTTTCCTCGTGGAGGGAGCTCTGGACTGTAGAATGGTCTCAACGACCTCAGTTGAGAGACCTGACTCTATGAGCTGGGCCCCCTCAGAGGCCAAGCCCACAGGTTCCACAGTTCTGGGCGGGGGTGAAATATTGAGCCCCCTGCCTGGGACAGAAGGTCTCTCCTGACGGGTAACTCCAGAGGATGCCCGTCGAGGAGGGAGACCAGATCGGGAAACCATACTCTGCCCGGCCAGCGCGGGGCTATAAGAAGCAGGCAAACCCGGTCCCTGCGAACTCTCTCCAGAACTCCCGGGAGCAGAGCAACTGGGGGAAAAGCGTACAGACGTAGCCTCGGCCACGTCTGCACCATAGCATCCAATCCCAGAGGAGCTGGATGCGTGAGGGAGAACCAAAGTGGACAGTGAGACGTCTCTCGAGACGCAAACAGATCCACTTGAGCTTGGCCAAACTCCCTCCATTCCCCAGGCCTCGGCCCCTGTCTCGACAGAGTGTCTGCTCCTATATTCTGGACCCCGGGGATGTAAGCTGCCCTGAGAGACAGTAACTTCCCCTGGGACCACAAGAGGATATGGCGTGCCAAGTTGGATAACGGGCGCGAGCGCAAACCCCCTTGGTGGTTGATATAGGCGACTACCGACGTGTTGTCCGTGTGTACTAACACATGGTGTCCCCTGAGATCTGTGATAAAGCTCCTCAGAGCCCGGAAGACAGCTAACATCTCTAGGCGATTGATATGCCAGGAACGATGATGGTCTTCCCACAGACCTTGAGATGAGCGACCCCCCAGGATCGCTCCCCAACCCGTGAGGGAAGCATCCGTCGTTAGCAGTTTGCGACGACAAGGAGCTCCCAACACTGGGCCCTGGGACAGGAACCAAGGTTTCTTCCACATAACCAGGGCACGTAAGCATCGCCGCGTGACCCTGATTGTGCGAAATGGGTTGCCCCTCGGGGAAAACCCCCTGGTCCTGAGCCACCACTGCAGGGGCCTCATGTGCAGCAGTCCAAAAGGTATCACGTTGGAAGCTGCTGCCATGAGACCCAACAGTCTCTGGAACTGTTTGACAGTGAGTAGCTGGCCTAGCTTTACACTTTTCACAGCTGCAAGGATGGACTCTATACGTGGCGGTGACAGGCGCGCCTGCATCGACACTGAGTCCCAAACCACGCCTAAAAAAGTGGTCCTCTGGAGTGGAGAAAGCACACTCTTCTTGGCGTTCAGCCGTAACCCCAGCTCTTTCATATGGGCGAGAACAACATCTCGATGTTGAACCGCCATCTGCTGCGACTGAGCTAAAATCAACCAATCGTCGATGTAGTTCATAATGCGAATGCCCTGGAGGCGCAGTGGCGCCAGAGCTGCATCCATGCATTTGGTGAAAGTGCGGGGTGATAAAGCTAGGCCGAATGGAAGAACACGATATTGGTATGCTTTGCCCCCGAAAGCAAACCTCAGGAACTTCCAATGACACGGACGGATGGAAATATGGAAATACGCGTCCTTGAGGTCTATCGTGACAAACCAGTCCTCGGACCTGATCTGTGGCACGATCTGTCTCAATGTTAACATTTTGAACTTGAGCTGCATGACTGAATCGTTCAGAACTCGAAGATCTAAAATGGGACGCAATCCCCCGTCCTTTTTCGGAACAATGAAGTACCGGCTGTAAAACCCGGTTTCCCTGTCGGAGGGAGGTACATATTCTATGGCCCCTTTCTCTAACAGAGTGTTCACTTCCTGTTCCATGACCAGAACCTGCTCGGGGCCCACCACTGTGGGCAGGACCCCCATAAACCGAGGTGGGCGTTTTTTGAATTGTATCTGATACCCTTTTTCCACGGTCTGCAGGACCCAACGAGAAACATTTGACAGTAGCTTCCACGCTGTCAAAGATTCTACTAGAGGTACCAGCCTCTCGAGACTGGTTTCTGGATTTTGTTGTTGTTGAGTAGTCAATTCGTCGCCCTGTAACGGCGCACCGGCAGGGAACGACCGAACAGACTGCTCTAACACCCTCCTCGGAGGGGGCGGGCATCCCGAGGCCACTACGTTTCCGGGTGGTCCTTGAGATATGTGCTCGCCGGAGACCGCTGCGCCCTGTAACACCTGAGGCGGCAGGGTAGGCAGAACGGTCCCCTGAGGGTACCGAAGAGAGACGGGCACCGTGAAAAGAGGTGTTAACCGCTCTGCTTCGGGGGGGACTACCCTCATTTGTCCTGAGCCCTCGGACGTCAGGACTTTTTCCCAGCAGCCTTCTTGGCGGTAATAACGGTCCGCAGATCCGTTCTACCCCTCGAGGGCTGCTGGGTTTGAGAGCGCCCTCCGTGTCCCCGAGATTTTTGTGGGGGAGCACGAGAGGACACACTCTGTTTTTGAGTGGCACGATGGCTAGCGCTCTTTTTAGAGGAGTGAGGCTGCTCCCGCTCAGCAGCCTCATAGAATGAACGGCGGGGGAGAAGTCTTTGGAGTGCAACTGCCTGTTTAGAGGCCTCTTGTGATTTAGCTATCGCACTGTTCACAACATCACCAAATAGACCATCAGTGGAAACCGGAGCATCTAAGAGAACATGTTTTTCTTTTTCTTTTATGTCGCTCAGATTGAGCCACAGATGCCTCTCAGTGGCCACCAGGGCTGCCATAGACCGCCCGATTGATTTAGCGGTCTCCTTGGTCGCCCTGAGAGACAGATCCGTGGCTCTGCGTAGTTCAGCCACTGTGTCTGGACCAATACCCCCGCCCTCCTCTAAATCCCCCAATAATTCAGCCTGATAGGCCTGCATGATAGACATCGTATGCAGACACGCTGCAGCTTGACCAGCGGCTGCATATGATTTATGAACCAGCGATGAAGTAAATTTTACTGGTTTAGAGGGAAGAGAGGGAGCCTTCAAGGAAGATGCCGTCGCTGGAGAGAGATAGCTCGCGAGCGTCTCTTCCACCTTCGGCATCTCCCCATAACCATGCTCTTTATAATTGTGAATGGAAGAGTAGTGAGAGGTTTGTGTTGTGTAAACTCTGTAAGACATAGGTTTCCCCCACGATCTCGACACCTCGGTGTGGAGATCGGGGAAAAACGGAAGGCTTTTTCTCTGAGGCTGTGCACGAGATGGCAGGAAGCGTTCGTCGAGCTTACTTTTCGAGCGAACGTCCTGCCTATCCTCTGGCCACTCAATAGATAATCTGTGAACTGCTCTCGTGACAACATCGAGCAATTCCTCAAAAGCATGAGACTGAGGTGGCGAATCCTCAGACTCAGCTTCAACACTAACAACGTCCAACTCCTCAGAGCTGGACAATTGCAGTATTGGTGCCTCCATCGGGGGGGAAGAAACCGCAGCGCGTGCTTCCACACCCTGATGAGAGGCACTGGATCTATCAGAAGGTTGCTGAGATAAGGCAGAGCCCGTCTCAACATCCACTGATAGATCCATTTGCGAACCCCAGGTCTGAGATCGACGCTGTGCCTCGGCAGCAGCGGGACCAGAGCCCTGGGGAACGTGATCGGGATTGAACCGTGCCAACCGGGATCGGAGCGTACGCAATGGAAGCGCACAGCAATGCACACAGTCACCACCCTCGAGTGCTGACTGGGCATGCTCCTCTCCCAAACAAACAACACAAAGAGTGTGTGTGTCACCTCCCGTTAAATAACGCGGGCAGGGATGGACACACACTCTAAACTGCTGCTTGCTCGCCATACTGAATATATATATATATAGACAGACAACACCAAATAACAAGGACAGATTCAACACAGAGCGCGACTGAAGACTCAGAAAGCTTTCGTTTTCTGTTTCGGGCCGGCTTTTATAGTTTCCTGGTACGTGACGTCACCCGCCTCTGACGTTCCGCCACACCATTGGACTGATTTTACATGTGCTTCAAGACGTCATCACGCAAAGCGTTCCCCATAGCGTCATTCTCGACGCAACGGGAGTTCCCTTGAAAGGGAACACCTATTGTAATTGTTAATTTTCCCATGATGCAACATTCAGACATAAAACTGATCGGGCAGACCAAACCGTAAGTCGTGGAGACTTGAAACTTTGGGGGCTGATAGTACTCACACCGCCTACAGCGTCACCAAGGCCCGCCCCGATCGGCCTGACGGGGGCGCTACAGCGGGCAAAAGTACGAAACGGCTCATAACTCATCAACCGTGAGGCGTAGGCTCAAGTGTCTTATATCGCTGGAATCCTTGGCTCGAGGCGGACTAGATGCATGCCTCTGATTTGCTCGGCACCCTGGGAAAATTTTAGGGTATTTGGGGTTTTTCCAAAAACCTACTTTCGCGAACTAGTCCTAGGTTTTTGGCCCGACCGGAACCAAACCAGTGCGGCAAGATTCTCTGGAGTCTGATTGTCAATAATTATCAAAAAAAAGTGTAAATTTCGCTTCACGGTCCCTAAGGGCCGCCAAAATGTTCGAAGTGGGAGGAGCCCATTTTGCTTAATTGGCTATAACTCGTGAACGGAACGAGATTTTTGCACCAAACTCAGCACACGCATGTACGAGCTCATTCTGTGGTCACGTGAAAAAGGGCGCAGCGACTGGCCACTTGGTGGCGCTATAACTGTTAAAAGGGTGTCAAAATGATGTATTTCTATGGAAAAAACACATGAAATGGCTGAAAGCGGCCATCTTGCTGTCTGATTTGCATACAAGCTCACAAAATCGGGCATGCGCATGCGTCACGTGATCCTGAAGAAGCTTGAAAACTTTCATGGACGTCGGGCCATTGGTGGCGCTTTAACTGTCATAAAGGTGAGAAGGCCTCTGTATTACCCTATGCAAAATGACATTTAAATGACTGAAAAATGGGGGGAAAAGAGCAGAGCTTCACCAAATTAGCTGAGCACATGCGCCATATTATTCTAAAGAAGCGTGCAAACTTTTATGGAGATCGGGCCATCAGTGGGGGTGTCACAGTTTAAAAGGTAAAAAAAAAAATGCACCACATTTCCATGATAAATGAGCTAAAAGGGCAACAAACGTTCTTTTTCCTCTCCGAGGCACATGTTAGAAGGCTGGATAAAGTTTTTGGAACGCAGCAGCGCAGACGGCAAGCGCCTAGACCCTATAGTTTTTTTTTAGAGGCCTTTTTGTGGCCCTTTTTTAGCCACTTATTAGGGGTTCAAGCACTTCAGTGCTGAACACCTATTGTAATTGTTAATTTTCCCATGATGCAACATTCAGACATAAAACTGATCGGGCAGACCAAACCGTAAGTCGTGGAGACTTGAAACTTTGGGGGCTGATAGTACTCACACCGCCTACAGCGTCACCAAGGCCCGCCCCGATCGGCCTGACGGGGGCGCTACAGCGGGCAAAAGTACGAAACGGCTCATAACTCATCAACCGTGAGGCGTAGGCTCAAGTGTCTTATATCGCTGGAATCCTTGGCTCGAGGCGGACTAGATGCATGCCTCTGATTTGCTCGGCACCCTGGGAAAATTTTAGGGTATTTGGGGTTTTTCCAAAAACCTACTTTCGCGAACTAGTCCTAGGTTTTTGGCCCGACCGGAACCAAACCAGTGCGGCAAGATTCTCTGGAGTCTGATTGTCAATAATTATCAAAAAAAAGTGTAAATTTCGCTTCACGGTCCCTAAGGGCCGCCAAAATGTTCGAAGTGGGAGGAGCCCATTTTGCTTAATTGGCTATAACTCGTGAACGGAACAAGATTTTTGCACCAAACTCAGCACACGCATGTACGAGCTCATTCTGTGGTCACGTGAAAAAGGGCGCAGCGACTGGCCACTTGGTGGCGCTATAACTGTTAAAAGGGTGTCAAAATGATGTATTTCTATGGAAAAAACACATGAAATGGCTGAAAGCGGCCATCTTGCTGTCTGATTTGCATACAAGCTCACAAAATCGGGCATGCGCATGCGTCACGTGATCCTGAAGAAGCTTGAAAACTTTCATGGACGTCGGGCCATTGGTGGCGCTTTAACTGTCATAAAGGTGAGAAGGCCTCTGTATTACCCTATGCAAAATGACATTTAAATGACTGAAAAATGGGGGGAAAAGAGCAGAGCTTCACCAAATTAGCTGAGCACATGCGCCATATTATTCTAAAGAAGCGTGCAAACTTTTATGGAGATCGGGCCATCAGTGGGGGTGTCACAGTTTAAAAGGTAAAAAAAAAATGCACCACATTTCCATGATAAATGAGCTAAAAGGGCAACAAACGTTCTTTTTCCTCTCCGAGGCACATGTTAGAAGACTGGATAAAGTTTTTGGAACGCAGCAGCGCAGACGGCAAGCGCCTAGACCCTATAATTTTTTTTTTAGAGGCCTTTTTGTGGCCCTTTTTTAGCCACTTATTAGGGGTTCAAGCACTTCAGTGCTGAACACCTATTGTAATTGTTAATTTTCCCATGATGCAACATTCAGACATAAAACTGATCGGGCAGACCAAACCGTAAGTCGTGGAGACTTGAAACTTTGGGGGCTGATAGTACTCACACCGCCTACAGCGTCACCAAGGCCCGCCCCGATCGGCCTGACGGGGGCGCTACAGCGGGCAAAAGTACGAAACGGCTCATAACTCATCAACCGTGAGGCGTAGGCTCAAGTGTCTTATATCGCTGGAATCCTTGGCTCGAGGCGGACTAGATGCATGCCTCGGATTTGCTCGGCACCCTGGGAAAATTTTAGGGTATTTGGGGTTTTTCCAAAAACCTACTTTCGCGAACTAGTCCTAGGTTTTTGGCCCGACCGGAACCAAACCAGTGCGGCAAGATTCTCTGGAGTCTGATTGTCAATAATTATCAAAAAAAAGTGTAAATTTCGCTTCACGGTCCCTAAGGGCCGCCAAAATGTTCGAAGTGGGAGGAGCCCATTTTGCTTAATTGGCTATAACTCGTGAACGGAACGAGATTTTTGCACCAAACTCAGCACACGCATGTACGAGCTCATTCTGTGGTCACGTGAAAAAGGGCGCAGCGACTGGCCACTTGGTGGCGCTATAACTGTTAAAAGGGTGTCAAAATGATGTATTTCTATGGAAAAAACACATGAAATGGCTGAAAGCGGCCATCTTGCTGTCTGATTTGCATACAAGCTCACAAAATCGGGCATGCGCATGCGTCACGTGATCCTGAAGAAGCTTGAAAACTTTCATGGACGTCGGGCCATTGGTGGCGCTTTAACTGTCATAAAGGTGAGAAGGCCTCTGTATTACCCTATGCAAAATGACATTTAAATGACTGAAAAATGGGGGGAAAAGAGCAGAGCTTCACCAAATTAGCTGAGCACATGCGCCATATTATTCTAAAGAAGCGTGCAAACTTTTATGGAGATCGGGCCATCAGTGGGGGTGTCACAGTTTAAAAGGTAAAAAAAAAAATGCACCACATTTCCATGATAAATGAGCTAAAAGGGCAACAAACGTTCTTTTTCCTCTCCGAGGCACATGTTAGAAGACTGGATAAAGTTTTTGGAACGCAGCAGCGCAGACGGCAAGCGCCTAGACCCTATAATTTTTTTTTTAGAGGCCTTTTTGTGGCCCTTTTTTAGCCACTTATTAGGGGTTCAAGCACTTCAGTGCTGAACACCTATTGTAATTGTTAATTTTCCCATGATGCAACATTCAGACATAAAACTGATCGGGCAGACCAAACCGTAAGTCGTGGAGACTTGAAACTTTGGGGGCTGATAGTACTCACACCGCCTACAGCGTCACCAAGGCCCGCCCCGATCGGCCTGACGGGGGCGCTACAGCGGGCAAAAGTATGAAACGGCTCATAACTCATCAACCGTGAGGCGTAGGCTCAAGTGTCTTATATCGCTGGAATCCTTGGCTCGAGGCGGACTAGATGCATGCCTCTGATTTGCTCGGCACCCTGGGAAAATTTTAGGGTATTTGGGGTTTTTCCAAAAACCTACTTTCGCGAACTAGTCCTAGGTTTTTGGCCCGACCGGAACCAAACCAGTGCGGCAAGATTCTCTGGAGTCTGATTGTCAATAATTATCAAAAAAAAGTGTAAATTTCGCTTCACGGTCCCTAAGGGCCGCCAAAATGTTCGAAGTGGGAGGAGCCCATTTTGCTTAATTGGCTATAACTCGTGAACGGAACGAGATTTTTGCACCAAACTCAGCACACGCATGTACGAGCTCATTCTGTGGTCACGTGAAAAAGGGCGCAGCGACTGGCCACTTGGTGGCGCTATAACTGTTAAAAGGGTGTCAAAATGATGTATTTCTATGGAAAAAACACATGAAATGGCTGAAAGCGGCCATCTTGCTGTCTGATTTGCATACAAGCTCACAAAATCGGGCATGCGCATGCGTCACGTGATCCTGAAGAAGCTTGAAAACTTTCATGGACGTCGGGCCATTGGTGGCGCTTTAACTGTCATAAAGGTGAGAAGGCCTCTGTATTACCCTATGCAAAATGACATTTAAATGACTGAAAAATGGGGGGAAAAGAGCAGAGCTTCACCAAATTAGCTGAGCACATGCGCCATATTATTCTAAAGAAGCGTGCAAACTTTTATGGAGATCGGGCCATCAGTGGGGGTGTCACAGTTTAAAAGGTAAAAAAAAAAATGCACCACATTTCCATGATAAATGAGCTAAAAGGGCAACAAACGTTCTTTTTCCTCTCCGAGGCACATGTTAGAAGACTGGATAAAGTTTTTGGAACGCAGCAGCGCAGACGGCAAGCGCCTAGACCCTATAATTTTTTTTTTAGAGGCCTTTTTGTGGCCCTTTTTTAGCCACTTATTAGGGGTTCAAGCACTTCAGTGCTGAACACCTATTGTAATTGTTAATTTTCCCATGATGCAACATTCAGACATAAAACTGATCGGGCAGACCAAACCGTAAGTCGTGGAGACTTGAAACTTTGGGGGCTGATAGTACTCACACCGCCTACAGCGTCACCAAGGCCCGCCCCGATCGGCCTGACGGGGGCGCTACAGCGGGCAAAAGTACGAAACGGCTCATAACTCATCAACCGTGAGGCGTAGGCTCAAGTGTCTTATATCGCTGGAATCCTTGGCTCGAGGCGGACTAGATGCATGCCTCTGATTTGCTCGGCACCCTGGGAAAATTTTAGGGTATTTGGGGTTTTTCCAAAAACCTACTTTCGCGAACTAGTCCTAGGTTTTTGGCCCGACCGGAACCAAACCAGTGCGGCAAGATTCTCTGGAGTCTGATTGTCAATAATTATCAAAAAAAAGTGTAAATTTCGCTTCACGGTCCCTAAGGGCCGCCAAAATGTTCGAAGTGGGAGGAGCCCATTTTGCTTAATTGGCTATAACTCGTGAACGGAACGAGATTTTTGCACCAAACTCAGCACACGCATGTACGAGCTCATTCTGTGGTCACGTGAAAAAGGGCGCAGCGACTGGCCACTTGGTGGCGCTATAACTGTTAAAAGGGTGTCAAAATGATGTATTTCTATGGAAAAAACACATGAAATGGCTGAAAGCGGCCATCTTGCTGTCTGATTTGCATACAAGCTCACAAAATCGGGCATGCGCATGCGTCACGTGATCCTGAAGAAGCTTGAAAACTTTCATGGACGTCGGGCCATTGGTGGCGCTTTAACTGTCATAAAGGTGAGAAGGCCTCTGTATTACCCTATGCAAAATGACATTTAAATGACTGAAAAATGGGGGGAAAAGAGCAGAGCTTCACCAAATTAGCTGAGCACATGCGCCATATTATTCTAAAGAAGCGTGCAAACTTTTATGGAGATCGGGCCATCAGTGGGGGTGTCACAGTTTAAAAGGTAAAAAAAAAAATGCACCACATTTCCATGATAAATGAGCTAAAAGGGCAACAAACGTTCTTTTTCCTCTCCGAGGCACATGTTAGAAGGCTGGATAAAGTTTTTGGAACGCAGCAGCGCAGACGGCAAGCGCCTAGACCCTATAGTTTTTTTTTAGAGGCCTTTTTGTGGCCCTTTTTTAGCCACTTATTAGGGGTTCAAGCACTTCAGTGCTGAACACCTATTGTAATTGTTAATTTTCCCATGATGCAACATTCAGACATAAAACTGATCGGGCAGACCAAACCGTAAGTCGTGGAGACTTGAAACTTTGGGGGCTGATAGTACTCACACCGCCTACAGCGTCACCAAGGCCCGCCCCGATCGGCCTGACGGGGGCGCTACAGCGGGCAAAAGTACGAAACGGCTCATAACTCATCAACCGTGAGGCGTAGGCTCAAGTGTCTTATATCGCTGGAATCCTTGGCTTGAGGCGGACTAGATGCATGCCTCTGATTTGCTCGGCACCCTGGGAAAATTTTAGGGTATTTGGGGTTTTTCCAAAAACCTACTTTCGCGAACTAGTCCTAGGTTTTTGGCCCGACCGGAACCAAACCAGTGCGGCAAGATTCTCTGGAGTCTGATTGTCAATAATTATCAAAAAAAAGTGTAAATTTCGCTTCACGGTCCCTAAGGGCCGCCAAAATGTTCGAAGTGGGAGGAGCCCATTTTGCTTAATTGGCTATAACTCGTGAACGGAACGAGATTTTTGCACCAAACTCAGCACACGCATGTACGAGCTCATTCTGTGGTCACGTGAAAAAGGGCGCAGCGACTGGCCACTTGGTGGCGCTATGGTGTCAAAATGATGTATTTCTATGGAAAAAACACATGAAATGGCTGAAAGCGGCCATCTTGCTGTCTGATTTGCATACAAGCTCACAAAATCGGGCATGCGCATGCGTCACGTGATCCTGAAGAAGCTTGAAAACTTTCATGGACGTCGGGCCATTGGTGGCGCTTTAACTGTCATAAAGGTGAGAAGGCCTCTGTATTACCCTATGCAAAATGACATTTAAATGACTGAAAAATGGGGGGAAAAGAGCAGAGCTTCACCAAATTAGCTGAGCACATGCGCCATATTATTCTAAAGAAGCGTGCAAACTTTTATGGAGATCGGGCCATCAGTGGGGGTGTCACAGTTTAAAAGGTAAAAAAAAAAATGCACCACATTTCCATGATAAATGAGCTAAAAGGGCAACAAACGTTCTTTTTCCTCTCCGAGGCACATGTTAGAAGGCTGGATAAAGTTTTTGGAACGCAGCAGCGCAGACAGCAAGCGCCTAGACCCTATAGGTTTTTTTTAGAGGCCTTTTTGTGGCCCTTTTTTAGCCACTTATTAGGGGTTCAAGCACTTCAGTGCTGAACACCTATTGTAATTGTTAATTTTCCCATGATGCAACATTCAGACATAAAACTGATCGGGCAGACCAAACCGTAAGTCGTGGAGACTTGAAACTTTGGGGGCTGATAGTACTCACACCGCCTACAGCGTCACCAAGGCCCGCCCCGATCGGCCTGACGGGGGCGCTACAGCGGGCAAAAGTACGAAACGGCTCATAACTCATCAACCGTGAGGCGTAGGCTCAAGTGTCTTATATCGCTGGAATCCTTGGCTCGAGGCGGACTAGATGCATGCCTCTGATTTGCTCGGCACCCTGGGAAAATTTTAGGGTATTTGGGGTTTTTCCAAAAACCTACTTTCGCGAACTAGTCCTAGGTTTTTGGCCCGACCGGAACCAAACCAGTGCGGCAAGATTCTCTGGAGTCTGATTGTCAATAATTATCAAAAAAAAGTGTAAATTTCGCTTCACGGTCCCTAAGGGCCGCCAAAATGTTCGAAGTGGGAGGAGCCCATTTTGCTTAATTGGCTATAACTCGTGAACGGAACGAGATTTTTGCACCAAACTCAGCACACGCATGTACGAGCTCATTCTGTGGTCACGTGAAAAAGGGCGCAGCGACTGGCCACTTGGTGGCGCTATAACTGTTAAAAGGGTGTCAAAATGATGTATTTCTATGGAAAAAACACATGAAATGGCTGAAAGCGGCCATCTTGCTGTCTGATTTGCATACAAGCTCACAAAATCGGGCATGCGCATGCGTCACGTGATCCTGAAGAAGCTTGAAAACTTTCATGGACGTCGGGCCATTGGTGGCGCTTTAACTGTCATAAAGGTGAGAAGGCCTCTGTATTACCCTATGCAAAATGACATTTAAATGACTGAAAAATGGGGGGAAAAGAGCAGAGCTTCACCAAATTAGCTGAGCACATGCGCCATATTATTCTAAAGAAGCGTGCAAACTTTTATGGAGATCGGGCCATCAGTGGGGGTGTCACAGTTTAAAAGGTAAAAAAAAAAATGCACCACATTTCCATGATAAATGAGCTAAAAGGGCAACAAACGTTCTTTTTCCTCTCCGAGGCACATGTTAGAAGGCTGGATAAAGTTTTTGGAACGCAGCAGCGCAGACGGCAAGCGCCTAGACCCTATAGTTTTTTTTTAGAGGCCTTTTTGTGGCCCTTTTTTAGCCACTTATTAGGGGTTCAAGCACTTCAGTGCTGAACACCTATTGTAATTGTTAATTTTCCCATGATGCAACATTCAGACATAAAACTGATCGGGCAGACCAAACCGTAAGTCGTGGAGACTTGAAACTTTGGGGGCTGATAGTACTCACACCGCCTACAGCGTCACCAAGGCCCGCCCCGATCGGCCTGACGGGGGCGCTACAGCGGGCAAAAGTACGAAACGGCTCATAACTCATCAACCGTGAGGCGTAGGCTCAAGTGTCTTATATCGCTGGAATCCTTGGCTCGAGGCGGACTAGATGCATGCCTCTGATTTGCTCGGCACCCTGGGAAAATTTTAGGGTATTTGGGGTTTTTCCAAAAACCTACTTTCGCGAACTAGTCCTAGGTTTTTGGCCCGACCGGAACCAAACCAGTGCGGCAAGATTCTCTGGAGTCTGATTGTCAATAATTATCAAAAAAAAGTGTAAATTTCGCTTCACGGTCCCTAAGGGCCGCCAAAATGTTCGAAGTGGGAGGAGCCCATTTTGCTTAATTGGCTATAACTCGTGAACGGAACAAGATTTTTGCACCAAACTCAGCACACGCATGTACGAGCTCATTCTGTGGTCACGTGAAAAAGGGCGCAGCGACTGGCCACTTGGTGGCGCTATAACTGTTAAAAGGGTGTCAAAATGATGTATTTCTATGGAAAAAACACATGAAATGGCTGAAAGCGGCCATCTTGCTGTCTGATTTGCATACAAGCTCACAAAATCGGGCATGCGCATGCGTCACGTGATCCTGAAGAAGCTTGAAAACTTTCATGGACGTCGGGCCATTGGTGGCGCTTTAACTGTCATAAAGGTGAGAAGGCCTCTGTATTACCCTATGCAAAATGACATTTAAATGACTGAAAAATGGGGGGAAAAGAGCAGAGCTTCACCAAATTAGCTGAGCACATGCGCCATATTATTCTAAAGAAGCGTGCAAACTTTTATGGAGATCGGGCCATCAGTGGGGGTGTCACAGTTTAAAAGGTAAAAAAAAAAATGCACCACATTTCCATGATAAATGAGCTAAAAGGGCAACAAACGTTCTTTTTCCTCTCCGAGGCACATGTTAGAAGACTGGATAAAGTTTTTGGAACGCAGCAGCGCAGACGGCAAGCGCCTAGACCCTATAATTTTTTTTTTAGAGGCCTTTTTGTGGCCCTTTTTTAGCCACTTATTAGGGGTTCAAGCACTTCAGTGCTGAACACCTATTGTAATTGTTAATTTTCCCATGATGCAACATTCAGACATAAAACTGATCGGGCAGACCAAACCGTAAGTCGTGGAGACTTGAAACTTTGGGGGCTGATAGTACTCACACCGCCTACAGCGTCACCAAGGCCCGCCCCGATCGGCCTGACGGGGGCGCTACAGCGGGCAAAAGTACGAAACGGCTCATAACTCATCAACCGTGAGGCGTAGGCTCAAGTGTCTTATATCGCTGGAATCCTTGGCTCGAGGCGGACTAGATGCATGCCTCGGATTTGCTCGGCACCCTGGGAAAATTTTAGGGTATTTGGGGTTTTTCCAAAAACCTACTTTCGCGAACTAGTCCTAGGTTTTTGGCCCGACCGGAACCAAACCAGTGCGGCAAGATTCTCTGGAGTCTGATTGTCAATAATTATCAAAAAAAAGTGTAAATTTCGCTTCACGGTCCCTAAGGGCCGCCAAAATGTTCGAAGTGGGAGGAGCCCATTTTGCTTAATTGGCTATAACTCGTGAACGGAACGAGATTTTTGCACCAAACTCAGCACACGCATGTACGAGCTCATTCTGTGGTCACGTGAAAAAGGGCGCAGCGACTGGCCACTTGGTGGCGCTATAACTGTTAAAAGGGTGTCAAAATGATGTATTTCTATGGAAAAAACACATGAAATGGCTGAAAGCGGCCATCTTGCTGTCTGATTTGCATACAAGCTCACAAAATCGGGCATGCGCATGCGTCACGTGATCCTGAAGAAGCTTGAAAACTTTCATGGACGTCGGGCCATTGGTGGCGCTTTAACTGTCATAAAGGTGAGAAGGCCTCTGTATTACCCTATGCAAAATGACATTTAAATGACTGAAAAATGGGGGGAAAAGAGCAGAGCTTCACCAAATTAGCTGAGCACATGCGCCATATTATTCTAAAGAAGCGTGCAAACTTTTATGGAGATCGGGCCATCAGTGGGGGTGTCACAGTTTAAAAGGTAAAAAAAAAAATGCACCACATTTCCATGATAAATGAGCTAAAAGGGCAACAAACGTTCTTTTTCCTCTCCGAGGCACATGTTAGAAGGCTGGATAAAGTTTTTGGAACGCAGCAGCGCAGACGGCAAGCGCCTAGACCCTATAGTTTTTTTTTAGAGGCCTTTTTGTGGCCCTTTTTTAGCCACTTATTAGGGGTTCAAGCACTTCAGTGCTGAACACCTATTGTAATTGTTAATTTTCCCATGATGCAACATTCAGACATAAAACTGATCGGGCAGACCAAACCGTAAGTCGTGGAGACTTGAAACTTTGGGGGCTGATAGTACTCACACCGCCTACAGCGTCACCAAGGCCCGCCCCGATCGGCCTGACGGGGGCGCTACAGCGGGCAAAAGTACGAAACGGCTCATAACTCATCAACCGTGAGGCGTAGGCTCAAGTGTCTTATATCGCTGGAATCCTTGGCTCGAGGCGGACTAGATGCATGCCTCGGATTTGCTCGGCACCCTGGGAAAATTTTAGGGTATTTGGGGTTTTTCCAAAAACCTACTTTCGCGAACTAGTCCTAGGTTTTTGGCCCGACCGGAACCAAACCAGTGCGGCAAGATTCTCTGGAGTCTGATTGTCAATAATTATCAAAAAAAAGTGTAAATTTCGCTTCACGGTCCCTAAGGGCCGCCAAAATGTTCGAAGTGGGAGGAGCCCATTTTGCTTAATTGGCTATAACTCGTGAACGGAACGAGATTTTTGCACCAAACTCAGCACACGCATGTACGAGCTCATTCTGTGGTCACGTGAAAAAGGGCGCAGCGACTGGCCACTTGGTGGCGCTATGGTGTCAAAATGATGTATTTCTATGGAAAAAACACATGAAATGGCTGAAAGCGGCCATCTTGCTGTCTGATTTGCATACAAGCTCACAAAATCGGGCATGCGCATGCGTCACGTGATCCTGAAGAAGCTTGAAAACTTTCATGGACGTCGGGCCATTGGTGGCGCTTTAACTGTCATAAAGGTGAGAAGGCCTCTGTATTACCCTATGCAAAATGACATTTAAATGACTGAAAAATGGGGGGAAAAGAGCAGAGCTTCACCAAATTAGCTGAGCACATGCGCCATATTATTCTAAAGAAGCGTGCAAACTTTTATGGAGATCGGGCCATCAGTGGGGGTGTCACAGTTTAAAAGGTAAAAAAAAAATGCACCACATTTCCATGATAAATGAGCTAAAAGGGCAACAAACGTTCTTTTTCCTCTCCGAGGCACATGTTAGAAGGCTGGATAAAGTTTTTGGAACGCAGCAGCGCAGACGGCAAGCGCCTAGACCCTATAGTTTTTTTTTTAGAGGCCTTTTTGTGGCCCTTTTTTAGCCACTTATTAGGGGTTCAAGCACTTCAGTGCTGAACACCTATTGTAATTGTTAATTTTCCCATGATGCAACATTCAGACATAAAACTGATCGGGCAGACCAAACCGTAAGTCGTGGAGACTTGAAACTTTGGGGGCTGATAGTACTCACACCGCCTACAGCGTCACCAAGGCCCGCCCCGATCGGCCTGACGGGGGCGCTACAGCGGGCAAAAGTACGAAACGGCTCATAACTCATCAACCGTGAGGCGTAGGCTCAAGTGTCTTATATCGCTGGAATCCTTGGCTCGAGGCGGACTAGATGCATGCCTCGGATTTGCTCGGCACCCGGGAAAATTTTAGGGTATTTGGGGTTTTTCCGAAAACCTACTTTCGCGAACTAGTCCTAGGTTTTTGCCCCGACCGGAACCAAACCAGTGCGGCAAGATTCTCTGGAGTCTGATTGTCAATAATTATCAAAAAAAAGTGTAAATTTCGCTTCACGGTCCCTAAGGGCCGCCAAAATGTTCGAAGTGGGAGGAGCCCATTTTGCTTAATTGGCTATAACTCGTGAACGGAACGAGATTTTTGCACCAAACTCAGCACACGCATGTACGAGCTCATTCTGTGGTCACGTGAAAAAGGGCGCAGCGACTGGCCACTTGGTGGCGCTATAACTGTTAAAAGGGTGTCAAAATGATGTATTTCTATGGAAAAAACACATGAAATGGCTGAAAGCGGCCATCTTGCTGTCTGATTTGCATACAAGCTCACAAAATCGGGCATGCGCATGCGTCACGTGATCCTGAAGAAGCTTTAAAACTTTCATGGACGTCGGGCCATTGGTGGCGCTTTAACTGTCATAAAGGTGAGAAGGCCTCTGTATTACCCTATGCAAAATGACATTTAAATGACTGAAAAATGGGGGGAAAAGAGCAGAGCTTCACCAAATTAGCTGAGCACATGCGCCATATTATTCTAAAGAAGCGTGCAAACTTTTATGGAGATCGGGCCATCAGTGGGGGTGTCACAGTTTAAAAGGTAAAAAAAAAATGCACCACATTTCCATGATAAATGAGCTAAAAGGGCAACAAACGTTCTTTTTCCTCTCCGAGGCACATGTTAGAAGGCTGGATAAAGTTTTTGGAACGCAGCAGCGCAGACGGCAAGCGCCTAGACCCTATAATTTTTTTTTTAGAGGCCTTTTTGTGGCCCTTTTTTAGCCACTTATTAGGGGTTCAAGCACTTCAGTGCTGAACACCTATTGTAATTGTTAATTTTCCCATGATGCAACATTCAGACATAAAACTGATCGGGCAGACCAAACCGTAAGTCGTGGAGACTTGAAACTTTGGGGGCTGATAGTACTCACACCGCCTACAGCGTCACCAAGGCCCGCCCCGATCGGCCTGACGGGGGCGCTACAGCGGGCAAAAGTACGAAACGGCTCATAACTCATCAACCGTGAGGCGTAGGCTCAAGTGTCTTATATTGCTGGAATCCTTGGCTCGAGGCGGACTAGATGCATGCCTCGGATTTGCTCGGCACCCTGGGAAAATTTTAGGGTATTTGGGGTTTTTCCAAAAACCTACTTTCGCGAACTAGTCCTAGGTTTTTGGCCCGACCGGAACCAAACCAGTGCGGCAAGATTCTCTGGAGTCTGATTGTCAATAATTATCAAAAAAAAGTGTAAATTTCGCTTCACGGTCCCTAAGGGCCGCCAAAATGTTCGAAGTGGGAGGAGCCCATTTTGCTTAATTGGCTATAACTCGTGAACGGAACGAGATTTTTGCACCAAACTCAGCACACGCATGTACGAGCTCATTCTGTGGTCACGTGAAAAAGGGCGCAGCGACTGGCCACTTGGTGGCGCTATGGTGTCAAAATGATGTATTTCTATGGAAAAAACACATGAAATGGCTGAAAGCGGCCATCTTGCTGTCTGATTTGCATACAAGCTCACAAAATCGGGCATGCGCATGCGTCACGTGATCCTGAAGAAGCTTGAAAACTTTCATGGACGTCGGGCCATTGGTGGCGCTTTAACTGTCATAAAGGTGAGAAGGCCTCTGTATTACCCTATGCAAAATGACATTTAAATGACTGAAAAATGGGGGGAAAAGAGCAGAGCTTCACCAAATTAGCTGAGCACATGCGCCATATTATTCTAAAGAAGCGTGCAAACTTTTATGGAGATCGGGCCATCAGTGGGGGTGTCACAGTTTAAAAGGTAAAAAAAAAAATGCACCACATTTCCATGATAAATGAGCTAAAAGGGCAACAAACGTTCTTTTTCCTCTCCGAGGCACATGTTAGAAGGCTGGATAAAGTTTTTGGAACGCAGCAGCGCAGATGGCAAGCGCCTAGACCCTATAGTTTTTTTTTAGAGGCCTTTTTGTGGCCCTTTTTTAGCCACTTATTAGGGGTTCAAGCACTTCAGTGCTGAACACCTATTGTAATTGTTAATTTTCCCATGATGCAACATTCAGACATAAAACTGATCGGGCAGACCAAACCGTAAGTCGTGGAGACTTGAAACTTTGGGGGCTGATAGTACTCACACCGCCTACAGCGTCACCAAGGCCCGCCCCGATCGGCCTGACGGGGGCGCTACAGCGGGCAAAAGTACGAAACGGCTCATAACTCATCAACCGTGAGGCGTAGGCTCAAGTGTCTTATATCGCTGGAATCCTTGGCTCGAGGCGGACTAGATGCATGCCTCGGATTTGCTCGGCACCCTGGGAAAATTTTAGGGTATTTGGGGTTTTTCCAAAAACCTACTTTCGCGAACTAGTCCTAGGTTTTTGGCCCGACCGGAACCAAACCAGTGCGGCAAGATTCTCTGGAGTCTGATTGTCAATAATTATCAAAAAAAAGTGTAAATTTCGCTTCACGGTCCCTAAGGGCCGCCAAAATGTTCGAAGTGGGAGGAGCCCATTTTGCTTAATTGGCTATAACTCGTGAACGGAACGAGATTTTTGCACCAAACTCAGCACACGCATGTACGAGCTCATTCTGTGGTCACGTGAAAAAGGGCGCAGCGACTGGCCACTTGGTGGCGCTATAACTGTTAAAAGGGTGTCAAAATGATGTATTTCTATGGAAAAAACACATGAAATGGCTGAAAGCGGCCATCTTGCTGTCTGATTTGCATACAAGCTCACAAAATCGGGCATGCGCATGCGTCACGTGATCCTGAAGAAGCTTGAAAACTTTCATGGACGTCGGGCCATTGGTGGCGCTTTAACTGTCATAAAGGTGAGAAGGCCTCTGTATTACCCTATGCAAAATGACATTTAAATGACTGAAAAATGGGGGGAAAAGAGCAGAGCTTCACCAAATTAGCTGAGCACATGCGCCATATTATTCTAAAGAAGCGTGCAAACTTTTATGGAGATCGGGCCATCAGTGGGGGTGTCACAGTTTAAAAGGTAAAAAAAAAAATGCACCACATTTCCATGATAAATGAGCTAAAAGGGCAACAAACGTTCTTTTTCCTCTCCGAGGCACATGTTAGAAGGCTGGATAAAGTTTTTGGAACGCAGCAGCGCAGACGGCAAGCGCCTAGACCCTATAGTTTTTTTTTAGAGGCCTTTTTGTGGCCCTTTTTTAGCCACTTATTAGGGGTTCAAGCACTTCAGTGCTGAACACCTATTGTAATTGTTAATTTTCCCATGAAGCAACATTCAGACATAAAACTGATCGGGCAGACCAAACCGTAAGTCGTGGAGACTTGAAACTTTGGGGGCTGATAGTACTCACACCGCCTACAGCGTCACCAAGGCCCGCCCCGATCGGCCTGACGGGGGCGCTACAGCGGGCAAAAGTACGAAACGGCTCATAACTCATCAACCGTGAGGCGTAGGCTCAAGTGTCTTATATCGCTGGAATCCTTGGCTCGAGGCGGACTAGATGCATGCCTCGGATTTGCTCGGCACCCTGGGAAAATTTTAGGGTATTTGGGGTTTTTCCAAAAACCTACTTTCGCGAACTAGTCCTAGGTTTTTGGCCCGACCGGAACCAAACCAGTGCGGCAAGATTCTCTGGAGTCTGATTGTCAATAATTATCAAAAAAAAGTGTAAATTTCGCTTCACGGTCCCTAAGGGCCGCCAAAATGTTCGAAGTGGGAGGAGCCCATTTTGCTTAATTGGCTATAACTCGTGAACGGAACGAGATTTTTGCACCAAACTCAGCACACGCATGTACGAGCTCATTCTGTGGTCACGTGAAAAAGGGCGCAGCGACTGGCCACTTGGTGGCGCTATGGTGTCAAAATGATGTATTTCTATGGAAAAAACACATGAAATGGCTGAAAGCGGCCATCTTGCTGTCTGATTTGCATACAAGCTCACAAAATCGGGCATGCGCATGCGTCACGTGATCCTGAAGAAGCTTGAAAACTTTCATGGACGTCGGGCCATTGGTGGCGCTTTAACTGTCATAAAGGTGAGAAGGCCTCTGTATTACCCTATGCAAAATGACATTTAAATGACTGAAAAATGGGGGGAAAAGAGCAGAGCTTCACCAAATTAGCTGAGCACATGCGCCATATTATTCTAAAGAAGCGTGCAAACTTTTATGGAGATCGGGCCATCAGTGGGGGTGTCACAGTTTAAAAGGTAAAAAAAAAAATGCACCACATTTCCATGATAAATGAGCTAAAAGGGCAACAAACGTTCTTTTTCCTCTCCGAGGCACATGTTAGAAGGCTGGATAAAGTTTTTGGAACGCAGCAGCGCAGACGGCAAGCGCCTAGACCCTATAGTTTTTTTTAGAGGCCTTTTTGTGGCCCTTTTTTAGCCACTTATTAGGGGTTCAAGCACTTCAGTGCTGAACACCTATTGTAATTGTTAATTTTCCCATGATGCAACATTCAGACATAAAACTGATCGGGCAGACCAAACCGTAAGTCGTGGAGACTTGAAACTTTGGGGGCTGATAGTACTCACACCGCCTACAGCGTCACCAAGGCCCGCCCCGATCGGCCTGACGGGGGCGCTACAGCGGGCAAAAGTACGAAACGGCTCATAACTCATCAACCGTGAGGCGTAGGCTCAAGTGTCTTATATCGCTGGAATCCTTGGCTCGAGGCGGACTAGATGCATGCCTCGGATTTGCTCGGCACCCTGGGAAAATTTTAGGGTATTTGGGGTTTTTCCGAAAACCTACTTTCGCGAACTAGTCCTAGGTTTTTGCCCCGACCGGAACCAAACCAGTGCGGCAAGATTCTCTGGAGTCTGATTGTCAATAATTATCAAAAAAAAGTGTAAATTTCGCTTCACGGTCCCTAAGGGCCGCCAAAATGTTCGAAGTGGGAGGAGCCCATTTTGCTTAATTGGCTATAACTCGTGAACGGAACGAGATTTTTGCACCAAACTCAGCACACGCATGTACGAGCTCATTCTGTGGTCACGTGAAAAAGGGCGCAGCGACTGGCCACTTGGTGGCGCTATAACTGTTAAAAGGGTGTCAAAATGATGTATTTCTATGGAAAAAACACATGAAATGGCTGAAAGCGGCCATCTTGCTGTCTGATTTGCATACAAGCTCACAAAATCGGGCATGCGCATGCGTCACGTGATCCTGAAGAAGCTTTAAAACTTTCATGGACGTCGGGCCATTGGTGGCGCTTTAACTGTCATAAAGGTGAGAAGGCCTCTGTATTACCCTATGCAAAATGACATTTAAATGACTGAAAAATGGGGGGAAAAGAGCAGAGCTTCACCAAATTAGCTGAGCACATGCGCCATATTATTCTAAAGAAGCGTGCAAACTTTTATGGAGATCGGGCCATCAGTGGGGGTGTCACAGTTTAAAAGGTAAAAAAAAAATGCACCACATTTCCATGATAAATGAGCTAAAAGGGCAACAAACGTTCTTTTTCCTCTCCGAGGCACATGTTAGAAGGCTGGATAAAGTTTTTGGAACGCAGCAGCGCAGACGGCAAGCGCCTAGACCCTATAATTTTTTTTTTAGAGGCCTTTTTGTGGCCCTTTTTTAGCCACTTATTAGGGGTTCAAGCACTTCAGTGCTGAACACCTATTGTAATTGTTAATTTTCCCATGATGCAACATTCAGACATAAAACTGATCGGGCAGACCAAACCGTAAGTCGTGGAGACTTGAAACTTTGGGGGCTGATAGTACTCACACCGCCTACAGCGTCACCAAGGCCCGCCCCGATCGGCCTGACGGGGGCGCTACAGCGGGCAAAAGTACGAAACGGCTCATAACTCATCAACCGTGAGGCGTAGGCTCAAGTGTCTTATATCGCTGGAATCCTTGGCTCGAGGCGGACTAGATGCATGCCTCGGATTTGCTCGGCACCCTGGGAAAATTTTAGGGTATTTGGGGTTTTTCCAAAAACCTACTTTCGCGAACTAGTCCTAGGTTTTTGGCCCGACCGGAACCAAACCAGTGCGGCAAGATTCTCTGGAGTCTGATTGTCAATAATTATCAAAAAAAAGTGTAAATTTCGCTTCACAGTCCCTAAGGGCCGCCAAAATGTTCGAAGTGGGAGGAGCCCATTTTGCTTAATTGGCTATAACTCGTGAACGGAACGAGATTTTTGCACCAAACTCAGCACACGCATGTACGAGCTCATTCTGTGGTCACGTGAAAAAGGGCGCAGCGACTGGCCACTTGGTGGCGCTATGGTGTCAAAATGATGTATTTCTATGGAAAAAACACATGAAATGGCTGAAAGCGGCCATCTTGCTGTCTGATTTGCATACAAGCTCACAAAATCGGGCATGCGCATGCGTCACGTGATCCTGAAGAAGCTTGAAAACTTTCATGGACGTCGGGCCATTGGTGGCGCTTTAACTGTCATAAAGGTGAGAAGGCCTCTGTATTACCCTATGCAAAATGACATTTAAATGACTGAAAAATGGGGGGAAAAGAGCAGAGCTTCACCAAATTAGCTGAGCACATGCGCCATATTATTCTAAAGAAGCGTGCAAACTTTTATGGAGATCGGGCCATCAGTGGGGGTGTCACAGTTTAAAAGGTAAAAAAAAAATGCACCACATTTCCATGATAAATGAGCTAAAAGGGCAACAAACGTTCTTTTTCCTCTCCGAGGCACATGTTAGAAGGCTGGATAAAGTTTTTGGAACGCAGCAGCGCAGACGGCAAGCGCCTAGACCCTATAGTTTTTTTTTTAGAGGCCTTTTTGTGGCCCTTTTTTAGCCACTTATTAGGGGTTCAAGCACTTCAGTGCTGAACACCTATTGTAATTGTTAATTTTCCCATGATGCAACATTCAGACATAAAACTGATCGGGCAGACCAAACCGTAAGTCGTGGAGACTTGAAACTTTGGGGGCTGATAGTACTCACACCGCCTACAGCGTCACCAAGGCCCGCCCCGATCGGCCTGACGGGGGCGCTACAGCGGGCAAAAGTACGAAACGGCTCATAACTCATCAACCGTGAGGCGTAGGCTCAAGTGTCTTATATCGCTGGAATCCTTGGCTCGAGGCGGACCAGATGCATGCCTCGGATTTGCTCGTCACCCTGGGAAAATTTTAGGGTATTTGGGGTTTTTCCAAAAACCTACTTTCGCGAACTAGTCCTAGGTTTTTGGCCCGACCGGAACCAAACCAGTGCGGCAAGATTCTCTGGAGTCTGATTGTCAATAATTATCAAAAAAAAGTGTAAATTTCGCTTCACGGTCCCTAAGGGCCGCCAAAATGTTCGAAGTGGGAGGAGCCCATTTTGCTTAATTGGCTATAACTCGTGAACGGAACGAGATTTTTGCACCAAACTCAGCACACGCATGTACGAGCTCATTCTGTGGTCACGTGAAAAAGGGCGCAGCGACTGGCCACTTGGTGGCGCTATGGTGTCAAAATGATGTATTTCTATGGAAAAAACACATGAAATGGCTGAAAGCGGCCATCTTGCTGTCTGATTTGCATACAAGCTCACAAAATCGGGCATGCGCATGCGTCACGTGATCCTGAAGAAGCTTGAAAACTTTCATGGACGTCGGGCCATTGGTGGCGCTTTAACTGTCATAAAGGTGAGAAGGCCTCTGTATTACCCTATGCAAAATGACATTTAAATGACTGAAAAATGGGGGGAAAAGAGCAGAGCTTCACCAAATTAGCTGAGCACATGCGCCATATTATTCTAAAGAAGCGTGCAAACTTTTATGGAGATCGGGCCATCAGTGGGGGTGTCACAGTTTAAAAGGTAAAAAAAAAAATGCACCACATTTCCATGATAAATGAGCTAAAAGGGCAACAAACGTTCTTTTTCCTCTCCGAGGCACATGTTAGAAGGCTGGATAAAGTTTTTGGAACGCAGCAGCGCAGACGGCAAGCGCCTAGACCCTATAGTTTTTTTTTTAGAGGCCTTTTTGTGGCCCTTTTTTAGCCACTTATTAGGGGTTCAAGCACTTCAGTGCTGAACACCTAGGCTGCGTTCGAAACCGCATACTTCCCTACTATTTAGTATGGGAAAAAGAGTAGGCGAGCGAAAAAGTATGTACGAATCCAAAAGAGTAGGCGAGAATTACCTGGGTGACGTACTAATTATCGCAAGATTCGGACTTAAGTGCGTTCGAATATGCCTACTTTCCTACTATATAGTAGGCGAAAACAGTACGTGAAGGAAGCAGTACGTTCGAAACATCAGTATTCATAAAAGAGTAGGCGAGAAGTTCCCGGATGGCTTACTGCTTCCAGCCAGATTTTTGAGTGCTCGACCGATGGATACTCTTCTATCCCAGGAGGCCACGCGAGAGGATACGTCACAAAAAAGAAGAAGAAGGATAGGTCATACTCGAACGTGACGGAAAGGATGACGGACGAGACTCAAATGTGAGTATTACAAATCAAATGATCGCATGTGTTGAACTACTGTACAGTAAACTGTTGAATTGTTTAAGGTGTAAAGACGCTGTATAGGCTATTTGTGATTTTGCTGTAAATCACATTTTATTATGTATAGCTAACAGAGAAGCTCCAGTAAGGACACATACGTCTCCAAAGTGGATTTGCATACATTTTAAACCGTATACATCTTAAATACAATTACTAAATGTCTATTTAATATCTGGCAAGAAACTCTTCTATAAGAATTGCAGATTACTATATGAAATAGGCATCTGAGTGATGTATGTGTGCTATTATGTAGAACAAATCTATAAAGTAACTAAACATAAGTTATCTATTTTATTTGTCCATTAGTTGATAAATTGAGGAACATTTATATTGGATAAAAACTAAAAGTTAAAACAACCTCAACATGTAAATGTAGTGTTGAGCTCATAAATCACAGAGGTAACGTGAGTCTGGTCTGGATGTTAGAGTGGCTCATGAAGCTGAATGCTGCCATCAAAGACTTTGTGACATTACAGAAATGGATAACAACAACTATTTAAATATTAAGTTGTAGTTTATTTTAATTATTGTAATTTCAAACAGAGCTATTACAGCACTTTTCTGATTCTTGATTTCTGTGCATTTGCTGCACAGCTTTTGTGGTGGAGCAGGACCTGCAAAGAAAGATGATGGCGGCATTTGTGGAAAAAAGCATTTTTGTCATCTAAATAATACTGAAATCAAATGACATTGTGATGTTAAAATTACTGCTTTTGTGTTATGTTTGTGCATTTTGTAGGATCTGAAATGTCAGCAGACTGGTGTGAGCACTGAGGACGAAGAGCACAGAGCTGAATCCTGGAGATGGTGCCATGGATGAGACCCTCCATCACTCCACCTGCCCTTATGAGAACCTCCACCTGCCCTCATGAGACCCACCATCACTCCACCTGCCTTTATTGCCTCAGATTGTGAAGCACAACACATCACGCAACAACCTCAGGCACGAGGGAACGGCTCACCTCTGGCGGTCAGCTGATTCATCAGAATAAATCTGCAGAATGGGCACCGCTGTGTTGAGATGGCAGAAGGATGTGGGGTTCAGTGCCTGTAGCCTACATACATGATTGTAATAAAGCTTTGTTTCATGTGTTGACTTGTATATGCATTTGTTTATTGTGTGATGGTGACTTTGATTCATTCTTTTACTAATTTATTAATATTTCTCATTGTTGTCAGTAAATAAAATACAATTAATTAATGCTTTATTTATTGTTTGAAGGAAAATGTAGATGTTCACTATATACACATCTAGAGTGTATTCATGCATAGCTATGTCATATGATATACATTACATTTTGTTTGTTTTATTGAATTATATAATTTACAGTAAAAAGTAATATAATTAATTGATCAGCATTTATCGTTGTTATTATTGTATGTTTTGGGCTGGGAGCAATGCAATTCATTCTGGGGTAATATTAATTTTTAATAATGATACTTATATTTTTCGAGTATAAAATCAACAGTTTTCTCCAAAGGTGAATCTCCCTTTGTGCAGACATTACAAACGCTGAGGAAAACCGTTCTAGGTAGGGCTGTCGAGTAAATGTGAGGTAAATGTATGTATGTATATGTATGTATGTATTTATACATGCATATATATATATAATATAATATATATATATATATCATGGGTTTGCAAACATATTATGAGATTTTATACACAGGAAAAAACCTATAAGGTTGAATATCAATATATATTTTCTTAAATAATTATATAATACATTTAAAAAAATGCATTTTCTGTTATTTATAGGCCTGAGGGATGAAACGATAGTTAAATTTAACAAGAAAAAGAGGAAAACAAAGCAGTAAGCCACTTTTGCTTATGGATGAAAATGTTTGGATATAAAATAAAGAAATTAACAACATATTCAAGAGATGACAATTTTGGGATTTCGTAATAAAAATAAATATCGTTAAGGATAAAACGGTGGGTCACATTAGTAGGGTTAAATATAAGAACTTAAATCAACCCTAAATGTACTCACAAAATAAATGGGCAGCAGTTTCTTCAAAAAGACCACAAAATGAGCAAGTTTAATCAATATCATGATATTTACAGATAGATGAATTAAACGTGTCGTTCAAATCTTTTAAGTTGTTGCGCGTGTGATAACGCGTCGTAGGTCACATGATATCGTCAACATGGCAGATGTCCGGTTCTCATTCATACTCAACGAGATCTGGCTATAAAGTACCTACTCTTTTAGCGCTCATTAAGTAAGTACTCATTGAAATTAAGTACCTACTCATTGAGTATGCGGTTTCGAACGCAGCCCCTATTGTAATTGTTAATTTTCCCATGATGTAACATTCAGACATAAAACTGATCGGGCAGACCAAACCGTAAGTCGTGGAGACTTGAAACTTTGGGGGCTGATAGTACTCACACCGCCTACAGCGTCACCAAGGCCCGCCCCGATCGGCCTGACGGGGGCGCTACAGCGGGCAAAAGTACGAAACGGCTCATAACTCATCAACCGTGAGGCGTAGGCTCAAGTGTCTTATATCGCTGGAATCCTTGGCTCGAGGCGGACCAGATGCATGCCTCGGATTTGCTCGTCACCCTGGGAAAATTTTAGGGTATTTGGGGTTTTTCCAAAAACCTACTTTCGCGAACTAGTCCTAGGTTTTTGGCCCGACCGGAACCAAACCAGTGCGGCAAGATTCTCTGGAGTCTGATTGTCAATAATTATCAAAAAAAAGTGTAAATTTCGCTTCACGGTCCCTAAGGGCCGCCAAAATGTTCGAAGTGGGAGGAGCCCATTTTGCTTAATTGGCTATAACTCGTGAACGGAACGAGATTTTTGCACCAAACTCAGCACACGCATGTACGAGCTCATTCTGTGGTCACGTGAAAAAGGGCGCAGCGACTGGCCACTTGGTGGCGCTATGGTGTCAAAATGATGTATTTCTATGGAAAAAACACATGAAATGGCTGAAAGCGGCCATCTTGCTGTCTGATTTGCATACAAGCTCACAAAATCGGGCATGCGCATGCGTCACGTGATCCTGAAGAAGCTTGAAAACTTTCATGGACGTCGGGCCATTGGTGGCGCTTTAACTGTCATAAAGGTGAGAAGGCCTCTGTATTACCCTATGCAAAATGACATTTAAATGACTGAAAAATGGGGGGAAAAGAGCAGAGCTTCACCAAATTAGCTGAGCACATGCGCCATATTATTCTAAAGAAGCGTGCAAACTTTTATGGAGATCGGGCCATCAGTGGGGGTGTCACAGTTTAAAAGGTAAAAAAAAAAATGCACCACATTTCCATGATAAATGAGCTAAAAGGGCAACAAACGTTCTTTTTCCTCTCCGAGGCACATGTTAGAAGGCTGGATAAAGTTTTTGGAACGCAGCAGCGCAGACGGCAAGCGCCTAGACCCTATAGTTTTTTTTTAGAGGCCTTTTTGTGGCCCTTTTTTAGCCACTTATTAGGGGTTCAAGCACTTCAGTGCTGAACACCTATTGTAATTGTTAATTTTCCCATGATGCAACATTCAGACATAAAACTGATCGGGCAGACCAAACCGTAAGTCGTGGAGACTTGAAACTTTGGGGGCTGATAGTACTCACACCGCCTACAGCGTCACCAAGGCCCGCCCCGATCGGCCTGACGGGGGCGCTACAGCGGGCAAAAGTACGAAACGGCTCATAACTCATCAACCGTGAGGCGTAGGCTCAAGTGTCTTATATCGCTGGAATCCTTGGCTCGAGGCGGACCAGATGCATGCCTCGGATTTGCTCGTCACCCTGGGAAAATTTTAGGGTATTTGGGGTTTTTCCAAAAACCTACTTTCGCGAACTAGTCCTAGGTTTTTGGCCCGACCGGAACCAAACCAGTGCGGCAAGATTCTCTGGAGTCTGATTGTCAATAATTATCAAAAAAAAGTGTAAATTTCGCTTCACGGTCCCTAAGGGCCGCCAAAATGTTCGAAGTGGGAGGAGCCCATTTTGCTTAATTGGCTATAACTCGTGAACGGAACGAGATTTTTGCACCAAACTCAGCACACGCATGTACGAGCTCATTCTGTGGTCACGTGAAAAAGGGCGCAGCGACTGGCCACTTGGTGGCGCTATGGTGTCAAAATGATGTATTTCTATGGAAAAAACACATGAAATGGCTGAAAGCGGCCATCTTGCTGTCTGATTTGCATACAAGCTCACAAAATCGGGCATGCGCATGCGTCACGTGATCCTGAAGAAGCTTGAAAACTTTCATGGACGTCGGGCCATTGGTGGCGCTTTAACTGTCATAAAGGTGAGAAGGCCTCTGTATTACCCTATGCAAAATGACATTTAAATGACTGAAAAATGGGGGGAAAAGAGCAGAGCTTCACCAAATTAGCTGAGCACATGCGCCATATTATTCTAAAGAAGCGTGCAAACTTTTATGGAGATCGGGCCATCAGTGGGGGTGTCACAGTTTAAAAGGTAAAAAAAAAAATGCACCACATTTCCATGATAAATGAGCTAAAAGGGCAACAAACGTTCTTTTTCCTCTCCGAGGCACATGTTAGAAGGCTGGATAAAGTTTTTGGAACGCAGCAGCGCAGACAGCAAGCGCCTAGACCCTATAGGTTTTTTTTAGAGGCCTTTTTGTGGCCCTTTTTTAGCCACTTATTAGGGGTTCAAGCACTTCAGTGCTGAACACCTATTGTAATTGTTAATTTTCCCATGAAGCAACATTCAGACATAAAACTGATCGGGCAGACCAAACCGTAAGTCGTGGAGACTTGAAACTTTGGGGGCTGATAGTACTCACACCGCCTACAGCGTCACCAAGGCCCGCCCCGATCGGCCTGACGGGGGCGCTACAGCGGGCAAAAGTACGAAACGGCTCATAACTCATCAACCGTGAGGCGTAGGCTCAAGTGTCTTATATCGCTGGAATCCTTGGCTCGAGGCGGACTAGATGCATGCCTCGGATTTGCTCGGCACCCTGGGAAAATTTTAGGGTATTTGGGGTTTTTCCAAAAACCTACTTTCGCGAACTAGTCCTAGGTTTTTGGCCCGACCGGAACCAAACCAGTGCGGCAAGATTCTCTGGAGTCTGATTGTCAATAATTATCAAAAAAAAGTGTAAATTTCGCTTCACGGTCCCTAAGGGCCGCCAAAATGTTCGAAGTGGGAGGAGCCCATTTTGCTTAATTGGCTATAACTCGTGAACGGAACGAGATTTTTGCACCAAACTCAGCACACGCATGTACGAGCTCATTCTGTGGTCACGTGAAAAAGGGCGCAGCGACTGGCCACTTGGTGGCGCTATGGTGTCAAAATGATGTATTTCTATGGAAAAAACACATGAAATGGCTGAAAGCGGCCATCTTGCTGTCTGATTTGCATACAAGCTCACAAAATCGGGCATGCGCATGCGTCACGTGATCCTGAAGAAGCTTGAAAACTTTCATGGACGTCGGGCCATTGGTGGCGCTTTAACTGTCATAAAGGTGAGAAGGCCTCTGTATTACCCTATGCAAAATGACATTTAAATGACTGAAAAATGGGGGGAAAAGAGCAGAGCTTCACCAAATTAGCTGAGCACATGCGCCATATTATTCTAAAGAAGCGTGCAAACTTTTATGGAGATCGGGCCATCAGTGGGGGTGTCACAGTTTAAAAGGTAAAAAAAAAAATGCACCACATTTCCATGATAAATGAGCTAAAAGGGCAACAAACGTTCTTTTTCCTCTCCGAGGCACATGTTAGAAGGCTGGATAAAGTTTTTGGAACGCAGCAGCGCAGACGGCAAGCGCCTAGACCCTATAGTTTTTTTTAGAGGCCTTTTTGTGGCCCTTTTTTAGCCACTTATTAGGGGTTCAAGCACTTCAGTGCTGAACACCTATTGTAATTGTTAATTTTCCCATGATGCAACATTCAGACATAAAACTGATCGGGCAGACCAAACCGTAAGTCGTGG
The DNA here is from genome assembly GCF_964197995.2 of Scardinius erythrophthalmus. Lineage (NCBI taxonomy): Eukaryota > Metazoa > Chordata > Actinopteri > Cypriniformes > Leuciscidae > Scardinius > Scardinius erythrophthalmus. The sequence continues at coordinate 27,311,429 of NC_138236.1, forward strand.
AGACTTGAAACTTTGGGGGCTGATAGTACTCACACCGCCTACAGCGTCACCAAGGCCCGCCCCGATCGGCCTGACGGGGGCGCTACAGCGGGCAAAAGTACGAAACGGCTCATAACTCATCAACCGTGAGGCGTAGGCTCAAGTGTCTTATATCGCTGGAATCCTTGGCTCGAGGCGGACTAGATGCATGCCTCGGATTTGCTCGGCACCCTGGGAAAATTTTAGGGTATTTGGGGTTTTTCCGAAAACCTACTTTCGCGAACTAGTCCTAGGTTTTTGCCCCGACCGGAACCAAACCAGTGCGGCAAGATTCTCTGGAGTCTGATTGTCAATAATTATCAAAAAAAAGTGTAAATTTCGCTTCACGGTCCCTAAGGGCCGCCAAAATGTTCGAAGTGGGAGGAGCCCATTTTGCTTAATTGGCTATAACTCGTGAACGGAACGAGATTTTTGCACCAAACTCAGCACACGCATGTACGAGCTCATTCTGTGGTCACGTGAAAAAGGGCGCAGCGACTGGCCACTTGGTGGCGCTATAACTGTTAAAAGGGTGTCAAAATGATGTATTTCTATGGAAAAAACACATGAAATGGCTGAAAGCGGCCATCTTGCTGTCTGATTTGCATACAAGCTCACAAAATCGGGCATGCGCATGCGTCACGTGATCCTGAAGAAGCTTTAAAACTTTCATGGACGTCGGGCCATTGGTGGCGCTTTAACTGTCATAAAGGTGAGAAGGCCTCTGTATTACCCTATGCAAAATGACATTTAAATGACTGAAAAATGGGGGGAAAAGAGCAGAGCTTCACCAAATTAGCTGAGCACATGCGCCATATTATTCTAAAGAAGCGTGCAAACTTTTATGGAGATCGGGCCATCAGTGGGGGTGTCACAGTTTAAAAGGTAAAAAAAAAATGCACCACATTTCCATGATAAATGAGCTAAAAGGGCAACAAACGTTCTTTTTCCTCTCCGAGGCACATGTTAGAAGGCTGGATAAAGTTTTTGGAACGCAGCAGCGCAGACGGCAAGCGCCTAGACCCTATAATTTTTTTTTTAGAGGCCTTTTTGTGGCCCTTTTTTAGCCACTTATTAGGGGTTCAAGCACTTCAGTGCTGAACACCTATTGTAATTGTTAATTTTCCCATGATGCAACATTCAGACATAAAACTGATCGGGCAGACCAAACCGTAAGTCGTGGAGACTTGAAACTTTGGGGGCTGATAGTACTCACACCGCCTACAGCGTCACCAAGGCCCGCCCCGATCGGCCTGACGGGGGCGCTACAGCGGGCAAAAGTACGAAACGGCTCATAACTCATCAACCGTGAGGCGTAGGCTCAAGTGTCTTATATCGCTGGAATCCTTGGCTCGAGGCGGACTAGATGCATGCCTCGGATTTGCTCGGCACCCTGGGAAAATTTTAGGGTATTTGGGGTTTTTCCAAAAACCTACTTTCGCGAACTAGTCCTAGGTTTTTGGCCCGACCGGAACCAAACCAGTGCGGCAAGATTCTCTGGAGTCTGATTGTCAATAATTATCAAAAAAAAGTGTAAATTTCGCTTCACAGTCCCTAAGGGCCGCCAAAATGTTCGAAGTGGGAGGAGCCCATTTTGCTTAATTGGCTATAACTCGTGAACGGAACGAGATTTTTGCACCAAACTCAGCACACGCATGTACGAGCTCATTCTGTGGTCACGTGAAAAAGGGCGCAGCGACTGGCCACTTGGTGGCGCTATGGTGTCAAAATGATGTATTTCTATGGAAAAAACACATGAAATGGCTGAAAGCGGCCATCTTGCTGTCTGATTTGCATACAAGCTCACAAAATCGGGCATGCGCATGCGTCACGTGATCCTGAAGAAGCTTGAAAACTTTCATGGACGTCGGGCCATTGGTGGCGCTTTAACTGTCATAAAGGTGAGAAGGCCTCTGTATTACCCTATGCAAAATGACATTTAAATGACTGAAAAATGGGGGGAAAAGAGCAGAGCTTCACCAAATTAGCTGAGCACATGCGCCATATTATTCTAAAGAAGCGTGCAAACTTTTATGGAGATCGGGCCATCAGTGGGGGTGTCACAGTTTAAAAGGTAAAAAAAAAATGCACCACATTTCCATGATAAATGAGCTAAAAGGGCAACAAACGTTCTTTTTCCTCTCCGAGGCACATGTTAGAAGGCTGGATAAAGTTTTTGGAACGCAGCAGCGCAGACGGCAAGCGCCTAGACCCTATAGTTTTTTTTTTAGAGGCCTTTTTGTGGCCCTTTTTTAGCCACTTATTAGGGGTTCAAGCACTTCAGTGCTGAACACCTATTGTAATTGTTAATTTTCCCATGATGCAACATTCAGACATAAAACTGATCGGGCAGACCAAACCGTAAGTCGTGGAGACTTGAAACTTTGGGGGCTGATAGTACTCACACCGCCTACAGCGTCACCAAGGCCCGCCCCGATCGGCCTGACGGGGGCGCTACAGCGGGCAAAAGTACGAAACGGCTCATAACTCATCAACCGTGAGGCGTAGGCTCAAGTGTCTTATATCGCTGGAATCCTTGGCTCGAGGCGGACCAGATGCATGCCTCGGATTTGCTCGTCACCCTGGGAAAATTTTAGGGTATTTGGGGTTTTTCCAAAAACCTACTTTCGCGAACTAGTCCTAGGTTTTTGGCCCGACCGGAACCAAACCAGTGCGGCAAGATTCTCTGGAGTCTGATTGTCAATAATTATCAAAAAAAAGTGTAAATTTCGCTTCACGGTCCCTAAGGGCCGCCAAAATGTTCGAAGTGGGAGGAGCCCATTTTGCTTAATTGGCTATAACTCGTGAACGGAACGAGATTTTTGCACCAAACTCAGCACACGCATGTACGAGCTCATTCTGTGGTCACGTGAAAAAGGGCGCAGCGACTGGCCACTTGGTGGCGCTATGGTGTCAAAATGATGTATTTCTATGGAAAAAACACATGAAATGGCTGAAAGCGGCCATCTTGCTGTCTGATTTGCATACAAGCTCACAAAATCGGGCATGCGCATGCGTCACGTGATCCTGAAGAAGCTTGAAAACTTTCATGGACGTCGGGCCATTGGTGGCGCTTTAACTGTCATAAAGGTGAGAAGGCCTCTGTATTACCCTATGCAAAATGACATTTAAATGACTGAAAAATGGGGGGAAAAGAGCAGAGCTTCACCAAATTAGCTGAGCACATGCGCCATATTATTCTAAAGAAGCGTGCAAACTTTTATGGAGATCGGGCCATCAGTGGGGGTGTCACAGTTTAAAAGGTAAAAAAAAAAATGCACCACATTTCCATGATAAATGAGCTAAAAGGGCAACAAACGTTCTTTTTCCTCTCCGAGGCACATGTTAGAAGGCTGGATAAAGTTTTTGGAACGCAGCAGCGCAGACGGCAAGCGCCTAGACCCTATAGTTTTTTTTTTAGAGGCCTTTTTGTGGCCCTTTTTTAGCCACTTATTAGGGGTTCAAGCACTTCAGTGCTGAACACCTAGGCTGCGTTCGAAACCGCATACTTCCCTACTATTTAGTATGGGAAAAAGAGTAGGCGAGCGAAAAAGTATGTACGAATCCAAAAGAGTAGGCGAGAATTACCTGGGTGACGTACTAATTATCGCAAGATTCGGACTTAAGTGCGTTCGAATATGCCTACTTTCCTACTATATAGTAGGCGAAAACAGTACGTGAAGGAAGCAGTACGTTCGAAACATCAGTATTCATAAAAGAGTAGGCGAGAAGTTCCCGGATGGCTTACTGCTTCCAGCCAGATTTTTGAGTGCTCGACCGATGGATACTCTTCTATCCCAGGAGGCCACGCGAGAGGATACGTCACAAAAAAGAAGAAGAAGGATAGGTCATACTCGAACGTGACGGAAAGGATGACGGACGAGACTCAAATGTGAGTATTACAAATCAAATGATCGCATGTGTTGAACTACTGTACAGTAAACTGTTGAATTGTTTAAGGTGTAAAGACGCTGTATAGGCTATTTGTGATTTTGCTGTAAATCACATTTTATTATGTATAGCTAACAGAGAAGCTCCAGTAAGGACACATACGTCTCCAAAGTGGATTTGCATACATTTTAAACCGTATACATCTTAAATACAATTACTAAATGTCTATTTAATATCTGGCAAGAAACTCTTCTATAAGAATTGCAGATTACTATATGAAATAGGCATCTGAGTGATGTATGTGTGCTATTATGTAGAACAAATCTATAAAGTAACTAAACATAAGTTATCTATTTTATTTGTCCATTAGTTGATAAATTGAGGAACATTTATATTGGATAAAAACTAAAAGTTAAAACAACCTCAACATGTAAATGTAGTGTTGAGCTCATAAATCACAGAGGTAACGTGAGTCTGGTCTGGATGTTAGAGTGGCTCATGAAGCTGAATGCTGCCATCAAAGACTTTGTGACATTACAGAAATGGATAACAACAACTATTTAAATATTAAGTTGTAGTTTATTTTAATTATTGTAATTTCAAACAGAGCTATTACAGCACTTTTCTGATTCTTGATTTCTGTGCATTTGCTGCACAGCTTTTGTGGTGGAGCAGGACCTGCAAAGAAAGATGATGGCGGCATTTGTGGAAAAAAGCATTTTTGTCATCTAAATAATACTGAAATCAAATGACATTGTGATGTTAAAATTACTGCTTTTGTGTTATGTTTGTGCATTTTGTAGGATCTGAAATGTCAGCAGACTGGTGTGAGCACTGAGGACGAAGAGCACAGAGCTGAATCCTGGAGATGGTGCCATGGATGAGACCCTCCATCACTCCACCTGCCCTTATGAGAACCTCCACCTGCCCTCATGAGACCCACCATCACTCCACCTGCCTTTATTGCCTCAGATTGTGAAGCACAACACATCACGCAACAACCTCAGGCACGAGGGAACGGCTCACCTCTGGCGGTCAGCTGATTCATCAGAATAAATCTGCAGAATGGGCACCGCTGTGTTGAGATGGCAGAAGGATGTGGGGTTCAGTGCCTGTAGCCTACATACATGATTGTAATAAAGCTTTGTTTCATGTGTTGACTTGTATATGCATTTGTTTATTGTGTGATGGTGACTTTGATTCATTCTTTTACTAATTTATTAATATTTCTCATTGTTGTCAGTAAATAAAATACAATTAATTAATGCTTTATTTATTGTTTGAAGGAAAATGTAGATGTTCACTATATACACATCTAGAGTGTATTCATGCATAGCTATGTCATATGATATACATTACATTTTGTTTGTTTTATTGAATTATATAATTTACAGTAAAAAGTAATATAATTAATTGATCAGCATTTATCGTTGTTATTATTGTATGTTTTGGGCTGGGAGCAATGCAATTCATTCTGGGGTAATATTAATTTTTAATAATGATACTTATATTTTTCGAGTATAAAATCAACAGTTTTCTCCAAAGGTGAATCTCCCTTTGTGCAGACATTACAAACGCTGAGGAAAACCGTTCTAGGTAGGGCTGTCGAGTAAATGTGAGGTAAATGTATGTATGTATATGTATGTATGTATTTATACATGCATATATATATATAATATAATATATATATATATATCATGGGTTTGCAAACATATTATGAGATTTTATACACAGGAAAAAACCTATAAGGTTGAATATCAATATATATTTTCTTAAATAATTATATAATACATTTAAAAAAATGCATTTTCTGTTATTTATAGGCCTGAGGGATGAAACGATAGTTAAATTTAACAAGAAAAAGAGGAAAACAAAGCAGTAAGCCACTTTTGCTTATGGATGAAAATGTTTGGATATAAAATAAAGAAATTAACAACATATTCAAGAGATGACAATTTTGGGATTTCGTAATAAAAATAAATATCGTTAAGGATAAAACGGTGGGTCACATTAGTAGGGTTAAATATAAGAACTTAAATCAACCCTAAATGTACTCACAAAATAAATGGGCAGCAGTTTCTTCAAAAAGACCACAAAATGAGCAAGTTTAATCAATATCATGATATTTACAGATAGATGAATTAAACGTGTCGTTCAAATCTTTTAAGTTGTTGCGCGTGTGATAACGCGTCGTAGGTCACATGATATCGTCAACATGGCAGATGTCCGGTTCTCATTCATACTCAACGAGATCTGGCTATAAAGTACCTACTCTTTTAGCGCTCATTAAGTAAGTACTCATTGAAATTAAGTACCTACTCATTGAGTATGCGGTTTCGAACGCAGCCCCTATTGTAATTGTTAATTTTCCCATGATGTAACATTCAGACATAAAACTGATCGGGCAGACCAAACCGTAAGTCGTGGAGACTTGAAACTTTGGGGGCTGATAGTACTCACACCGCCTACAGCGTCACCAAGGCCCGCCCCGATCGGCCTGACGGGGGCGCTACAGCGGGCAAAAGTACGAAACGGCTCATAACTCATCAACCGTGAGGCGTAGGCTCAAGTGTCTTATATCGCTGGAATCCTTGGCTCGAGGCGGACCAGATGCATGCCTCGGATTTGCTCGTCACCCTGGGAAAATTTTAGGGTATTTGGGGTTTTTCCAAAAACCTACTTTCGCGAACTAGTCCTAGGTTTTTGGCCCGACCGGAACCAAACCAGTGCGGCAAGATTCTCTGGAGTCTGATTGTCAATAATTATCAAAAAAAAGTGTAAATTTCGCTTCACGGTCCCTAAGGGCCGCCAAAATGTTCGAAGTGGGAGGAGCCCATTTTGCTTAATTGGCTATAACTCGTGAACGGAACGAGATTTTTGCACCAAACTCAGCACACGCATGTACGAGCTCATTCTGTGGTCACGTGAAAAAGGGCGCAGCGACTGGCCACTTGGTGGCGCTATGGTGTCAAAATGATGTATTTCTATGGAAAAAACACATGAAATGGCTGAAAGCGGCCATCTTGCTGTCTGATTTGCATACAAGCTCACAAAATCGGGCATGCGCATGCGTCACGTGATCCTGAAGAAGCTTGAAAACTTTCATGGACGTCGGGCCATTGGTGGCGCTTTAACTGTCATAAAGGTGAGAAGGCCTCTGTATTACCCTATGCAAAATGACATTTAAATGACTGAAAAATGGGGGGAAAAGAGCAGAGCTTCACCAAATTAGCTGAGCACATGCGCCATATTATTCTAAAGAAGCGTGCAAACTTTTATGGAGATCGGGCCATCAGTGGGGGTGTCACAGTTTAAAAGGTAAAAAAAAAAATGCACCACATTTCCATGATAAATGAGCTAAAAGGGCAACAAACGTTCTTTTTCCTCTCCGAGGCACATGTTAGAAGGCTGGATAAAGTTTTTGGAACGCAGCAGCGCAGACGGCAAGCGCCTAGACCCTATAGTTTTTTTTTAGAGGCCTTTTTGTGGCCCTTTTTTAGCCACTTATTAGGGGTTCAAGCACTTCAGTGCTGAACACCTATTGTAATTGTTAATTTTCCCATGATGCAACATTCAGACATAAAACTGATCGGGCAGACCAAACCGTAAGTCGTGGAGACTTGAAACTTTGGGGGCTGATAGTACTCACACCGCCTACAGCGTCACCAAGGCCCGCCCCGATCGGCCTGACGGGGGCGCTACAGCGGGCAAAAGTACGAAACGGCTCATAACTCATCAACCGTGAGGCGTAGGCTCAAGTGTCTTATATCGCTGGAATCCTTGGCTCGAGGCGGACCAGATGCATGCCTCGGATTTGCTCGTCACCCTGGGAAAATTTTAGGGTATTTGGGGTTTTTCCAAAAACCTACTTTCGCGAACTAGTCCTAGGTTTTTGGCCCGACCGGAACCAAACCAGTGCGGCAAGATTCTCTGGAGTCTGATTGTCAATAATTATCAAAAAAAAGTGTAAATTTCGCTTCACGGTCCCTAAGGGCCGCCAAAATGTTCGAAGTGGGAGGAGCCCATTTTGCTTAATTGGCTATAACTCGTGAACGGAACGAGATTTTTGCACCAAACTCAGCACACGCATGTACGAGCTCATTCTGTGGTCACGTGAAAAAGGGCGCAGCGACTGGCCACTTGGTGGCGCTATGGTGTCAAAATGATGTATTTCTATGGAAAAAACACATGAAATGGCTGAAAGCGGCCATCTTGCTGTCTGATTTGCATACAAGCTCACAAAATCGGGCATGCGCATGCGTCACGTGATCCTGAAGAAGCTTGAAAACTTTCATGGACGTCGGGCCATTGGTGGCGCTTTAACTGTCATAAAGGTGAGAAGGCCTCTGTATTACCCTATGCAAAATGACATTTAAATGACTGAAAAATGGGGGGAAAAGAGCAGAGCTTCACCAAATTAGCTGAGCACATGCGCCATATTATTCTAAAGAAGCGTGCAAACTTTTATGGAGATCGGGCCATCAGTGGGGGTGTCACAGTTTAAAAGGTAAAAAAAAAAATGCACCACATTTCCATGATAAATGAGCTAAAAGGGCAACAAACGTTCTTTTTCCTCTCCGAGGCACATGTTAGAAGGCTGGATAAAGTTTTTGGAACGCAGCAGCGCAGACAGCAAGCGCCTAGACCCTATAGGTTTTTTTTAGAGGCCTTTTTGTGGCCCTTTTTTAGCCACTTATTAGGGGTTCAAGCACTTCAGTGCTGAACACCTATTGTAATTGTTAATTTTCCCATGATGCAACATTCAGACATAAAACTGATCGGGCAGACCAAACCGTAAGTCGTGGAGACTTGAAACTTTGGGGGCTGATAGTACTCACACCGCCTACAGCGTCACCAAGGCCCGCCCCTATCGGCCTGACGGGGGCGCTACAGCGGGCAAAAGTACGAAACGGCTCATAACTCATCAACCGTGAGGCGTAGGCTCAAGTGTCTTATATCGCTGGAATCCTTGGCTCGAGGCGGACCAGATGCATGCCTCGGATTTGCTCGTCACCCTGGGAAAATTTTAGGGTATTTGGGGTTTTTCCAAAAACCTACTTTCGCGAACTAGTCCTAGGTTTTTGGCCCGACCGGAACCAAACCAGTGCGGCAAGATTCTCTGGAGTCTGATTGTCAATAATTATCAAAAAAAAGTGTAAATTTCGCTTCACGGTCCCTAAGGGCCGCCAAAATGTTCGAAGTGGGAGGAGCCCATTTTGCTTAATTGGCTATAACTCGTGAACGGAACGAGATTTTTGCACCAAACTCAGCACACGCATGTACGAGCTCATTCTGTGGTCACGTGAAAAAGGGCGCAGCGACTGGCCACTTGGTGGCGCTATGGTGTCAAAATGATGTATTTCTATGGAAAAAACACATGAAATGGCTGAAAGCGGCCATCTTGCTGTCTGATTTGCATACAAGCTCACAAAATCGGGCATGCGCATGCGTCACGTGATCCTGAAGAAGCTTGAAAACTTTCATGGACGTCGGGCCATTGGTGGCGCTTTAACTGTCATAAAGGTGAGAAGGCCTCTGTATTACCCTATGCAAAATGACATTTAAATGACTGAAAAATGGGGGGAAAAGAGCAGAGCTTCACCAAATTAGCTGAGCACATGCGCCATATTATTCTAAAGAAGCGTGCAAACTTTTATGGAGATCGGGCCATCAGTGGGGGTGTCACAGTTTAAAAGGTAAAAAAAAAAATGCACCACATTTCCATGATAAATGAGCTAAAAGGGCAACAAACGTTCTTTTTCCTCTCCGAGGCACATGTTAGAAGGCTGGATAAAGTTTTTGGAACGCAGCAGCGCAGACGGCAAGCGCCTAGACCCTATAGTTTTTTTTTTAGAGGCCTTTTTGTGGCCCTTTTTTAGCCACTTATTAGGGGTTCAAGCACTTCAGTGCTGAACACCTATTGTAATTGTTAATTTTCCCATGATGCAACATTCAGACATAAAACTGATCGGGCAGACCAAACCGTAAGTCGTGGAGACTTGAAACTTTGGGGGCTGATAGTACTCACACCGCCTACAGCGTCACCAAGGCCCGCCCCGATCGGCCTGACGGGGGCGCTACAGCGGGCAAAAGTACGAAACGGCTCATAACTCATCAACCGTGAGGCGTAGGCTCAAGTGTCTTATATCGCTGGAATCCTTGGCTCGAGGCGGACCAGATGCATGCCTCGGATTTGCTCGTCACCCTGGGAAAATTTTAGGGTATTTGGGGTTTTTCCAAAAACCTACTTTCGCGAACTAGTCCTAGGTTTTTGGCCCGACCGGAACCAAACCAGTGCGGCAAGATTCTCTGGAGTCTGATTGTCAATAATTATCAAAAAAAAGTGTACATTTCGCTTCACGGTCCCTAAGGGCCGCCAAAATGTTCGAAGTGGGAGGAGCCCATTTTGCTTAATTGGCTATAACTCGTGAACGGAACGAGATTTTTGCACCAAACTCAGCACACGCATGTACGAGCTCATTCTGTGGTCACGTGAAAAAGGGCGCAGCGACTGGCCACTTGGTGGCGCTATGGTGTCAAAATGATGTATTTCTATGGAAAAAACACATGAAATGGCTGAAAGCGGCCATCTTGCTGTCTGATTTGCATACAAGCTCACAAAATCGGGCATGCGCATGCGTCACGTGATCCTGAAGAAGCTTGAAAACTTTCATGGACGTCGGGCCATTGGTGGCGCTTTAACTGTCATAAAGGTGAGAAGGCCTCTGTATTACCCTATGCAAAATGACATTTAAATGACTGAAAAATGGGGGGAAAAGAGCAGAGCTTCACCAAATTAGCTGAGCACATGCGCCATATTATTCTAAAGAAGCGTGCAAACTTTTATGGAGATCGGGCCATCAGTGGGGGTGTCACAGTTTAAAAGGTAAAAAAAAAAATGCACCACATTTCCATGATAAATGAGCTAAAAGGGCAACAAACGTTCTTTTTCCTCTCCGAGGCACATGTTAGAAGGCTGGATAAAGTTTTTGGAACGCAGCAGCGCAGACAGCAAGCGCCTAGACCCTATAGGTTTTTTTTAGAGGCCTTTTTGTGGCCCTTTTTTAGCCACTTATTAGGGGTTCAAGCACTTCAGTGCTGAACACCTATTGTAATTGTTAATTTTCCCATGATGCAACATTCAGACATAAAACTGATCGGGCAGACCAAACCGTAAGTCGTGGAGACTTGAAACTTTGGGGGCTGATAGTACTCACACCGCCTACAGCGTCACCAAGGCCCGCCCCTATCGGCCTGACGGGGGCGCTACAGCGGGCAAAAGTACGAAACGGCTCATAACTCATCAACCGTGAGGCGTAGGCTCAAGTGTCTTATATCGCTGGAATCCTTGGCTCGAGGCGGACCAGATGCATGCCTCGGATTTGCTCGTCACCCTGGGAAAATTTTAGGGTATTTGGGGTTTTTCCAAAAACCTACTTTCGCGAACTAGTCCTAGGTTTTTGGCCCGACCGGAACCAAACCAGTGCGGCAAGATTCTCTGGAGTCTGATTGTCAATAATTATCAAAAAAAAGTGTAAATTTCGCTTCACGGTCCCTAAGGGCCGCCAAAATGTTCGAAGTGGGAGGAGCCCATTTTGCTTAATTGGCTATAACTCGTGAACGGAACGAGATTTTTGCACCAAACTCAGCACACGCATGTACGAGCTCATTCTGTGGTCACGTGAAAAAGGGCGCAGCGACTGGCCACTTGGTGGCGCTATGGTGTCAAAATGATGTATTTCTATGGAAAAAACACATGAAATGGCTGAAAGCGGCCATCTTGCTGTCTGATTTGCATACAAGCTCACAAAATCGGGCATGCGCATGCGTCACGTGATCCTGAAGAAGCTTGAAAACTTTCATGGACGTCGGGCCATTGGTGGCGCTTTAACTGTCATAAAGGTGAGAAGGCCTCTGTATTACCCTATGCAAAATGACATTTAAATGACTGAAAAATGGGGGGAAAAGAGCAGAGCTTCACCAAATTAGCTGAGCACATGCGCCATATTATTCTAAAGAAGCGTGCAAACTTTTATGGAGATCGGGCCATCAGTGGGGGTGTCACAGTTTAAAAGGTAAAAAAAAAAATGCACCACATTTCCATGATAAATGAGCTAAAAGGGCAACAAACGTTCTTTTTCCTCTCCGAGGCACATGTTAGAAGGCTGGATAAAGTTTTTGGAACGCAGCAGCGCAGACGGCAAGCGCCTAGACCCTATAGTTTTTTTTAGAGGCCTTTTTGTGGCCCTTTTTTAGCCACTTATTAGGGGTTCAAGCACTTCAGTGCTGAACACCTATTGTAATTGTTAATTTTCCCATGATGCAACATTCAGACATAAAACTGATCGGGCAGACCAAACCGTAAGTCGTGGAGACTTGAAACTTTGGGGGCTGATAGTACTCACACCGCCTACAGCGTCACCAAGGCCCGCCCCGATCGGCCTGACGGGGGCGCTACAGCGGGCAAAAGTACGAAACGGCTCATAACTCATCAACCGTGAGGCGTAGGCTCAAGTGTCTTATATCGCTGGAATCCTTGGCTCGAGGCGGACTAGATGCATGCCTCGGATTTGCTCGGCACCCTGGGAAAATTTTAGGGTATTTGGGGTTTTTCCGAAAACCTACTTTCGCGAACTAGTCCTAGGTTTTTGCCCCGACCGGAACCAAACCAGTGCGGCAAGATTCTCTGGAGTCTGATTGTCAATAATTATCAAAAAAAAGTGTAAATTTCGCTTCACGGTCCCTAAGGGCCGCCAAAATGTTCGAAGTGGGAGGAGCCCATTTTGCTTAATTGGCTATAACTCGTGAACGGAACGAGATTTTTGCACCAAACTCAGCACACGCATGTACGAGCTCATTCTGTGGTCACGTGAAAAAGGGCGCAGCGACTGGCCACTTGGTGGCGCTATGGTGTCAAAATGATGTATTTCTATGGAAAAAACACATGAAATGGCTGAAAGCGGCCATCTTGCTGTCTGATTTGCATACAAGCTCACAAAATCGGGCATGCGCATGCGTCACGTGATCCTGAAGAAGCTTGAAAACTTTCATGGACGTCGGGCCATTGGTGGCGCTTTAACTGTCATAAAGGTGAGAAGGCCTCTGTATTACCCTATGCAAAATGACATTTAAATGACTGAAAAATGGGGGGAAAAGAGCAGAGCTTCACCAAATTAGCTGAGCACATGCGCCATATTATTCTAAAGAAGCGTGCAAACTTTTATGGAGATCGGGCCATCAGTGGGGGTGTCACAGTTTAAAAGGTAAAAAAAAAAATGCACCACATTTCCATGATAAATGAGCTAAAAGGGCAACAAACGTTCTTTTTCCTCTCCGAGGCACATGTTAGAAGGCTGGATAAAGTTTTTGGAACGCAGCAGCGCAGACGGCAAGCGCCTAGACCCTATAGTTTTTTTTTTAGAGGCCTTTTTGTGGCCCTTTTTTAGCCACTTATTAGGGGTTCAAGCACTTCAGTGCTGAACACCTAGGCTGCGTTCGAAACCGCATACTTCCCTACTATTTAGTATGGGAAAAAGAGTAGGCGAGCGAAAAAGTATGTACGAATCCAAAAGAGTAGGCGAGAATTACCTGGGTGACGTACTAATTATCGCAAGATTCGGACTTAAGTGCGTTCGAATATGCCTACTTTCCTACTATATAGTAGGCGAAAACAGTACGTGAAGGAAGCAGTACGTTCGAAACATCAGTATTCATAAAAGAGTAGGCGAGAAGTTCCCGGATGGCTTACTGCTTCCAGCCAGATTTTTGAGTGCTCGACCGATGGATACTCTTCTATCCCAGGAGGCCACGCGAGAGGATACGTCACAAAAAAGAAGAAGAAGGATAGGTCATACTCGAACGTGACGGAAAGGATGACGGACGAGACTCAAATGTGAGTATTACAAATCAAATGATCGCATGTGTTGAACTACTGTACAGTAAACTGTTGAATTGTTTAAGGTGTAAAGACGCTGTATAGGCTATTTGTGATTTTGCTGTAAATCACATTTTATTATGTATAGCTAACAGAGAAGCTCCAGTAAGGACACATACGTCTCCAAAGTGGATTTGCATACATTTTAAACCGTATACATCTTAAATACAATTACTAAATGTCTATTTAATATCTGGCAAGAAACTCTTCTATAAGAATTGCAGATTACTATATGAAATAGGCATCTGAGTGATGTATGTGTGCTATTATGTAGAACAAATCTATAAAGTAACTAAACATAAGTTATCTATTTTATTTGTCCATTAGTTGATAAATTGAGGAACATTTATATTGGATAAAAACTAAAAGTTAAAACAACCTCAACATGTAAATGTAGTGTTGAGCTCATAAATCACAGAGGTAACGTGAGTCTGGTCTGGATGTTAGAGTGGCTCATGAAGCTGAATGCTGCCATCAAAGACTTTGTGACATTACAGAAATGGATAACAACAACTATTTAAATATTAAGTTGTAGTTTATTTTAATTATTGTAATTTCAAACAGAGCTATTACAGCACTTTTCTGATTCTTGATTTCTGTGCATTTGCTGCACAGCTTTTGTGGTGGAGCAGGACCTGCAAAGAAAGATGATGGCGGCATTTGTGGAAAAAAGCATTTTTGTCATCTAAATAATACTGAAATCAAATGACATTGTGATGTTAAAATTACTGCTTTTGTGTTATGTTTGTGCATTTTGTAGGATCTGAAATGTCAGCAGACTGGTGTGAGCACTGAGGACGAAGAGCACAGAGCTGAATCCTGGAGATGGTGCCATGGATGAGACCCTCCATCACTCCACCTGCCCTTATGAGAACCTCCACCTGCCCTCATGAGACCCACCATCACTCCACCTGCCTTTATTGCCTCAGATTGTGAAGCACAACACATCACGCAACAACCTCAGGCACGAGGGAACGGCTCACCTCTGGCGGTCAGCTGATTCATCAGAATAAATCTGCAGAATGGGCACCGCTGTGTTGAGATGGCAGAAGGATGTGGGGTTCAGTGCCTGTAGCCTACATACATGATTGTAATAAAGCTTTGTTTCATGTGTTGACTTGTATATGCATTTGTTTATTGTGTGATGGTGACTTTGATTCATTCTTTTACTAATTTATTAATATTTCTCATTGTTGTCAGTAAATAAAATACAATTAATTAATGCTTTATTTATTGTTTGAAGGAAAATGTAGATGTTCACTATATACACATCTAGAGTGTATTCATGCATAGCTATGTCATATGATATACATTACATTTTGTTTGTTTTATTGAATTATATAATTTACAGTAAAAAGTAATATAATTAATTGATCAGCATTTATCGTTGTTATTATTGTATGTTTTGGGCTGGGAGCAATGCAATTCATTCTGGGGTAATATTAATTTTTAATAATGATACTTATATTTTTCGAGTATAAAATCAACAGTTTTCTCCAAAGGTGAATCTCCCTTTGTGCAGACATTACAAACGCTGAGGAAAACCGTTCTAGGTAGGGCTGTCGAGTAAATGTGAGGTAAATGTATGTATGTATATGTATGTATGTATTTATACATGCATATATATATATAATATAATATATATATATATATCATGGGTTTGCAAACATATTATGAGATTTTATACACAGGAAAAAACCTATAAGGTTGAATATCAATATATATTTTCTTAAATAATTATATAATACATTTAAAAAAATGCATTTTCTGTTATTTATAGGCCTGAGGGATGAAACGATAGTTAAATTTAACAAGAAAAAGAGGAAAACAAAGCAGTAAGCCACTTTTGCTTATGGATGAAAATGTTTGGATATAAAATAAAGAAATTAACAACATATTCAAGAGATGACAATTTTGGGATTTCGTAATAAAAATAAATATCGTTAAGGATAAAACGGTGGGTCACATTAGTAGGGTTAAATATAAGAACTTAAATCAACCCTAAATGTACTCACAAAATAAATGGGCAGCAGTTTCTTCAAAAAGACCACAAAATGAGCAAGTTTAATCAATATCATGATATTTACAGATAGATGAATTAAACGTGTCGTTCAAATCTTTTAAGTTGTTGCGCGTGTGATAACGCGTCGTAGGTCACATGATATCGTCAACATGGCAGATGTCCGGTTCTCATTCATACTCAACGAGATCTGGCTATAAAGTACCTACTCTTTTAGCGCTCATTAAGTAAGTACTCATTGAAATTAAGTACCTACTCATTGAGTATGCGGTTTCGAACGCAGCCCCTATTGTAATTGTTAATTTTCCCATGATGCAACATTCAGACATAAAACTGATCGGGCAGACCAAACCGTAAGTCGTGGAGACTTGAAACTTTGGGGGCTGATAGTACTCACACCGCCTACAGCGTCACCAAGGCCCGCCCCGATCGGCCTGACGGGGGCGCTACAGCGGGCAAAAGTACGAAACGGCTCATAACTCATCAACCGTGAGGCGTAGGCTCAAGTGTCTTATATCGCTGGAATCCTTGGCTCGAGGCGGACCAGATGCATGCCTCGGATTTGCTCGTCACCCTGGGAAAATTTTAGGGTATTTGGGGTTTTTCCAAAAACCTACTTTCGCGAACTAGTCCTAGGTTTTTGGCCCGACCGGAACCAAACCAGTGCGGCAAGATTCTCTGGAGTCTGATTGTCAATAATTATCAAAAAAAAGTGTAAATTTCGCTTCACGGTCCCTAAGGGCCGCCAAAATGTTCGAAGTGGGAGGAGCCCATTTTGCTTAATTGGCTATAACTCGTGAACGGAACGAGATTTTTGCACCAAACTCAGCACACGCATGTACGAGCTCATTCTGTGGTCACGTGAAAAAGGGCGCAGCGACTGGCCACTTGGTGGCGCTATGGTGTCAAAATGATGTATTTCTATGGAAAAAACACATGAAATGGCTGAAAGCGGCCATCTTGCTGTCTGATTTGCATACAAGCTCACAAAATCGGGCATGCGCATGCGTCACGTGATCCTGAAGAAGCTTGAAAACTTTCATGGACGTCGGGCCATTGGTGGCGCTTTAACTGTCATAAAGGTGAGAAGGCCTCTGTATTACCCTATGCAAAATGACATTTAAATGACTGAAAAATGGGGGGAAAAGAGCAGAGCTTCACCAAATTAGCTGAGCACATGCGCCATATTATTCTAAAGAAGCGTGCAAACTTTTATGGAGATCGGGCCATCAGTGGGGGTGTCACAGTTTAAAAGGTAAAAAAAAAAATGCACCACATTTCCATGATAAATGAGCTAAAAGGGCAACAAACGTTCTTTTTCCTCTCCGAGGCACATGTTAGAAGGCTGGATAAAGTTTTTGGAACGCAGCAGCGCAGACAGCAAGCGCCTAGACCCTATAGGTTTTTTTTAGAGGCCTTTTTGTGGCCCTTTTTTAGCCACTTATTAGGGGTTCAAGCACTTCAGTGCTGAACACCTATTGTAATTGTTAATTTTCCCATGATGCAACATTCAGACATAAAACTGATCGGGCAGACCAAACCGTAAGTCGTGGAGACTTGAAACTTTGGGGGCTGATAGTACTCACACCGCCTACAGCGTCACCAAGGCCCGCCCCTATCGGCCTGACGGGGGCGCTACAGCGGGCAAAAGTACGAAACGGCTCATAACTCATCAACCGTGAGGCGTAGGCTCAAGTGTCTTATATCGCTGGAATCCTTGGCTCGAGGCGGACCAGATGCATGCCTCGGATTTGCTCGTCACCCTGGGAAAATTTTAGGGTATTTGGGGTTTTTCCAAAAACCTACTTTCGCGAACTAGTCCTAGGTTTTTGGCCCGACCGGAACCAAACCAGTGCGGCAAGATTCTCTGGAGTCTGATTGTCAATAATTATCAAAAAAAAGTGTAAATTTCGCTTCACGGTCCCTAAGGGCCGCCAAAATGTTCGAAGTGGGAGGAGCCCATTTTGCTTAATTGGCTATAACTCGTGAACGGAACGAGATTTTTGCACCAAACTCAGCACACGCATGTACGAGCTCATTCTGTGGTCACGTGAAAAAGGGCGCAGCGACTGGCCACTTGGTGGCGCTATGGTGTCAAAATGATGTATTTCTATGGAAAAAACACATGAAATGGCTGAAAGCGGCCATCTTGCTGTCTGATTTGCATACAAGCTCACAAAATCGGGCATGCGCATGCGTCACGTGATCCTGAAGAAGCTTGAAAACTTTCATGGACGTCGGGCCATTGGTGGCGCTTTAACTGTCATAAAGGTGAGAAGGCCTCTGTATTACCCTATGCAAAATGACATTTAAATGACTGAAAAATGGGGGGAAAAGAGCAGAGCTTCACCAAATTAGCTGAGCACATGCGCCATATTATTCTAAAGAAGCGTGCAAACTTTTATGGAGATCGGGCCATCAGTGGGGGTGTCACAGTTTAAAAGGTAAAAAAAAAAATGCACCACATTTCCATGATAAATGAGCTAAAAGGGCAACAAACGTTCTTTTTCCTCTCCGAGGCACATGTTAGAAGGCTGGATAAAGTTTTTGGAACGCAGCAGCGCAGACGGCAAGCGCCTAGACCCTATAGTTTTTTTTTTAGAGGCCTTTTTGTGGCCCTTTTTTAGCCACTTATTAGGGGTTCAAGCACTTCAGTGCTGAACACCTATTGTAATTGTTAATTTTCCCATGATGCAACATTCAGACATAAAACTGATCGGGCAGACCAAACCGTAAGTCGTGGAGACTTGAAACTTTGGGGGCTGATAGTACTCACACCGCCTACAGCGTCACCAAGGCCCGCCCCGATCGGCCTGACGGGGGCGCTACAGCGGGCAAAAGTACGAAACGGCTCATAACTCATCAACCGTGAGGCGTAGGCTCAAGTGTCTTATATCGCTGGAATCCTTGGCTCGAGGCGGACCAGATGCATGCCTCGGATTTGCTCGTCACCCTGGGAAAATTTTAGGGTATTTGGGGTTTTTCCAAAAACCTACTTTCGCGAACTAGTCCTAGGTTTTTGGCCCGACCGGAACCAAACCAGTGCGGCAAGATTCTCTGGAGTCTGATTGTCAATAATTATCAAAAAAAAGTGTAAATTTCGCTTCACGGTCCCTAAGGGCCGCCAAAATGTTCGAAGTGGGAGGAGCCCATTTTGCTTAATTGGCTATAACTCGTGAACGGAACGAGATTTTTGCACCAAACTCAGCACACGCATGTACGAGCTCATTCTGTGGTCACGTGAAAAAGGGCGCAGCGACTGGCCACTTGGTGGCGCTATGGTGTCAAAATGATGTATTTCTATGGAAAAAACACATGAAATGGCTGAAAGCGGCCATCTTGCTGTCTGATTTGCATACAAGCTCACAAAATCGGGCATGCGCATGCGTCACGTGATCCTGAAGAAGCTTGAAAACTTTCATGGACGTCGGGCCATTGGTGGCGCTTTAACTGTCATAAAGGTGAGAAGGCCTCTGTATTACCCTATGCAAAATGACATTTAAATGACTGAAAAATGGGGGGAAAAGAGCAGAGCTTCACCAAATTAGCTGAGCACATGCGCCATATTATTCTAAAGAAGCGTGCAAACTTTTATGGAGATCGGGCCATCAGTGGGGGTGTCACAGTTTAAAAGGTAAAAAAAAAAATGCACCACATTTCCATGATAAATGAGCTAAAAGGGCAACAAACGTTCTTTTTCCTCTCCGAGGCACATGTTAGAAGGCTGGATAAAGTTTTTGGAACGCAGCAGCGCAGACAGCAAGCGCCTAGACCCTATAGGTTTTTTTTAGAGGCCTTTTTGTGGCCCTTTTTTAGCCACTTATTAGGGGTTCAAGCACTTCAGTGCTGAACACCTATTGTAATTGTTAATTTTCCCATGATGCAACATTCAGACATAAAACTGATCGGGCAGACCAAACCGTAAGTCGTGGAGACTTGAAACTTTGGGGGCTGATAGTACTCACACCGCCTACAGCGTCACCAAGGCCCGCCCCTATCGGCCTGACGGGGGCGCTACAGCGGGCAAAAGTACGAAACGGCTCATAACTCATCAACCGTGAGGCGTAGGCTCAAGTGTCTTATATCGCTGGAATCCTTGGCTCGAGGCGGACCAGATGCATGCCTCGGATTTGCTCGTCACCCTGGGAAAATTTTAGGGTATTTGGGGTTTTTCCAAAAACCTACTTTCGCGAACTAGTCCTAGGTTTTTGGCCCGACCGGAACCAAACCAGTGCGGCAAGATTCTCTGGAGTCTGATTGTCAATAATTATCAAAAAAAAGTGTAAATTTCGCTTCACGGTCCCTAAGGGCCGCCAAAATGTTCGAAGTGGGAGGAGCCCATTTTGCTTAATTGGCTATAACTCGTGAACGGAACGAGATTTTTGCACCAAACTCAGCACACGCATGTACGAGCTCATTCTGTGGTCACGTGAAAAAGGGCGCAGCGACTGGCCACTTGGTGGCGCTATGGTGTCAAAATGATGTATTTCTATGGAAAAAACACATGAAATGGCTGAAAGCGGCCATCTTGCTGTCTGATTTGCATACAAGCTCACAAAATCGGGCATGCGCATGCGTCACGTGATCCTGAAGAAGCTTGAAAACTTTCATGGACGTCGGGCCATTGGTGGCGCTTTAACTGTCATAAAGGTGAGAAGGCCTCTGTATTACCCTATGCAAAATGACATTTAAATGACTGAAAAATGGGGGGAAAAGAGCAGAGCTTCACCAAATTAGCTGAGCACATGCGCCATATTATTCTAAAGAAGCGTGCAAACTTTTATGGAGATCGGGCCATCAGTGGGGGTGTCACAGTTTAAAAGGTAAAAAAAAAAATGCACCACATTTCCATGATAAATGAGCTAAAAGGGCAACAAACGTTCTTTTTCCTCTCCGAGGCACATGTTAGAAGGCTGGATAAAGTTTTTGGAACGCAGCAGCGCAGACGGCAAGCGCCTAGACCCTATAGTTTTTTTTTTAGAGGCCTTTTTGTGGCCCTTTTTTAGCCACTTATTAGGGGTTCAAGCACTTCAGTGCTGAACACCTATTGTAATTGTTAATTTTCCCATGATGCAACATTCAGACATAAAACTGATCGGGCAGACCAAACCGTAAGTCGTGGAGACTTGAAACTTTGGGGGCTGATAGTACTCACATCGCCTACAGCGTCACCAAGGCCCGCCCCGATCGGCCTGACGGGGGCGCTACAGCGGGCAAAAGTACGAAACGGCTCATAACTCATCAACCGTGAGGCGTAGGCTCAAGTGTCTTATATCGCTGGAATCCTTGGCTCGAGGCGGACCAGATGCATGCCTCGGATTTGCTCGTCACCCTGGGAAAATTTTAGGGTATTTGGGGTTTTTCCAAAAACCTACTTTCGCGAACTAGTCCTAGGTTTTTGGCCCGACCGGAACCAAACCAGTGCGGCAAGATTCTCTGGAGTCTGATTGTCAATAATTATCAAAAAAAAGTGTAAATTTCGCTTCACGGTCCCTAAGGGCCGCCAAAATGTTCGAAGTGGGAGGAGCCCATTTTGCTTAATTGGCTATAACTCGTGAACGGAACGAGATTTTTGCACCAAACTCAGCACACGCATGTACGAGCTCATTCTGTGGTCACGTGAAAAAGGGCGCAGCGACTGGCCACTTGGTGGCGCTATGGTGTCAAAATGATGTATTTCTATGGAAAAAACACATGAAATGGCTGAAAGCGGCCATCTTGCTGTCTGATTTGCATACAAGCTCACAAAATCGGGCATGCGCATGCGTCACGTGATCCTGAAGAAGCTTGAAAACTTTCATGGACGTCGGGCCATTGGTGGCGCTTTAACTGTCATAAAGGTGAGAAGGCCTCTGTATTACCCTATGCAAAATGACATTTAAATGACTGAAAAATGGGGGGAAAAGAGCAGAGCTTCACCAAATTAGCTGAGCACATGCGCCATATTATTCTAAAGAAGCGTGCAAACTTTTATGGAGATCGGGCCATCAGTGGGGGTGTCACAGTTTAAAAGGTAAAAAAAAAAATGCACCACATTTCCATGATAAATGAGCTAAAAGGGCAACAAACGTTCTTTTTCCTCTCCGAGGCACATGTTAGAAGGCTGGATAAAGTTTTTGGAACGCAGCAGCGCAGACGGCAAGCGCCTAGACCCTATAGTTTTTTTTTTAGAGGCCTTTTTGTGGCCCTTTTTTAGCCACTTATTAGGGGTTCAAGCACTTCAGTGCTGAACACCTATTGTAATTGTTAATTTTCCCATGATGCAACATTCAGACATAAAACTGATCGGGCAGACCAAACCGTAAGTCGTGGAGACTTGAAACTTTGGGGGCTGATAGTACTCACACCGCCTACAGCGTCACCAAGGCCCGCCCCGATCGGCCTGACGGGGGCGCTACAGCGGGCAAAAGTACGAAACGGCTCATAACTCATCAACCGTGAGGCGTAGGCTCAAGTGTCTTATATCGCTGGAATCCTTGGCTCGAGGCGGACCAGATGCATGCCTCGGATTTGCTCGTCACCCTGGGAAAATTTTAGGGTATTTGGGGTTTTTCCAAAAACCTACTTTTCGCGAACTAGTCCTAGGTTTTTGGCCCGACCGGAACCAAACCAGTGCGGCAAGATTCTCTGGAGTCTGATTGTCAATAATTATCAAAAAAAAGTGTAAATTTCGCTTCACGGTCCCTAAGGGCCGCCAAAATGTTCGAAGTGGGAGGAGCCCATTTTGCTTAATTGGCTATAACTCGTGAACGGAACGAGATTTTTGCACCAAACTCAGCACACGCATGTACGAGCTCATTCTGTGGTCACGTGAAAAAGGGCGCAGCGACTGGCCACTTGGTGGCGCTATGGTGTCAAAATGATGTATTTCTATGGAAAAAACACATGAAATGGCTGAAAGCGGCCATCTTGCTGTCTGATTTGCATACAAGCTCACAAAATCGGGCATGCGCATGCGTCACGTGATCCTGAAGAAGCTTGAAAACTTTCATGGACGTCAGGCCATTGGTGGCGCTTTAACTGTCATAAAGGTGAGAAGGCCTCTGTATTACCCTATGCAAAATGACATTTAAATGACTGAAAAATGGGGGGAAAAGAGCAGAGCTTCACCAAATTAGCTGAGCACATGCGCCATATTATTCTAAAGAAGCGTGCAAACTTTTATGGAGATCGGGCCATCAGTGGGGGTGTCACAGTTTAAAAGGTAAAAAAAAAAATGCACCACATTTCCATGATAAATGAGCTAAAAGGGCAACAAACGTTCTTTTTCCTCTCCGAGGCACATGTTAGAAGGCTGGATAAAGTTTTTGGAACGCAGCAGCGCAGACAGCAAGCGCCTAGACCCTATAGGTTTTTTTTAGAGGCCTTTTTGTGGCCCTTTTTTAGCCACTTATTAGGGGTTCAAGCACTTCAGTGCTGAACACCTATTGTAATTGTTAATTTTCCCATGATGCAACATTCAGACATAAAACTGATCGGGCAGACCAAACCGTAAGTCGTGGAGACTTGAAACTTTGGGGGCTGATAGTACTCACACCGCCTACAGCGTCACCAAGGCCCGCCCCTATCGGCCTGACGGGGGCGCTACAGCGGGCAAAAGTACGAAACGGCTCATAACTCATCAACCGTGAGGCGTAGGCTCAAGTGTCTTATATCGCTGGAATCCTTGGCTCGAGGCGGACCAGATGCATGCCTCGGATTTGCTCGTCACCCTGGGAAAATTTTAGGGTATTTGGGGTTTTTCCAAAAACCTACTTTCGCGAACTAGTCCTAGGTTTTTGGCCCGACCGGAACCAAACCAGTGCGGCAAGATTCTCTGGAGTCTGATTGTCAATAATTATCAAAAAAAAGTGTAAATTTCGCTTCACGGTCCCTAAGGGCCGCCAAAATGTTCGAAGTGGGAGGAGCCCATTTTGCTTAATTGGCTATAACTCGTGAACGGAACGAGATTTTTGCACCAAACTCAGCACACGCATGTACGAGCTCATTCTGTGGTCACGTGAAAAAGGGCGCAGCGACTGGCCACTTGGTGGCGCTATGGTGTCAAAATGATGTATTTCTATGGAAAAAACACATGAAATGGCTGAAAGCGGCCATCTTGCTGTCTGATTTGCATACAAGCTCACAAAATCGGGCATGCGCATGCGTCACGTGATCCTGAAGAAGCTTGAAAACTTTCATGGACGTCGGGCCATTGGTGGCGCTTTAACTGTCATAAAGGTGAGAAGGCCTCTGTATTACCCTATGCAAAATGACATTTAAATGACTGAAAAATGGGGGGAAAAGAGCAGAGCTTCACCAAATTAGCTGAGCACATGCGCCATATTATTCTAAAGAAGCGTGCAAACTTTTATGGAGATCGGGCCATCAGTGGGGGTGTCACAGTTTAAAAGGTAAAAAAAAAAATGCACCACATTTCCATGATAAATGAGCTAAAAGGGCAACAAACGTTCTTTTTCCTCTCCGAGGCACATGTTAGAAGGCTGGATAAAGTTTTTGGAACGCAGCAGCGCAGACGGCAAGCGCCTAGACCCTATAGTTTTTTTTTTAGAGGCCTTTTTGTGGCCCTTTTTTAGCCACTTATTAGGGGTTCAAGCACTTCAGTGCTGAACACCTATTGTAATTGTTAATTTTCCCATGATGCAACATTCAGACATAAAACTGATCGGGCAGACCAAACCGTAAGTCGTGGAGACTTGAAACTTTGGGGGCTGATAGTACTCACACCGCCTACAGCGTCACCAAGGCCCGCCCCGATCGGCCTGACGGGGGCGCTACAGCGGGCAAAAGTACGAAACGGCTCATAACTCATCAACCGTGAGGCGTAGGCTCAAGTGTCTTATATCGCTGGAATCCTTGGCTCGAGGCGGACCAGATGCATGCCTCGGATTTGCTCGTCACCCTGGGAAAATTTTAGGGTATTTGGGGTTTTTCCAAAAACCTACTTTCGCGAACTAGTCCTAGGTTTTTGGCCCGACCGGAACCAAACCAGTGCGGCAAGATTCTCTGGAGTCTGATTGTCAATAATTATCAAAAAAAAGTGTAAATTTCGCTTCACGGTCCCTAAGGGCCGCCAAAATGTTCGAAGTGGGAGGAGCCCATTTTGCTTAATTGGCTATAACTCGTGAACGGAACGAGATTTTTGCACCAAACTCAGCACACGCATGTACGAGCTCATTCTGTGGTCACGTGAAAAAGGGCGCAGCGACTGGCCACTTGGTGGCGCTATGGTGTCAAAATGATGTATTTCTATGGAAAAAACACATGAAATGGCTGAAAGCGGCCATCTTGCTGTCTGATTTGCATACAAGCTCACAAAATCGGGCATGCGCATGCGTCACGTGATCCTGAAGAAGCTTGAAAACTTTCATGGACGTCGGGCCATTGGTGGCGCTTTAACTGTCATAAAGGTGAGAAGGCCTCTGTATTACCCTATGCAAAATGACATTTAAATGACTGAAAAATGGGGGGAAAAGAGCAGAGCTTCACCAAATTAGCTGAGCACATGCGCCATATTATTCTAAAGAAGCGTGCAAACTTTTATGGAGATCGGGCCATCAGTGGGGGTGTCACAGTTTAAAAGGTAAAAAAAAAAATGCACCACATTTCCATGATAAATGAGCTAAAAGGGCAACAAACGTTCTTTTTCCTCTCCGAGGCACATGTTAGAAGGCTGGATAAAGTTTTTGGAACGCAGCAGCGCAGACGGCAAGCGCCTAGACCCTATAGTTTTTTTTTAGAGGCCTTTTTGTGGCCCTTTTTTAGCCACTTATTAGGGGTTCAAGCACTTCAGTGCTGAACACCTATTGTAATTGTTAATTTTCCCATGATGCAACATTCAGACATAAAACTGATCGGGCAGACCAAACCGTAAGTCGTGGAGACTTGAAACTTTGGGGGCTGATAGTACTCACACCGCCTACAGCGTCACCAAGGCCCGCCCCGATCGGCCTGACGGGGGCGCTACAGCGGGCAAAAGTACGAAACGGCTCATAACTCATCAACCGTGAGGCGTAGGCTCAAGTGTCTTATATCGCTGGAATCCTTGGCTCGAGGCGGACTAGATGCATGCCTCGGATTTGCTCGGCACCCTGGGAAAATTTTAGGGTATTTGGGGTTTTTCCAAAAACCTACTTTCGCGAACTAGTCCTAGGTTTTTGGCCCGACCGGAACCAAACCAGTGCGGCAAGATTCTCTGGAGTCTGATTGTCAATAATTATCAAAAAAAAGTGTAAATTTCGCTTCACGGTCCCTAAGGGCCGCCAAAATGTTCGAAGTGGGAGGAGCCCATTTTGCTTAATTGGCTATAACTCGTGAACGGAACGAGATTTTTGCACCAAACTCAGCACACGCATGTACGAGCTCATTCTGTGGTCACGTGAAAAAGGGCGCAGCGACTGGCCACTTGGTGGCGCTATGGTGTCAAAATGATGTATTTCTATGGAAAAAACACATGAAATGGCTGAAAGCGGCCATCTTGCTGTCTGATTTGCATACAAGCTCACAAAATCGGGCATGCGCATGCGTCACGTGATCCTGAAGAAGCTTGAAAACTTTCATGGACGTCGGGCCATTGGTGGCGCTTTAACTGTCATAAAGGTGAGAAGGCCTCTGTATTACCCTATGCAAAATGACATTTAAATGACTGAAAAATGGGGGGAAAAGAGCAGAGCTTCACCAAATTAGCTGAGCACATGCGCCATATTATTCTAAAGAAGCGTGCAAACTTTTATGGAGATCGGGCCATCAGTGGGGGTGTCACAGTTTAAAAGGTAAAAAAAAAAATGCACCACATTTCCATGATAAATGAGCTAAAAGGGCAACAAACGTTCTTTTTCCTCTCCGAGGCACATGTTAGAAGGCTGGATAAAGTTTTTGGAACGCAGCAGCGCAGACGGCAAGCGCCTAGACCCTATAGTTTTTTTTTTAGAGGCCTTTTTGTGGCCCTTTTTTAGCCACTTATTAGGGGTTCAAGCACTTCAGTGCTGAACACCTATTGTAATTGTTAATTTTCCCATGATGCAACATTCAGACATAAAACTGATCGGGCAGACCAAACCGTAAGTCGTGGAGACTTGAAACTTTGGGGGCTGATAGTACTCACACCGCCTACAGCGTCACCAAGGCCCGCCCCGATCGGCCTGACGGGGGCGCTACAGCGGGCAAAAGTACGAAACGGCTCATAACTCATCAACCGTGAGGCGTAGGCTCAAGTGTCTTATATCGCTGGAATCCTTGGCTCGAGGCGGACCAGATGCATGCCTCGGATTTGCTCGTCACCCTGGGAAAATTTTAGGGTATTTGGGGTTTTTCCAAAAACCTACTTTCGCGAACTAGTCCTAGGTTTTTGGCCCGACCGGAACCAAACCAGTGCGGCAAGATTCTCTGGAGTCTGATTGTCAATAATTATCAAAAAAAAGTGTAAATTTCGCTTCACGGTCCCTAAGGGCCGCCAAAATGTTCGAAGTGGGAGGAGCCCATTTTGCTTAATTGGCTATAACTCGTGAACGGAACGAGATTTTTGCACCAAACTCAGCACACGCATGTACGAGCTCATTCTGTGGTCACGTGAAAAAGGGCGCAGCGACTGGCCACTTGGTGGCGCTATGGTGTCAAAATGATGTATTTCTATGGAAAAAACACATGAAATGGCTGAAAGCGGCCATCTTGCTGTCTGATTTGCATACAAGCTCACAAAATCGGGCATGCGCATGCGTCACGTGATCCTGAAGAAGCTTGAAAACTTTCATGGACGTCGGGCCATTGGTGGCGCTTTAACTGTCATAAAGGTGAGAAGGCCTCTGTATTACCCTATGCAAAATGACATTTAAATGACTGAAAAATGGGGGGAAAAGAGCAGAGCTTCACCAAATTAGCTGAGCACATGCGCCATATTATTCTAAAGAAGCGTGCAAACTTTTATGGAGATCGGGCCATCAGTGGGGGTGTCACAGTTTAAAAGGTAAAAAAAAAAATGCACCACATTTCCATGATAAATGAGCTAAAAGGGCAACAAACGTTCTTTTTCCTCTCCGAGGCACATGTTAGAAGGCTGGATAAAGTTTTTGGAACGCAGCAGCGCAGACAGCAAGCGCCTAGACCCTATAGGTTTTTTTTAGAGGCCTTTTTGTGGCCCTTTTTTAGCCACTTATTAGGGGTTCAAGCACTTCAGTGCTGAACACCTATTGTAATTGTTAATTTTCCCATGATGCAACATTCAGACATAAAACTGATCGGGCAGACCAAACCGTAAGTCGTGGAGACTTGAAACTTTGGGGGCTGATAGTACTCACACCGCCTACAGCGTCACCAAGGCCCGCCCCTATCGGCCTGACGGGGGCGCTACAGCGGGCAAAAGTACGAAACGGCTCATAACTCATCAACCGTGAGGCGTAGGCTCAAGTGTCTTATATCGCTGGAATCCTTGGCTCGAGGCGGACCAGATGCATGCCTCGGATTTGCTCGTCACCCTGGGAAAATTTTAGGGTATTTGGGGTTTTTCCAAAAACCTACTTTCGCGAACTAGTCCTAGGTTTTTGGCCCGACCGGAACCAAACCAGTGCGGCAAGATTCTCTGGAGTCTGATTGTCAATAATTATCAAAAAAAAGTGTAAATTTCGCTTCACGGTCCCTAAGGGCCGCCAAAATGTTCGAAGTGGGAGGAGCCCATTTTGCTTAATTGGCTATAACTCGTGAACGGAACGAGATTTTTGCACCAAACTCAGCACACGCATGTACGAGCTCATTCTGTGGTCACGTGAAAAAGGGCGCAGCGACTGGCCACTTGGTGGCGCTATGGTGTCAAAATGATGTATTTCTATGGAAAAAACACATGAAATGGCTGAAAGCGGCCATCTTGCTGTCTGATTTGCATACAAGCTCACAAAATCGGGCATGCGCATGCGTCACGTGATCCTGAAGAAGCTTGAAAACTTTCATGGACGTCGGGCCATTGGTGGCGCTTTAACTGTCATAAAGGTGAGAAGGCCTCTGTATTACCCTATGCAAAATGACATTTAAATGACTGAAAAATGGGGGGAAAAGAGCAGAGCTTCACCAAATTAGCTGAGCACATGCGCCATATTATTCTAAAGAAGCGTGCAAACTTTTATGGAGATCGGGCCATCAGTGGGGGTGTCACAGTTTAAAAGGTAAAAAAAAAAATGCACCACATTTCCATGATAAATGAGCTAAAAGGGCAACAAACGTTCTTTTTCCTCTCCGAGGCACATGTTAGAAGGCTGGATAAAGTTTTTGGAACGCAGCAGCGCAGACGGCAAGCGCCTAGACCCTATAGTTTTTTTTTTAGAGGCCTTTTTGTGGCCCTTTTTTAGCCACTTATTAGGGGTTCAAGCACTTCAGTGCTGAACACCTATTGTAATTGTTAATTTTCCCATGATGCAACATTCAGACATAAAACTGATCGGGCAGACCAAACCGTAAGTCGTGGAGACTTGAAACTTTGGGGGCTGATAGTACTCACACCGCCTACAGCGTCACCAAGGCCCGCCCCGATCGGCCTGACGGGGGCGCTACAGCGGGCAAAAGTACGAAACGGCTCATAACTCATCAACCGTGAGGCGTAGGCTCAAGTGTCTTATATCGCTGGAATCCTTGGCTCGAGGCGGACCAGATGCATGCCTCGGATTTGCTCGTCACCCTGGGAAAATTTTAGGGTATTTGGGGTTTTTCCAAAAACCTACTTTCGCGAACTAGTCCTAGGTTTTTGGCCCGACCGGAACCAAACCAGTGCGGCAAGATTCTCTGGAGTCTGATTGTCAATAATTATCAAAAAAAAGTGTAAATTTCGCTTCACGGTCCCTAAGGGCCGCCAAAATGTTCGAAGTGGGAGGAGCCCATTTTGCTTAATTGGCTATAACTCGTGAACGGAACGAGATTTTTGCACCAAACTCAGCACACGCATGTACGAGCTCATTCTGTGGTCACGTGAAAAAGGGCGCAGCGACTGGCCACTTGGTGGCGCTATGGTGTCAAAATGATGTATTTCTATGGAAAAAACACATGAAATGGCTGAAAGCGGCCATCTTGCTGTCTGATTTGCATACAAGCTCACAAAATCGGGCATGCGCATGCGTCACGTGATCCTGAAGAAGCTTGAAAACTTTCATGGACGTCGGGCCATTGGTGGCGCTTTAACTGTCATAAAGGTGAGAAGGCCTCTGTATTACCCTATGCAAAATGACATTTAAATGACTGAAAAATGGGGGGAAAAGAGCAGAGCTTCACCAAATTAGCTGAGCACATGCGCCATATTATTCTAAAGAAGCGTGCAAACTTTTATGGAGATCGGGCCATCAGTGGGGGTGTCACAGTTTAAAAGGTAAAAAAAAAAATGCACCACATTTCCATGATAAATGAGCTAAAAGGGCAACAAACGTTCTTTTTCCTCTCCGAGGCACATGTTAGAAGGCTGGATAAAGTTTTTGGAACGCAGCAGCGCAGACGGCAAGCGCCTAGACCCTATAGTTTTTTTTTAGAGGCCTTTTTGTGGCCCTTTTTTAGCCACTTATTAGGGGTTCAAGCACTTCAGTGCTGAACACCTATTGTAATTGTTAATTTTCCCATGATGCAACATTCAGACATAAAACTGATCGGGCAGACCAAACCGTAAGTCGTGGAGACTTGAAACTTTGGGGGCTGATAGTACTCACACCGCCTACAGCGTCACCAAGGCCCGCCCCGATCGGCCTGACGGGGGCGCTACAGCGGGCAAAAGTACGAAACGGCTCATAACTCATCAACCGTGAGGCGTAGGCTCAAGTGTCTTATATCGCTGGAATCCTTGGCTCGAGGCGGACTAGATGCATGCCTCGGATTTGCTCGGCACCCTGGGAAAATTTTAGGGTATTTGGGGTTTTTCCAAAAACCTACTTTCGCGAACTAGTCCTAGGTTTTTGGCCCGACCGGAACCAAACCAGTGCGGCAAGATTCTCTGGAGTCTGATTGTCAATAATTATCAAAAAAAAGTGTAAATTTCGCTTCACGGTCCCTAAGGGCCGCCAAAATGTTCGAAGTGGGAGGAGCCCATTTTGCTTAATTGGCTATAACTCGTGAACGGAACGAGATTTTTGCACCAAACTCAGCACACGCATGTACGAGCTCATTCTGTGGTCACGTGAAAAAGGGCGCAGCGACTGGCCACTTGGTGGCGCTATGGTGTCAAAATGATGTATTTCTATGGAAAAAACACATGAAATGGCTGAAAGCGGCCATCTTGCTGTCTGATTTGCATACAAGCTCACAAAATCGGGCATGCGCATGCGTCACGTGATCCTGAAGAAGCTTGAAAACTTTCATGGACGTCGGGCCATTGGTGGCGCTTTAACTGTCATAAAGGTGAGAAGGCCTCTGTATTACCCTATGCAAAATGACATTTAAATGACTGAAAAATGGGGGGAAAAGAGCAGAGCTTCACCAAATTAGCTGAGCACATGCGCCATATTATTCTAAAGAAGCGTGCAAACTTTTATGGAGATCGGGCCATCAGTGGGGGTGTCACAGTTTAAAAGGTAAAAAAAAAAATGCACCACATTTCCATGATAAATGAGCTAAAAGGGCAACAAACGTTCTTTTTCCTCTCCGAGGCACATGTTAGAAGGCTGGATAAAGTTTTTGGAACGCAGCAGCGCAGACGGCAAGCGCCTAGACCCTATAGTTTTTTTTTTAGAGGCCTTTTTGTGGCCCTTTTTTAGCCACTTATTAGGGGTTCAAGCACTTCAGTGCTGAACACCTATTGTAATTGTTAATTTTCCCATGATGCAACATTCAGACATAAAACTGATCGGGCAGACCAAACCGTAAGTCGTGGAGACTTGAAACTTTGGGGGCTGATAGTACTCACACCGCCTACAGCGTCACCAAGGCCCGCCCCGATCGGCCTGACGGGGGCGCTACAGCGGGCAAAAGTACGAAACGGCTCATAACTCATCAACCGTGAGGCGTAGGCTCAAGTGTCTTATATCGCTGGAATCCTTGGCTCGAGGCGGACCAGATGCATGCCTCGGATTTGCTCGTCACCCTGGGAAAATTTTAGGGTATTTGGGGTTTTTCCAAAAACCTACTTTCGCGAACTAGTCCTAGGTTTTTGGCCCGACCGGAACCAAACCAGTGCGGCAAGATTCTCTGGAGTCTGATTGTCAATAATTATCAAAAAAAAGTGTAAATTTCGCTTCACGGTCCCTAAGGGCCGCCAAAATGTTCGAAGTGGGAGGAGCCCATTTTGCTTAATTGGCTATAACTCGTGAACGGAACGAGATTTTTGCACCAAACTCAGCACACGCATGTACGAGCTCATTCTGTGGTCACGTGAAAAAGGGCGCAGCGACTGGCCACTTGGTGGCGCTATGGTGTCAAAATGATGTATTTCTATGGAAAAAACACATGAAATGGCTGAAAGCGGCCATCTTGCTGTCTGATTTGCATACAAGCTCACAAAATCGGGCATGCGCATGCGTCACGTGATCCTGAAGAAGCTTGAAAACTTTCATGGACGTCGGGCCATTGGTGGCGCTTTAACTGTCATAAAGGTGAGAAGGCCTCTGTATTACCCTATGCAAAATGACATTTAAATGACTGAAAAATGGGGGGAAAAGAGCAGAGCTTCACCAAATTAGCTGAGCACATGCGCCATATTATTCTAAAGAAGCGTGCAAACTTTTATGGAGATCGGGCCATCAGTGGGGGTGTCACAGTTTAAAAGGTAAAAAAAAAAATGCACCACATTTCCATGATAAATGAGCTAAAAGGGCAACAAACGTTCTTTTTCCTCTCCGAGGCACATGTTAGAAGGCTGGATAAAGTTTTTGGAACGCAGCAGCGCAGACAGCAAGCGCCTAGACCCTATAGGTTTTTTTTAGAGGCCTTTTTGTGGCC
Source organism: Scardinius erythrophthalmus (assembly GCF_964197995.2). Classification (NCBI taxonomy): domain Eukaryota; kingdom Metazoa; phylum Chordata; class Actinopteri; order Cypriniformes; family Leuciscidae; genus Scardinius; species Scardinius erythrophthalmus. The sequence goes on from NC_138236.1 coordinate 27,344,185, forward strand.
CTTTTTTAGCCACTTATTAGGGGTTCAAGCACTTCAGTGCTGAACACCTATTGTAATTGTTAATTTTCCCATGATGCAACATTCAGACATAAAACTGATCGGGCAGACCAAACCGTAAGTCGTGGAGACTTGAAACTTTGGGGGCTGATAGTACTCACACCGCCTACAGCGTCACCAAGGCCCGCCCCGATCGGCCTGACGGGGGCGCTACAGCGGGCAAAAGTACGAAACGGCTCATAACTCATCAACCGTGAGGCGTAGGCTCAAGTGTCTTATATCGCTGGAATCCTTGGCTCGAGGCGGACCAGATGCATGCCTCGGATTTGCTCGTCACCCTGGGAAAATTTTAGGGTATTTGGGGTTTTTCCAAAAACCTACTTTCGCGAACTAGTCCTAGGTTTTTGGCCCGACCGGAACCAAACCAGTGCGGCAAGATTCTCTGGAGTCTGATTGTCAATAATTATCAAAAAAAAGTGTAAATTTCGCTTCACGGTCCCTAAGGGCCGCCAAAATGTTCGAAGTGGGAGGAGCCCATTTTGCTTAATTGGCTATAACTCGTGAACGGAACGAGATTTTTGCACCAAACTCAGCACACGCATGTACGAGCTCATTCTGTGGTCACGTGAAAAAGGGCGCAGCGACTGGCCACTTGGTGGCGCTATGGTGTCAAAATGATGTATTTCTATGGAAAAAACACATGAAATGGCTGAAAGCGGCCATCTTGCTGTCTGATTTGCATACAAGCTCACAAAATCGGGCATGCGCATGCGTCACGTGATCCTGAAGAAGCTTGAAAACTTTCATGGACGTCGGGCCATTGGTGGCGCTTTAACTGTCATAAAGGTGAGAAGGCCTCTGTATTACCCTATGCAAAATGACATTTAAATGACTGAAAAATGGGGGGAAAAGAGCAGAGCTTCACCAAATTAGCTGAGCACATGCGCCATATTATTCTAAAGAAGCGTGCAAACTTTTATGGAGATCGGGCCATCAGTGGGGGTGTCACAGTTTAAAAGGTAAAAAAAAAAATGCACCACATTTCCATGATAAATGAGCTAAAAGGGCAACAAACGTTCTTTTTCCTCTCCGAGGCACATGTTAGAAGGCTGGATAAAGTTTTTGGAACGCAGCAGCGCAGACAGCAAGCGCCTAGACCCTATAGGTTTTTTTTAGAGGCCTTTTTGTGGCCCTTTTTTAGCCACTTATTAGGGGTTCAAGCACTTCAGTGCTGAACACCTATTGTAATTGTTAATTTTCCCATGATGCAACATTCAGACATAAAACTGATCGGGCAGACCAAACCGTAAGTCGTGGAGACTTGAAACTTTGGGGGCTGATAGTACTCACACCGCCTACAGCGTCACCAAGGCCCGCCCCTATCGGCCTGACGGGGGCGCTACAGCGGGCAAAAGTACGAAACGGCTCATAACTCATCAACCGTGAGGCGTAGGCTCAAGTGTCTTATATCGCTGGAATCCTTGGCTCGAGGCGGACCAGATGCATGCCTCGGATTTGCTCGTCACCCTGGGAAAATTTTAGGGTATTTGGGGTTTTTCCAAAAACCTACTTTCGCGAACTAGTCCTAGGTTTTTGGCCCGACCGGAACCAAACCAGTGCGGCAAGATTCTCTGGAGTCTGATTGTCAATAATTATCAAAAAAAAGTGTAAATTTCGCTTCACGGTCCCTAAGGGCCGCCAAAATGTTCGAAGTGGGAGGAGCCCATTTTGCTTAATTGGCTATAACTCGTGAACGGAACGAGATTTTTGCACCAAACTCAGCACACGCATGTACGAGCTCATTCTGTGGTCACGTGAAAAAGGGCGCAGCGACTGGCCACTTGGTGGCGCTATGGTGTCAAAATGATGTATTTCTATGGAAAAAACACATGAAATGGCTGAAAGCGGCCATCTTGCTGTCTGATTTGCATACAAGCTCACAAAATCGGGCATGCGCATGCGTCACGTGATCCTGAAGAAGCTTGAAAACTTTCATGGACGTCGGGCCATTGGTGGCGCTTTAACTGTCATAAAGGTGAGAAGGCCTCTGTATTACCCTATGCAAAATGACATTTAAATGACTGAAAAATGGGGGGAAAAGAGCAGAGCTTCACCAAATTAGCTGAGCACATGCGCCATATTATTCTAAAGAAGCGTGCAAACTTTTATGGAGATCGGGCCATCAGTGGGGGTGTCACAGTTTAAAAGGTAAAAAAAAAAATGCACCACATTTCCATGATAAATGAGCTAAAAGGGCAACAAACGTTCTTTTTCCTCTCCGAGGCACATGTTAGAAGGCTGGATAAAGTTTTTGGAACGCAGCAGCGCAGACGGCAAGCGCCTAGACCCTATAGTTTTTTTTTTAGAGGCCTTTTTGTGGCCCTTTTTTAGCCACTTATTAGGGGTTCAAGCACTTCAGTGCTGAACACCTATTGTAATTGTTAATTTTCCCATGATGCAACATTCAGACATAAAACTGATCGGGCAGACCAAACCGTAAGTCGTGGAGACTTGAAACTTTGGGGGCTGATAGTACTCACACCGCCTACAGCGTCACCAAGGCCCGCCCCGATCGGCCTGACGGGGGCGCTACAGCGGGCAAAAGTACGAAACGGCTCATAACTCATCAACCGTGAGGCGTAGGCTCAAGTGTCTTATATCGCTGGAATCCTTGGCTCGAGGCGGACCAGATGCATGCCTCGGATTTGCTCGTCACCCTGGGAAAATTTTAGGGTATTTGGGGTTTTTCCAAAAACCTACTTTCGCGAACTAGTCCTAGGTTTTTGGCCCGACCGGAACCAAACCAGTGCGGCAAGATTCTCTGGAGTCTGATTGTCAATAATTATCAAAAAAAAGTGTAAATTTCGCTTCACGGTCCCTAAGGGCCGCCAAAATGTTCGAAGTGGGAGGAGCCCATTTTGCTTAATTGGCTATAACTCGTGAACGGAACGAGATTTTTGCACCAAACTCAGCACACGCATGTACGAGCTCATTCTGTGGTCACGTGAAAAAGGGCGCAGCGACTGGCCACTTGGTGGCGCTATGGTGTCAAAATGATGTATTTCTATGGAAAAAACACATGAAATGGCTGAAAGCGGCCATCTTGCTGTCTGATTTGCATACAAGCTCACAAAATCGGGCATGCGCATGCGTCACGTGATCCTGAAGAAGCTTGAAAACTTTCATGGACGTCGGGCCATTGGTGGCGCTTTAACTGTCATAAAGGTGAGAAGGCCTCTGTATTACCCTATGCAAAATGACATTTAAATGACTGAAAAATGGGGGGAAAAGAGCAGAGCTTCACCAAATTAGCTGAGCACATGCGCCATATTATTCTAAAGAAGCGTGCAAACTTTTATGGAGATCGGGCCATCAGTGGGGGTGTCACAGTTTAAAAGGTAAAAAAAAAAATGCACCACATTTCCATGATAAATGAGCTAAAAGGGCAACAAACGTTCTTTTTCCTCTCCGAGGCACATGTTAGAAGGCTGGATAAAGTTTTTGGAACGCAGCAGCGCAGACGGCAAGCGCCTAGACCCTATAGTTTTTTTTTAGAGGCCTTTTTGTGGCCCTTTTTTAGCCACTTATTAGGGGTTCAAGCACTTCAGTGCTGAACACCTATTGTAATTGTTAATTTTCCCATGATGCAACATTCAGACATAAAACTGATCGGGCAGACCAAACCGTAAGTCGTGGAGACTTGAAACTTTGGGGGCTGATAGTACTCACACCGCCTACAGCGTCACCAAGGCCCGCCCCGATCGGCCTGACGGGGGCGCTACAGCGGGCAAAAGTACGAAACGGCTCATAACTCATCAACCGTGAGGCGTAGGCTCAAGTGTCTTATATCGCTGGAATCCTTGGCTCGAGGCGGACTAGATGCATGCCTCGGATTTGCTCGGCACCCTGGGAAAATTTTAGGGTATTTGGGGTTTTTCCAAAAACCTACTTTCGCGAACTAGTCCTAGGTTTTTGGCCCGACCGGAACCAAACCAGTGCGGCAAGATTCTCTGGAGTCTGATTGTCAATAATTATCAAAAAAAAGTGTAAATTTCGCTTCACGGTCCCTAAGGGCCGCCAAAATGTTCGAAGTGGGAGGAGCCCATTTTGCTTAATTGGCTATAACTCGTGAACGGAACGAGATTTTTGCACCAAACTCAGCACACGCATGTACGAGCTCATTCTGTGGTCACGTGAAAAAGGGCGCAGCGACTGGCCACTTGGTGGCGCTATGGTGTCAAAATGATGTATTTCTATGGAAAAAACACATGAAATGGCTGAAAGCGGCCATCTTGCTGTCTGATTTGCATACAAGCTCACAAAATCGGGCATGCGCATGCGTCACGTGATCCTGAAGAAGCTTGAAAACTTTCATGGACGTCGGGCCATTGGTGGCGCTTTAACTGTCATAAAGGTGAGAAGGCCTCTGTATTACCCTATGCAAAATGACATTTAAATGACTGAAAAATGGGGGGAAAAGAGCAGAGCTTCACCAAATTAGCTGAGCACATGCGCCATATTATTCTAAAGAAGCGTGCAAACTTTTATGGAGATCGGGCCATCAGTGGGGGTGTCACAGTTTAAAAGGTAAAAAAAAAAATGCACCACATTTCCATGATAAATGAGCTAAAAGGGCAACAAACGTTCTTTTTCCTCTCCGAGGCACATGTTAGAAGGCTGGATAAAGTTTTTGGAACGCAGCAGCGCAGACGGCAAGCGCCTAGACCCTATAGTTTTTTTTTTAGAGGCCTTTTTGTGGCCCTTTTTTAGCCACTTATTAGGGGTTCAAGCACTTCAGTGCTGAACACCTATTGTAATTGTTAATTTTCCCATGATGCAACATTCAGACATAAAACTGATCGGGCAGACCAAACCGTAAGTCGTGGAGACTTGAAACTTTGGGGGCTGATAGTACTCACACCGCCTACAGCGTCACCAAGGCCCGCCCCGATCGGCCTGACGGGGGCGCTACAGCGGGCAAAAGTACGAAACGGCTCATAACTCATCAACCGTGAGGCGTAGGCTCAAGTGTCTTATATCGCTGGAATCCTTGGCTCGAGGCGGACCAGATGCATGCCTCGGATTTGCTCGTCACCCTGGGAAAATTTTAGGGTATTTGGGGTTTTTCCAAAAACCTACTTTCGCGAACTAGTCCTAGGTTTTTGGCCCGACCGGAACCAAACCAGTGCGGCAAGATTCTCTGGAGTCTGATTGTCAATAATTATCAAAAAAAAGTGTAAATTTCGCTTCACGGTCCCTAAGGGCCGCCAAAATGTTCGAAGTGGGAGGAGCCCATTTTGCTTAATTGGCTATAACTCGTGAACGGAACGAGATTTTTGCACCAAACTCAGCACACGCATGTACGAGCTCATTCTGTGGTCACGTGAAAAAGGGCGCAGCGACTGGCCACTTGGTGGCGCTATGGTGTCAAAATGATGTATTTCTATGGAAAAAACACATGAAATGGCTGAAAGCGGCCATCTTGCTGTCTGATTTGCATACAAGCTCACAAAATCGGGCATGCGCATGCGTCACGTGATCCTGAAGAAGCTTGAAAACTTTCATGGACGTCGGGCCATTGGTGGCGCTTTAACTGTCATAAAGGTGAGAAGGCCTCTGTATTACCCTATGCAAAATGACATTTAAATGACTGAAAAATGGGGGGAAAAGAGCAGAGCTTCACCAAATTAGCTGAGCACATGCGCCATATTATTCTAAAGAAGCGTGCAAACTTTTATGGAGATCGGGCCATCAGTGGGGGTGTCACAGTTTAAAAGGTAAAAAAAAAAATGCACCACATTTCCATGATAAATGAGCTAAAAGGGCAACAAACGTTCTTTTTCCTCTCCGAGGCACATGTTAGAAGGCTGGATAAAGTTTTTGGAACGCAGCAGCGCAGACAGCAAGCGCCTAGACCCTATAGGTTTTTTTTAGAGGCCTTTTTGTGGCCCTTTTTTAGCCACTTATTAGGGGTTCAAGCACTTCAGTGCTGAACACCTATTGTAATTGTTAATTTTCCCATGATGCAACATTCAGACATAAAACTGATCGGGCAGACCAAACCGTAAGTCGTGGAGACTTGAAACTTTGGGGGCTGATAGTACTCACACCGCCTACAGCGTCACCAAGGCCCGCCCCTATCGGCCTGACGGGGGCGCTACAGCGGGCAAAAGTACGAAACGGCTCATAACTCATCAACCGTGAGGCGTAGGCTCAAGTGTCTTATATCGCTGGAATCCTTGGCTCGAGGCGGACCAGATGCATGCCTCGGATTTGCTCGTCACCCTCGGAAAATTTTAGGGTATTTGGGGTTTTTCCAAAAACCTACTTTCGCGAACTAGTCCTAGGTTTTTGGCCCGACCGGAACCAAACCAGTGCGGCAAGATTCTCTGGAGTCTGATTGTCAATAATTATCAAAAAAAAGTGTAAATTTCGCTTCACGGTCCCTAAGGGCCGCCAAAATGTTCGAAGTGGGAGGAGCCCATTTTGCTTAATTGGCTATAACTCGTGAACGGAACGAGATTTTTGCACCAAACTCAGCACACGCATGTACGAGCTCATTCTGTGGTCACGTGAAAAAGGGCGCAGCGACTGGCCACTTGGTGGCGCTATGGTGTCAAAATGATGTATTTCTATGGAAAAAACACATGAAATGGCTGAAAGCGGCCATCTTGCTATCTGATTTGCATACAAGCTCACAAAATCGGGCATGCGCATGCGTCACGTGATCCTGAAGAAGCTTGAAAACTTTCATGGACGTCGGGCCATTGGTGGCGCTTTAACTGTCATAAAGGTGAGAAGGCCTCTGTATTACCCTATGCAAAATGACATTTAAATGACTGAAAAATGGGGGGAAAAGAGCAGAGCTTCACCAAATTAGCTGAGCACATGCGCCATATTATTCTAAAGAAGCGTGCAAACTTTTATGGAGATCGGGCCATCAGTGGGGGTGTCACAGTTTAAAAGGTAAAAAAAAAAAATGCACCACATTTCCATGATAAATGAGCTAAAAGGGCAACAAACGTTCTTTTTCCTCTCCGAGGCACATGTTAGAAGGCTGGATAAAGTTTTTGGAACGCAGCAGCGCAGACGGCAAGCGCCTAGACCCTATAGTTTTTTTTTTAGAGGCCTTTTTGTGGCCCTTTTTTAGCCACTTATTAGGGGTTCAAGCACTTCAGTGCTGAACACCTATTGTAATTGTTAATTTTCCCATGATGCAACATTCAGACATAAAACTGATCGGGCAGACCAAACCGTAAGTCGTGGAGACTTGAAACTTTGGGGGCTGATAGTACTCACACCGCCTACAGCGTCACCAAGGCCCGCCCCGATCGGCCTGACGGGGGCGCTACAGCGGGCAAAAGTACGAAACGGCTCATAACTCATCAACCGTGAGGCGTAGGCTCAAGTGTCTTATATCGCTGGAATCCTTGGCTCGAGGCGGACCAGATGCATGCCTCGGATTTGCTCGTCACCCTGGGAAAATTTTAGGGTATTTGGGGTTTTTCCAAAAACCTACTTTCGCGAACTAGTCCTAGGTTTTTGGCCCGACCGGAACCAAACCAGTGCGGCAAGATTCTCTGGAGTCTGATTGTCAATAATTATCAAAAAAAAGTGTAAATTTCGCTTCACGGTCCCTAAGGGCCGCCAAAATGTTCGAAGTGGGAGGAGCCCATTTTGCTTAATTGGCTATAACTCGTGAACGGAACGAGATTTTTGCACCAAACTCAGCACACGCATGTACGAGCTCATTCTGTGGTCACGTGAAAAAGGGCGCAGCGACTGGCCACTTGGTGGCGCTATGGTGTCAAAATGATGTATTTCTATGGAAAAAACACATGAAATGGCTGAAAGCGGCCATCTTGCTGTCTGATTTGCATACAAGCTCACAAAATCGGGCATGCGCATGCGTCACGTGATCCTGAAGAAGCTTGAAAACTTTCATGGACGTCGGGCCATTGGTGGCGCTTTAACTGTCATAAAGGTGAGAAGGCCTCTGTATTACCCTATGCAAAATGACATTTAAATGACTGAAAAATGGGGGGAAAAGAGCAGAGCTTCACCAAATTAGCTGAGCACATGCGCCATATTATTCTAAAGAAGCGTGCAAACTTTTATGGAGATCGGGCCATCAGTGGGGGTGTCACAGTTTAAAAGGTAAAAAAAAAAATGCACCACATTTCCATGATAAATGAGCTAAAAGGGCAACAAACGTTCTTTTTCCTCTCCGAGGCACATGTTAGAAGGCTGGATAAAGTTTTTGGAACGCAGCAGCGCAGACGGCAAGCGCCTAGACCCTATAGTTTTTTTTTAGAGGCCTTTTTGTGGCCCTTTTTTAGCCACTTATTAGGGGTTCAAGCACTTCAGTGCTGAACACCTATTGTAATTGTTAATTTTCCCATGATGCAACATTCAGACATAAAACTGATCGGGCAGACCAAACCGTAAGTCGTGGAGACTTGAAACTTTGGGGGCTGATAGTACTCACACCGCCTACAGCGTCACCAAGGCCCGCCCCGATCGGCCTGACGGGGGCGCTACAGCGGGCAAAAGTACGAAACGGCTCATAACTCATCAACCGTGAGGCGTAGGCTCAAGTGTCTTATATCGCTGGAATCCTTGGCTCGAGGCGGACTAGATGCATGCCTCGGATTTGCTCGGCACCCTGGGAAAATTTTAGGGTATTTGGGGTTTTTCCAAAAACCTACTTTCGCGAACTAGTCCTAGGTTTTTGGCCCGACCGGAACCAAACCAGTGCGGCAAGATTCTCTGGAGTCTGATTGTCAATAATTATCAAAAAAAAGTGTAAATTTCGCTTCACGGTCCCTAAGGGCCGCCAAAATGTTCGAAGTGGGAGGAGCCCATTTTGCTTAATTGGCTATAACTCGTGAACGGAACGAGATTTTTGCACCAAACTCAGCACACGCATGTACGAGCTCATTCTGTGGTCACGTGAAAAAGGGCGCAGCGACTGGCCACTTGGTGGCGCTATGGTGTCAAAATGATGTATTTCTATGGAAAAAACACATGAAATGGCTGAAAGCGGCCATCTTGCTGTCTGATTTGCATACAAGCTCACAAAATCGGGCATGCGCATGCGTCACGTGATCCTGAAGAAGCTTGAAAACTTTCATGGACGTCGGGCCATTGGTGGCGCTTTAACTGTCATAAAGGTGAGAAGGCCTCTGTATTACCCTATGCAAAATGACATTTAAATGACTGAAAAATGGGGGGAAAAGAGCAGAGCTTCACCAAATTAGCTGAGCACATGCGCCATATTATTCTAAAGAAGCGTGCAAACTTTTATGGAGATCGGGCCATCAGTGGGGGTGTCACAGTTTAAAAGGTAAAAAAAAAAATGCACCACATTTCCATGATAAATGAGCTAAAAGGGCAACAAACGTTCTTTTTCCTCTCCGAGGCACATGTTAGAAGGCTGGATAAAGTTTTTGGAACGCAGCAGCGCAGACGGCAAGCGCCTAGACCCTATAGTTTTTTTTTTAGAGGCCTTTTTGTGGCCCTTTTTTAGCCACTTATTAGGGGTTCAAGCACTTCAGTGCTGAACACCTATTGTAATTGTTAATTTTCCCATGATGCAACATTCAGACATAAAACTGATCGGGCAGACCAAACCGTAAGTCGTGGAGACTTGAAACTTTGGGGGCTGATAGTACTCACACCGCCTACAGCGTCACCAAGGCCCGCCCCGATCGGCCTGACGGGGGCGCTACAGCGGGCAAAAGTACGAAACGGCTCATAACTCATCAACCGTGAGGCGTAGGCTCAAGTGTCTTATATCGCTGGAATCCTTGGCTCGAGGCGGACCAGATGCATGCCTCGGATTTGCTCGTCACCCTGGGAAAATTTTAGGGTATTTGGGGTTTTTCCAAAAACCTACTTTCGCGAACTAGTCCTAGGTTTTTGGCCCGACCGGAACCAAACCAGTGCGGCAAGATTCTCTGGAGTCTGATTGTCAATAATTATCAAAAAAAAGTGTAAATTTCGCTTCACGGTCCCTAAGGGCCGCCAAAATGTTCGAAGTGGGAGGAGCCCATTTTGCTTAATTGGCTATAACTCGTGAACGGAACGAGATTTTTGCACCAAACTCAGCACACGCATGTACGAGCTCATTCTGTGGTCACGTGAAAAAGGGCGCAGCGACTGGCCACTTGGTGGCGCTATGGTGTCAAAATGATGTATTTCTATGGAAAAAACACATGAAATGGCTGAAAGCGGCCATCTTGCTGTCTGATTTGCATACAAGCTCACAAAATCGGGCATGCGCATGCGTCACGTGATCCTGAAGAAGCTTGAAAACTTTCATGGACGTCGGGCCATTGGTGGCGCTTTAACTGTCATAAAGGTGAGAAGGCCTCTGTATTACCCTATGCAAAATGACATTTAAATGACTGAAAAATGGGGGGAAAAGAGCAGAGCTTCACCAAATTAGCTGAGCACATGCGCCATATTATTCTAAAGAAGCGTGCAAACTTTTATGGAGATCGGGCCATCAGTGGGGGTGTCACAGTTTAAAAGGTAAAAAAAAAAATGCACCACATTTCCATGATAAATGAGCTAAAAGGGCAACAAACGTTCTTTTTCCTCTCCGAGGCACATGTTAGAAGGCTGGATAAAGTTTTTGGAACGCAGCAGCGCAGACAGCAAGCGCCTAGACCCTATAGGTTTTTTTTAGAGGCCTTTTTGTGGCCCTTTTTTAGCCACTTATTAGGGGTTCAAGCACTTCAGTGCTGAACACCTATTGTAATTGTTAATTTTCCCATGATGCAACATTCAGACATAAAACTGATCGGGCAGACCAAACCGTAAGTCGTGGAGACTTGAAACTTTGGGGGCTGATAGTACTCACACCGCCTACAGCGTCACCAAGGCCCGCCCCTATCGGCCTGACGGGGGCGCTACAGCGGGCAAAAGTACGAAACGGCTCATAACTCATCAACCGTGAGGCGTAGGCTCAAGTGTCTTATATCGCTGGAATCCTTGGCTCGAGGCGGACCAGATGCATGCCTCGGATTTGCTCGTCACCCTGGGAAAATTTTAGGGTATTTGGGGTTTTTCCAAAAACCTACTTTCGCGAACTAGTCCTAGGTTTTTGGCCCGACCGGAACCAAACCAGTGCGGCAAGATTCTCTGGAGTCTGATTGTCAATAATTATCAAAAAAAAGTGTAAATTTCGCTTCACGGTCCCTAAGGGCCGCCAAAATGTTCGAAGTGGGAGGAGCCCATTTTGCTTAATTGGCTATAACTCGTGAACGGAACGAGATTTTTGCACCAAACTCAGCACACGCATGTACGAGCTCATTCTGTGGTCACGTGAAAAAGGGCGCAGCGACTGGCCACTTGGTGGCGCTATGGTGTCAAAATGATGTATTTCTATGGAAAAAACACATGAAATGGCTGAAAGCGGCCATCTTGCTGTCTGATTTGCATACAAGCTCACAAAATCGGGCATGCGCATGCGTCACGTGATCCTGAAGAAGCTTGAAAACTTTCATGGACGTCGGGCCATTGGTGGCGCTTTAACTGTCATAAAGGTGAGAAGGCCTCTGTATTACCCTATGCAAAATGACATTTAAATGACTGAAAAATGGGGGGAAAAGAGCAGAGCTTCACCAAATTAGCTGAGCACATGCGCCATATTATTCTAAAGAAGCGTGCAAACTTTTATGGAGATCGGGCCATCAGTGGGGGTGTCACAGTTTAAAAGGTAAAAAAAAAAATGCACCACATTTCCATGATAAATGAGCTAAAAGGGCAACAAACGTTCTTTTTCCTCTCCGAGGCACATGTTAGAAGGCTGGATAAAGTTTTTGGAACGCAGCAGCGCAGACAGCAAGCGCCTAGACCCTATAGGTTTTTTTTAGAGGCCTTTTTGTGGCCCTTTTTTAGCCACTTATTAGGGGTTCAAGCACTTCAGTGCTGAACACCTATTGTAATTGTTAATTTTCCCATGATGCAACATTCAGACATAAAACTGATCGGGCAGACCAAACCGTAAGTCGTGGAGACTTGAAACTTTGGGGGCTGATAGTACTCACACCGCCTACAGCGTCACCAAGGCCCGCCCCTATCGGCCTGACGGGGGCGCTACAGCGGGCAAAAGTACGAAACGGCTCATAACTCATCAACCGTGAGGCGTAGGCTCAAGTGTCTTATATCGCTGGAATCCTTGGCTCGAGGCGGACCAGATGCATGCCTCGGATTTGCTCGTCACCCTGGGAAAATTTTAGGGTATTTGGGGTTTTTCCAAAAACCTACTTTCGCGAACTAGTCCTAGGTTTTTGGCCCGACCGGAACCAAACCAGTGCGGCAAGATTCTCTGGAGTCTGATTGTCAATAATTATCAAAAAAAAGTGTAAATTTCGCTTCACGGTCCCTAAGGGCCGCCAAAATGTTCGAAGTGGGAGGAGCCCATTTTGCTTAATTGGCTATAACTCGTGAACGGAACGAGATTTTTGCACCAAACTCAGCACACGCATGTACGAGCTCATTCTGTGGTCACGTGAAAAAGGGCGCAGCGACTGGCCACTTGGTGGCGCTATGGTGTCAAAATGATGTATTTCTATGGAAAAAACACATGAAATGGCTGAAAGCGGCCATCTTGCTGTCTGATTTGCATACAAGCTCACAAAATCGGGCATGCGCATGCGTCACGTGATCCTGAAGAAGCTTGAAAACTTTCATGGACGTCGGGCCATTGGTGGCGCTTTAACTGTCATAAAGGTGAGAAGGCCTCTGTATTACCCTATGCAAAATGACATTTAAATGACTGAAAAATGGGGGGAAAAGAGCAGAGCTTCACCAAATTAGCTGAGCACATGCGCCATATTATTCTAAAGAAGCGTGCAAACTTTTATGGAGATCGGGCCATCAGTGGGGGTGTCACAGTTTAAAAGGTAAAAAAAAAAATGCACCACATTTCCATGATAAATGAGCTAAAAGGGCAACAAACGTTCTTTTTCCTCTCCGAGGCACATGTTAGAAGGCTGGATAAAGTTTTTGGAACGCAGCAGCGCAGACGGCAAGCGCCTAGACCCTATAGTTTTTTTTTTAGAGGCCTTTTTGTGGCCCTTTTTTAGCCACTTATTAGGGGTTCAAGCACTTCAGTGCTGAACACCTATTGTAATTGTTAATTTTCCCATGATGCAACATTCAGACATAAAACTGATCGGGCAGACCAAACCGTAAGTCGTGGAGACTTGAAACTTTGGGGGCTGATAGTACTCACACCGCCTACAGCGTCACCAAGGCCCGCCCCGATCGGCCTGACGGGGGCGCTACAGCGGGCAAAAGTACGAAACGGCTCATAACTCATCAACCGTGAGGCGTAGGCTCAAGTGTCTTATATCGCTGGAATCCTTGGCTCGAGGCGGACCAGATGCATGCCTCGGATTTGCTCGTCACCCTGGGAAAATTTTAGGGTATTTGGGGTTTTTCCAAAAACCTACTTTCGCGAACTAGTCCTAGGTTTTTGGCCCGACCGGAACCAAACCAGTGCGGCAAGATTCTCTGGAGTCTGATTGTCAATAATTATCAAAAAAAAGTGTAAATTTCGCTTCACGGTCCCTAAGGGCCGCCAAAATGTTCGAAGTGGGAGGAGCCCATTTTGCTTAATTGGCTATAACTCGTGAACGGAACGAGATTTTTGCACCAAACTCAGCACACGCATGTACGAGCTCATTCTGTGGTCACGTGAAAAAGGGCGCAGCGACTGGCCACTTGGTGGCGCTATGGTGTCAAAATGATGTATTTCTATGGAAAAAACACATGAAATGGCTGAAAGCGGCCATCTTGCTGTCTGATTTGCATACAAGCTCACAAAATCGGGCATGCGCATGCGTCACGTGATCCTGAAGAAGCTTGAAAACTTTCATGGACGTCGGGCCATTGGTGGCGCTTTAACTGTCATAAAGGTGAGAAGGCCTCTGTATTACCCTATGCAAAATGACATTTAAATGACTGAAAAATGGGGGGAAAAGAGCAGAGCTTCACCAAATTAGCTGAGCACATGCGCCATATTATTCTAAAGAAGCGTGCAAACTTTTATGGAGATCGGGCCATCAGTGGGGGTGTCACAGTTTAAAAGGTAAAAAAAAAAATGCACCACATTTCCATGATAAATGAGCTAAAAGGGCAACAAACGTTCTTTTTCCTCTCCGAGGCACATGTTAGAAGGCTGGATAAAGTTTTTGGAACGCAGCAGCGCAGACGGCAAGCGCCTAGACCCTATAGTTTTTTTTTAGAGGCCTTTTTGTGGCCCTTTTTTAGCCACTTATTAGGGGTTCAAGCACTTCAGTGCTGAACACCTATTGTAATTGTTAATTTTCCCATGATGCAACATTCAGACATAAAACTGATCGGGCAGACCAAACCGTAAGTCGTGGAGACTTGAAACTTTGGGGGCTGATAGTACTCACACCGCCTACAGCGTCACCAAGGCCCGCCCCGATCGGCCTGACGGGGGCGCTACAGCGGGCAAAAGTACGAAACGGCTCATAACTCATCAACCGTGAGGCGTAGGCTCAAGTGTCTTATATCGCTGGAATCCTTGGCTCGAGGCGGACTAGATGCATGCCTCGGATTTGCTCGGCACCCTGGGAAAATTTTAGGGTATTTGGGGTTTTTCCAAAAACCTACTTTCGCGAACTAGTCCTAGGTTTTTGGCCCGACCGGAACCAAACCAGTGCGGCAAGATTCTCTGGAGTCTGATTGTCAATAATTATCAAAAAAAAGTGTAAATTTCGCTTCACGGTCCCTAAGGGCCGCCAAAATGTTCGAAGTGGGAGGAGCCCATTTTGCTTAATTGGCTATAACTCGTGAACGGAACGAGATTTTTGCACCAAACTCAGCACACGCATGTACGAGCTCATTCTGTGGTCACGTGAAAAAGGGCGCAGCGACTGGCCACTTGGTGGCGCTATGGTGTCAAAATGATGTATTTCTATGGAAAAAACACATGAAATGGCTGAAAGCGGCCATCTTGCTGTCTGATTTGCATACAAGCTCACAAAATCGGGCATGCGCATGCGTCACGTGATCCTGAAGAAGCTTGAAAACTTTCATGGACGTCGGGCCATTGGTGGCGCTTTAACTGTCATAAAGGTGAGAAGGCCTCTGTATTACCCTATGCAAAATGACATTTAAATGACTGAAAAATGGGGGGAAAAGAGCAGAGCTTCACCAAATTAGCTGAGCACATGCGCCATATTATTCTAAAGAAGCGTGCAAACTTTTATGGAGATCGGGCCATCAGTGGGGGTGTCACAGTTTAAAAGGTAAAAAAAAAAATGCACCACATTTCCATGATAAATGAGCTAAAAGGGCAACAAACGTTCTTTTTCCTCTCCGAGGCACATGTTAGAAGGCTGGATAAAGTTTTTGGAACGCAGCAGCGCAGACGGCAAGCGCCTAGACCCTATAGTTTTTTTTTTAGAGGCCTTTTTGTGGCCCTTTTTTAGCCACTTATTAGGGGTTCAAGCACTTCAGTGCTGAACACCTATTGTAATTGTTAATTTTCCCATGATGCAACATTCAGACATAAAACTGATCGGGCAGACCAAACCGTAAGTCGTGGAGACTTGAAACTTTGGGGGCTGATAGTACTCACACCGCCTACAGCGTCACCAAGGCCCGCCCCGATCGGCCTGACGGGGGCGCTACAGCGGGCAAAAGTACGAAACGGCTCATAACTCATCAACCGTGAGGCGTAGGCTCAAGTGTCTTATATCGCTGGAATCCTTGGCTCGAGGCGGACCAGATGCATGCCTCGGATTTGCTCGTCACCCTGGGAAAATTTTAGGGTATTTGGGGTTTTTCCAAAAACCTACTTTCGCGAACTAGTCCTAGGTTTTTGGCCCGACCGGAACCAAACCAGTGCGGCAAGATTCTCTGGAGTCTGATTGTCAATAATTATCAAAAAAAAGTGTAAATTTCGCTTCACGGTCCCTAAGGGCCGCCAAAATGTTCGAAGTGGGAGGAGCCCATTTTGCTTAATTGGCTATAACTCGTGAACGGAACGAGATTTTTGCACCAAACTCAGCACACGCATGTACGAGCTCATTCTGTGGTCACGTGAAAAAGGGCGCAGCGACTGGCCACTTGGTGGCGCTATGGTGTCAAAATGATGTATTTCTATGGAAAAAACACATGAAATGGCTGAAAGCGGCCATCTTGCTGTCTGATTTGCATACAAGCTCACAAAATCGGGCATGCGCATGCGTCACGTGATCCTGAAGAAGCTTGAAAACTTTCATGGACGTCGGGCCATTGGTGGCGCTTTAACTGTCATAAAGGTGAGAAGGCCTCTGTATTACCCTATGCAAAATGACATTTAAATGACTGAAAAATGGGGGGAAAAGAGCAGAGCTTCACCAAATTAGCTGAGCACATGCGCCATATTATTCTAAAGAAGCGTGCAAACTTTTATGGAGATCGGGCCATCAGTGGGGGTGTCACAGTTTAAAAGGTAAAAAAAAAAATGCACCACATTTCCATGATAAATGAGCTAAAAGGGCAACAAACGTTCTTTTTCCTCTCCGAGGCACATGTTAGAAGGCTGGATAAAGTTTTTGGAACGCAGCAGCGCAGACAGCAAGCGCCTAGACCCTATAGGTTTTTTTTAGAGGCCTTTTTGTGGCCCTTTTTTAGCCACTTATTAGGGGTTCAAGCACTTCAGTGCTGAACACCTATTGTAATTGTTAATTTTCCCATGATGCAACATTCAGACATAAAACTGATCGGGCAGACCAAACCGTAAGTCGTGGAGACTTGAAACTTTGGGGGCTGATAGTACTCACACCGCCTACAGCGTCACCAAGGCCCGCCCCTATCGGCCTGACGGGGGCGCTACAGCGGGCAAAAGTACGAAACGGCTCATAACTCATCAACCGTGAGGCGTAGGCTCAAGTGTCTTATATCGCTGGAATCCTTGGCTCGAGGCGGACCAGATGCATGCCTCGGATTTGCTCGTCACCCTCGGAAAATTTTAGGGTATTTGGGGTTTTTCCAAAAACCTACTTTCGCGAACTAGTCCTAGGTTTTTGGCCCGACCGGAACCAAACCAGTGCGGCAAGATTCTCTGGAGTCTGATTGTCAATAATTATCAAAAAAAAGTGTAAATTTCGCTTCACGGTCCCTAAGGGCCGCCAAAATGTTCGAAGTGGGAGGAGCCCATTTTGCTTAATTGGCTATAACTCGTGAACGGAACGAGATTTTTGCACCAAACTCAGCACACGCATGTACGAGCTCATTCTGTGGTCACGTGAAAAAGGGCGCAGCGACTGGCCACTTGGTGGCGCTATGGTGTCAAAATGATGTATTTCTATGGAAAAAACACATGAAATGGCTGAAAGCGGCCATCTTGCTGTCTGATTTGCATACAAGCTCACAAAATCGGGCATGCGCATGCGTCACGTGATCCTGAAGAAGCTTGAAAACTTTCATGGACGTCGGGCCATTGGTGGCGCTTTAACTGTCATAAAGGTGAGAAGGCCTCTGTATTACCCTATGCAAAATGACATTTAAATGACTGAAAAATGGGGGGAAAAGAGCAGAGCTTCACCAAATTAGCTGAGCACATGCGCCATATTATTCTAAAGAAGCGTGCAAACTTTTATGGAGATCGGGCCATCAGTGGGGGTGTCACAGTTTAAAAGGTAAAAAAAAAAAATGCACCACATTTCCATGATAAATGAGCTAAAAGGGCAACAAACGTTCTTTTTCCTCTCCGAGGCACATGTTAGAAGGCTGGATAAAGTTTTTGGAACGCAGCAGCGCAGACGGCAAGCGCCTAGACCCTATAGTTTTTTTTTTAGAGGCCTTTTTGTGGCCCTTTTTTAGCCACTTATTAGGGGTTCAAGCACTTCAGTGCTGAACACCTATTGTAATTGTTAATTTTCCCATGATGCAACATTCAGACATAAAACTGATCGGGCAGACCAAACCGTAAGTCGTGGAGACTTGAAACTTTGGGGGCTGATAGTACTCACACCGCCTACAGCGTCACCAAGGCCCGCCCCGATCGGCCTGACGGGGGCGCTACAGCGGGCAAAAGTACGAAACGGCTCATAACTCATCAACCGTGAGGCGTAGGCTCAAGTGTCTTATATCGCTGGAATCCTTGGCTCGAGGCGGACCAGATGCATGCCTCGGATTTGCTCGTCACCCTGGGAAAATTTTAGGGTATTTGGGGTTTTTCCAAAAACCTACTTTCGCGAACTAGTCCTAGGTTTTTGGCCCGACCGGAACCAAACCAGTGCGGCAAGATTCTCTGGAGTCTGATTGTCAATAATTATCAAAAAAAAGTGTAAATTTCGCTTCACGGTCCCTAAGGGCCGCCAAAATGTTCGAAGTGGGAGGAGCCCATTTTGCTTAATTGGCTATAACTCGTGAACGGAACGAGATTTTTGCACCAAACTCAGCACACGCATGTACGAGCTCATTCTGTGGTCACGTGAAAAAGGGCGCAGCGACTGGCCACTTGGTGGCGCTATGGTGTCAAAATGATGTATTTCTATGGAAAAAACACATGAAATGGCTGAAAGCGGCCATCTTGCTGTCTGATTTGCATACAAGCTCACAAAATCGGGCATGCGCATGCGTCACGTGATCCTGAAGAAGCTTGAAAACTTTCATGGACGTCGGGCCATTGGTGGCGCTTTAACTGTCATAAAGGTGAGAAGGCCTCTGTATTACCCTATGCAAAATGACATTTAAATGACTGAAAAATGGGGGGAAAAGAGCAGAGCTTCACCAAATTAGCTGAGCACATGCGCCATATTATTCTAAAGAAGCGTGCAAACTTTTATGGAGATCGGGCCATCAGTGGGGGTGTCACAGTTTAAAAGGTAAAAAAAAAAATGCACCACATTTCCATGATAAATGAGCTAAAAGGGCAACAAACGTTCTTTTTCCTCTCCGAGGCACATGTTAGAAGGCTGGATAAAGTTTTTGGAACGCAGCAGCGCAGACGGCAAGCGCCTAGACCCTATAGTTTTTTTTTAGAGGCCTTTTTGTGGCCCTTTTTTAGCCACTTATTAGGGGTTCAAGCACTTCAGTGCTGAACACCTATTGTAATTGTTAATTTTCCCATGATGCAACATTCAGACATAAAACTGATCGGGCAGACCAAACCGTAAGTCGTGGAGACTTGAAACTTTGGGGGCTGATAGTACTCACACCGCCTACAGCGTCACCAAGGCCCGCCCCGATCGGCCTGACGGGGGCGCTACAGCGGGCAAAAGTACGAAACGGCTCATAACTCATCAACCGTGAGGCGTAGGCTCAAGTGTCTTATATCGCTGGAATCCTTGGCTCGAGGCGGACTAGATGCATGCCTCGGATTTGCTCGGCACCCTGGGAAAATTTTAGGGTATTTGGGGTTTTTCCAAAAACCTACTTTCGCGAACTAGTCCTAGGTTTTTGGCCCGACCGGAACCAAACCAGTGCGGCAAGATTCTCTGGAGTCTGATTGTCAATAATTATCAAAAAAAAGTGTAAATTTCGCTTCACGGTCCCTAAGGGCCGCCAAAATGTTCGAAGTGGGAGGAGCCCATTTTGCTTAATTGGCTATAACTCGTGAACGGAACGAGATTTTTGCACCAAACTCAGCACACGCATGTACGAGCTCATTCTGTGGTCACGTGAAAAAGGGCGCAGCGACTGGCCACTTGGTGGCGCTATGGTGTCAAAATGATGTATTTCTATGGAAAAAACACATGAAATGGCTGAAAGCGGCCATCTTGCTGTCTGATTTGCATACAAGCTCACAAAATCGGGCATGCGCATGCGTCACGTGATCCTGAAGAAGCTTGAAAACTTTCATGGACGTCGGGCCATTGGTGGCGCTTTAACTGTCATAAAGGTGAGAAGGCCTCTGTATTACCCTATGCAAAATGACATTTAAATGACTGAAAAATGGGGGGAAAAGAGCAGAGCTTCACCAAATTAGCTGAGCACATGCGCCATATTATTCTAAAGAAGCGTGCAAACTTTTATGGAGATCGGGCCATCAGTGGGGGTGTCACAGTTTAAAAGGTAAAAAAAAAAATGCACCACATTTCCATGATAAATGAGCTAAAAGGGCAACAAACGTTCTTTTTCCTCTCCGAGGCACATGTTAGAAGGCTGGATAAAGTTTTTGGAACGCAGCAGCGCAGACGGCAAGCGCCTAGACCCTATAGTTTTTTTTTTAGAGGCCTTTTTGTGGCCCTTTTTTAGCCACTTATTAGGGGTTCAAGCACTTCAGTGCTGAACACCTATTGTAATTGTTAATTTTCCCATGATGCAACATTCAGACATAAAACTGATCGGGCAGACCAAACCGTAAGTCGTGGAGACTTGAAACTTTGGGGGCTGATAGTACTCACACCGCCTACAGCGTCACCAAGGCCCGCCCCGATCGGCCTGACGGGGGCGCTACAGCGGGCAAAAGTACGAAACGGCTCATAACTCATCAACCGTGAGGCGTAGGCTCAAGTGTCTTATATCGCTGGAATCCTTGGCTCGAGGCGGACCAGATGCATGCCTCGGATTTGCTCGTCACCCTGGGAAAATTTTAGGGTATTTGGGGTTTTTCCAAAAACCTACTTTCGCGAACTAGTCCTAGGTTTTTGGCCCGACCGGAACCAAACCAGTGCGGCAAGATTCTCTGGAGTCTGATTGTCAATAATTATCAAAAAAAAGTGTAAATTTCGCTTCACGGTCCCTAAGGGCCGCCAAAATGTTCGAAGTGGGAGGAGCCCATTTTGCTTAATTGGCTATAACTCGTGAACGGAACGAGATTTTTGCACCAAACTCAGCACACGCATGTACGAGCTCATTCTGTGGTCACGTGAAAAAGGGCGCAGCGACTGGCCACTTGGTGGCGCTATGGTGTCAAAATGATGTATTTCTATGGAAAAAACACATGAAATGGCTGAAAGCGGCCATCTTGCTGTCTGATTTGCATACAAGCTCACAAAATCGGGCATGCGCATGCGTCACGTGATCCTGAAGAAGCTTGAAAACTTTCATGGACGTCGGGCCATTGGTGGCGCTTTAACTGTCATAAAGGTGAGAAGGCCTCTGTATTACCCTATGCAAAATGACATTTAAATGACTGAAAAATGGGGGGAAAAGAGCAGAGCTTCACCAAATTAGCTGAGCACATGCGCCATATTATTCTAAAGAAGCGTGCAAACTTTTATGGAGATCGGGCCATCAGTGGGGGTGTCACAGTTTAAAAGGTAAAAAAAAAAATGCACCACATTTCCATGATAAATGAGCTAAAAGGGCAACAAACGTTCTTTTTCCTCTCCGAGGCACATGTTAGAAGGCTGGATAAAGTTTTTGGAACGCAGCAGCGCAGACAGCAAGCGCCTAGACCCTATAGGTTTTTTTTAGAGGCCTTTTTGTGGCCCTTTTTTAGCCACTTATTAGGGGTTCAAGCACTTCAGTGCTGAACACCTATTGTAATTGTTAATTTTCCCATGATGCAACATTCAGACATAAAACTGATCGGGCAGACCAAACCGTAAGTCGTGGAGACTTGAAACTTTGGGGGCTGATAGTACTCACACCGCCTACAGCGTCACCAAGGCCCGCCCCTATCGGCCTGACGGGGGCGCTACAGCGGGCAAAAGTACGAAACGGCTCATAACTCATCAACCGTGAGGCGTAGGCTCAAGTGTCTTATATCGCTGGAATCCTTGGCTCGAGGCGGACCAGATGCATGCCTCGGATTTGCTCGTCACCCTGGGAAAATTTTAGGGTATTTGGGGTTTTTCCAAAAACCTACTTTCGCGAACTAGTCCTAGGTTTTTGGCCCGACCGGAACCAAACCAGTGCGGCAAGATTCTCTGGAGTCTGATTGTCAATAATTATCAAAAAAAAGTGTAAATTTCGCTTCACGGTCCCTAAGGGCCGCCAAAATGTTCGAAGTGGGAGGAGCCCATTTTGCTTAATTGGCTATAACTCGTGAACGGAACGAGATTTTTGCACCAAACTCAGCACACGCATGTACGAGCTCATTCTGTGGTCACGTGAAAAAGGGCGCAGCGACTGGCCACTTGGTGGCGCTATGGTGTCAAAATGATGTATTTCTATGGAAAAAACACATGAAATGGCTGAAAGCGGCCATCTTGCTGTCTGATTTGCATACAAGCTCACAAAATCGGGCATGCGCATGCGTCACGTGATCCTGAAGAAGCTTGAAAACTTTCATGGACGTCGGGCCATTGGTGGCGCTTTAACTGTCATAAAGGTGAGAAGGCCTCTGTATTACCCTATGCAAAATGACATTTAAATGACTGAAAAATGGGGGGAAAAGAGCAGAGCTTCACCAAATTAGCTGAGCACATGCGCCATATTATTCTAAAGAAGCGTGCAAACTTTTATGGAGATCGGGCCATCAGTGGGGGTGTCACAGTTTAAAAGGTAAAAAAAAAAAATGCACCACATTTCCATGATAAATGAGCTAAAAGGGCAACAAACGTTCTTTTTCCTCTCCGAGGCACATGTTAGAAGGCTGGATAAAGTTTTTGGAACGCAGCAGCGCAGACGGCAAGCGCCTAGACCCTATAGTTTTTTTTTTAGAGGCCTTTTTGTGGCCCTTTTTTAGCCACTTATTAGGGGTTCAAGCACTTCAGTGCTGAACACCTATTGTAATTGTTAATTTTCCCATGATGCAACATTCAGACATAAAACTGATCGGGCAGACCAAACCGTAAGTCGTGGAGACTTGAAACTTTGGGGGCTGATAGTACTCACACCGCCTACAGCGTCACCAAGGCCCGCCCCGATCGGCCTGACGGGGGCGCTACAGCGGGCAAAAGTACGAAACGGCTCATAACTCATCAACCGTGAGGCGTAGGCTCAAGTGTCTTATATCGCTGGAATCCTTGGCTTGAGGCCGACCAGATGCATGCCTCAGATTTGCTTGCCCTTCAGGCGCCAATTTTGAGTAAATTGAGGTTTTTTGAAAAACCTACTTTTGCGAATTACTCCTAGATTTTTTGCCCGATCGAAACCAAACCAATGCAGAAATATTCTCTGGACAGAGTCTATCAATAATCATCAAAAAAATTCTTAATTTAAATTCACGGTCGCTAAGGGAAATCAAAATGTTTGATGGCACCAGGGCCACTTTTACTAAAACAATTATAACTCGTGAATGGAAAGAGATATTTTCGCTAATCTTGGGAAACGTGTTTATGAGCTCAATCTGAGATTACTTGAAAAAAATCGCGACGATTGGCCACTTGGTGGCGCTACAACATGGAAAAAAATTTATGAAAATGGCTATAAACGCACCCAACCGTTAGTCCTTTGAAATCCTCAATCCTTCCCGAGTCCAACAATACCAAATATGCCAGGTTTCTCCTTATAGTTTGTGTATCATTGTCATTAAGCACTTAAAAAACTTGCAATTATCTTCGAAACCGATAGTCCAAATTTCTTGAAATTTGAAAACATAGATCAATAGCTAAACAATAACGCCCAAATGTCACAATTAAGATAGGAACTGACAAAAATAAATAAACAAATAAAATTTTTAAATCATTGTCACCCATGGATCATTTTTATTCTCTCATAAACAGAACTGTCTAAACTTCAAAACAAAATGAGATATTTACAACAAATTTGACAGACATGCATGGGCACACTTTGAGGACACTTGAAGTGGTGGAGATCAGGCAAGATGTGGTGCTATAACTGTCAAAAAAACTTTCCTCAGTAAATTGCCTGTATTGGCTGTAAATGGTATTTTCCATCAATGTTATAAGTTTATTTGTTTATTTGGATCCCCATTAGCCTCTTTCTAGGCAGTGGCTACTCTTCCTGGGGTCCCAAAAAGTAAATCATACAAAACTACATTTAATCAACAACAATAAAAAGTCAAGTCAATGAAACGCACTAACCCATCATCCATTCCAAATATCAAAATCAACAATTTAATATATTTTGCCATTAAATATTCCTTTGAATATTTTTTTAAAACTAATTTTTCTTGTAAAAATGTGTGATATCAATAGTAAATGATTCCATATTTTCATTCCTCTATACATTACTGTCCGTTGGTTTCCAGTGGTTTTCGAAACAGGAAATAAAAAACATTCCTTTTATTCATGCCTGGTGTAAAAAAATATGACTAGTACTATTATACAAAAGTTGAGAGTACAGCGCATTAGGAACTCTAGACACAGAAATATTTCTTATAAAATAAAGCAGAGAGACAATCCTTCACCAGTTCATTCTCAGTATATTAGCTCTTCTATAACAGTTTAAATTCAGTCCTGTCGCTCTGTTCTGGACAAATTTATTTTTTCAATTACATCCATTTTTTTTTTATTTACTTGATGCACTGGTAAAAACCACTGGGCAAAAACACGCGATTCGTCCAATCACTGATTGTGCTGCAGTGACTGCCACCCCTGAGAGCCAACAGTAGCGGCATATTCTTAAGGCCCGCCCACTGTTCGCGCAGGCGCTGCTGCTGTCAGCATGATGAGAGAACAGAATAGATCAGATGAGACAGCAGCACGGAAACTTTCTTCAGAAACTCCTTGTACTAAATGATCATCATAATCTATCGGGAACTGTGATTGTGTGCACTTGGAAACTTTGGATGCATCAACTTGTCGTCAGAGAAAGGTGTAAAAGGTGAAATCGGAGTAAAGATTTATAGTGTGATAATCTTTATTGAACAATCTTCTTTAATTGAATATGTGATGCAGTCTCGTTTTGGTGAGTGACTTTTTTTGTCATATGTTATCTTATGACAGATATTTATTTCAGAACTGATTTGATATGAGCCGAGTTGACTAGGCCGCAGTCACAGCGCGAGCTGAACTAGTTAGCCGTGTGCTAAAGCTACCGCGTGTAGCTAACATCTTTGTATCATGAGTTGTGACAGTGACTGTTTTATGAGTGTCGAATCGATGTGTTAAATAAATTTGGATTAATGTGTCATTTGAGCTGTGCATGTCATTTGTTACTGAAATGTTGAGTCAGAAATTAATTATTGTACGTTTGCCTTGTGTTTTCCAAGGCTGCGTTTTCTTGTTCTCTATTTTTTTTCCCTATGTGAACGTGATCGGCAAGTGTATCCTGTTTTGTGCCATAAATAATCCTGTGAAGGTGAATCGCCTGCCTAGTGGATGCAATTACATGCACAAATGCTAACCAGTGCCCATGGACCTGTTTCCCATTTGAACTGTAATTTGAAACCATCAACTGGTAGGATAACTACAATTTTCTTTTGTTTGTTTTTGTTTTTTATATTTATGTGTTGCTATATAAATAAGTGTTACGATGTGTATAGCATGCACAAAAATCAAGGACATTTTTTGTAACGAATGTAGCGAAAACTAAACAGCGTCTCTGCGCATTGAAAGGCTGTCACTCAGTGCACAATCACATTGTTACAGCAACGGATTGTCTTTGAGTCATTAAACCGTACATGTACAAACATGTTCAAAAACACTGATTCGTTAAAAAGATAGATGTGATGAAACTAGGTGGTAATTATTTTTAACTTTAAGCTCCACTTTCGAACGTCACCTAATTTAATCGAAGCTTTTAGGCTGTTGAATCATTAAAAAGAAACAAGTCGGTGATGTCTGTTTTCATTTACTAACTCTCTATTGTTCTTATTTGTCACTCATCTTTCTGAAACAAACTACAAAGAGAACTTTTTAATTTATCAATATAATTTTCTCTTTGAATCAGAACAAAATTGTCAACTATTTGCTCTCCTGTTGCACCATTTCCTCCCTCCAGTAGATGATCCTTGCTTCTGATTTAATTATGCCCTACCGAATACTATATCTAGGTGTAGCACATCAAGTCAAGTTGCGCACTACATGCTACACAGTGTTGTGTAGGGCTGGGTTTCGATTCAAATTTCAAGAATCGATTCGATTCCGATTCTCAAGATCTTGAATCGATTATCATTATTCGATCCGATCTGATCCGATCTTCGAGATTTAGATAATGTTAATTTCCGCCATGATAAATTTTCCACCATTTTGAATTTTGTCAACAACGTACTTTTACTAACTAGTCCTAGGTTTTTCGCCCGATCGGAACCAAACCAGTGCAGAAATGTATAGAAATCCTATAAATGTTAAACAGCTTTAAAACCATGTATTTCCTATGTTACATTGCCTGTATTGGCTGTAAATGGTCTTTTCCATCTATTATGTCAGTGGTTACATGCTTGCTAAATAAAACTTAATAGATTTTAAAGCTTTTGTGCTTTAAGGCCTTAAAGGCCTTAACTGCTTGAACCCCGATAAATGCTGCTTGCAGCTTTAATTAGGGGTTCAAGCACGAAGTGCTGAAACCCTATTGTAATTGTACTGATTTTTAGGGGTTCAAGCACGAAGTGCTGAAACCCTATTGTAATTGTACTGATTTTTAGGGGTTCAAGCACGAAGTGCTGAAACCCTATTGTAATTGTGCTGATTTTTATTAGGGGTTCAAGCACGAAGTGCTGAAACCCTATTGTAATTGTGCTGATTTTTATTATTATTATTATTATTATTATTCTGCCGTAAAACGCATCGTGCAGCCCAAACCGTAAGGGCTAGAGCTTTGAAACTTTGCCATATGGTAGTACAAAAATCGAGGAGAGGTTATCAAATTATGACTCCGATTGGCCCATAGGTGGCGCTATAGCAACCAAAAGCGCGAAACTGCTCATAACTCCTAGACCGTAAGTCATAGACTCAAGTGTCTTATATCATTGGAAAGCTGGACGCCTGACGAACAAAACGTATATCTCCGATTTTATTTCCGCCATGATAGATTTTCCGCCATTTTGAATTTTGTCGAAAATCTACTTTTGCGAACTAGTCCCTGGTTTTTTGCCCGATCGGAACCAAACCAGTGCAGAATTGTTCTCTGGAGTCTGAATATCAATAATTATCAAAAAAAAGTTGAAATTTCGATTCACGGTCGCTAGGGGGTGCAAAATTAACGTTGTGGGAGGAGCCTTTTTTACTAAAATGGCTATAACTCCAGAAGTAAAAGAGGTATTTTAACCAAACTTGGTACACATGTGTAAGAGGTCAATCTGAGGTCACGGTAAAAAAATCGCGGCGATTGGCCGCATGGTGGCGCTATAACATGAAAAAAACATAAAACAGGCTATAACCACCTGACTGTTAGTCCGATTGACTTGAAAATTGGTATGCAGTGTCTTGGTCCAAGGTGCCATGTATGTCTATGAGGACATTGGCGTATCTCAAAAAACATGGCCGCCATCGGCCAATGAAGTTTGAGCACCGATTAGACAAGGTTAACGGAGGCCGATCGGAATGAAACTCGATGGGCATGTTCGCCTTATGGCCCTAGAGGTCTGTAAGAATTTTGAAAGAAATCGGCCACTAGTTGGCGCTAACGAGTTTTATGGCTCTGTAATCACGTGGTGTTACACTCATCCACACAATATGCATATCATTTGATAGATCTGCTCATGCTGAACAACTTTGCCTCAAGAACCATTGCTGTCAATCAAACCGTTCATTAAATATTCACGAATATGTCTAAAACCTACTTTTGCGAACTAGTCCTAGGTTTTTCGCCCGATCGGAACCAGACCAGTCTAGGACAATTCTCTGGACTCTCTAGATCAATAATTATCAAAAAAAAGTTGAACTTTTGCATTTGGATGGCTGTAATAGGGTCATTTATAAAATGGGCGTGGCAAAATACAGTCAAAAGCCTATAAATCATAAATGAAAATGCAGAACTTCACAAAAATTGGTCAGCATATGTGACATAACATCATTAACAAGCATGCAAAATTTTATGGAGATCGGACGATAGGTGGCGCTATAACTGTTAAAAAGCTTTAAAACCATATATTTCCTATGGTAAACTGCCTGTTTTGGCTGTAAATGGTCTTTTCCATCTCTGATCATATAATTTTCATATCATAATGTTCAAAACTAGTGCAATACAATTCTCTGGACTCACTAGATCAATAATTGTCAGAAAAAGTTGAACTACTTCATTTGGATAGCTATAATAGGTTCACTTCAAAATCTGGCCTTTACCAAGTGTCCCCGAAAGCCTATATCTCTTTAATCAATGCTCAGACCTTCTTAAAAACAAGTCAGAACGTGTGAAATATTACCCTGAACTAGCATGAAAATTTTCAGACAGATCGGACAAAATTTGCCTCTATAACAGTTAAAAAGGTGAAAATGATATGAATTAATGGCATGTTAAGCCAATAAGTGGTATTTTACTGCCCCCTGCTGTTTAAAATAGTCATTTTCTCATATTGGTATTGGTATCAGCCATGGTAAATCATGATAAATGATGGTGTGTGTGTGTGTGTGTGTGTGTGTGTGTGTGTGTGTGTGTGTGTGTGTGTGTGTGTTTGTGTGTGTGTGTGTGGTACAAATATAACAAAGGTTTTATTTTCCAACATGAAAACAAACATAACAGAGTGCTAGTGCACAAACAATAACCGACAATGATAATGGATGAGAGGGGAACTTAAATACACAGATCAAGACAAGGACAACAGGTGACGGTTATGATGATGAGGAGCAGGTGATGATGAGGAGGGTGATGAGGAGCAGGTGCAGGTGATGACGACAGATGGTGAATGTGATGAAGACAGAAGGTGAATGTGATGAAGGTGAATGTGACACCAATATCACTGAAACATTTGTGTGTGTGTGTGTGTGTGTGTGTGTGTGTGTGTGTGTGTGTGTGTGTGTGTGTGTGTGTAGCATTCGTGTGTGTAGCATATGTAGCAAGTATGCATTATTGAGTTAACATGGAAACACTGGTTTGCTTTAGTGCAGAAAACTGGTCAAAATCATGAGGTTTAAAGTGAAAGTGAGCCAATAAGTGGTCTTCTACTGCCCTCTGCTGGCCATTCTACTTAATTAAATTTTTCCACATGTGCTTGCATTTATACTTGAATACACACTAAAAATCACTTATATAGCAATAACTATTATAACACAATCATATTTTGTCAGTGTTAATCACTTTATTTGCACTGACACTTCAAATAATTGCTAGTAATGTGGTAAATCATGGTAAATCATGGTTAACTATGCTGTGTGTGTGTGTGTGTGTGTGTGTGTGTGTGTGTGTGTGTGTGTGTGTGTGTGTGTGTGTGTGTGTGTGTGTAAGCATGCATTGAGTTAACATGGATAAACTGGTTTGCACTAAAGCAAACCAGTTTATCCATGTTAACTCAATGCATGCTTACACACACACACACACACACACACACACACACACACACACACACACACACACACACACACACAAATATTTCAACATGTGCTTGCATTCATACTTGAATACACACTAAAAAAATCACTTATATAGCAATAACTATTATAACACAATCATATTTTGTCAGTGTTAATCACTTTATTTGCACTGACACTTCAAATAATTGCTAGTAATGTGATAAATCAGGCTAGAAACATGGTAAATCAAAGTAAATAATACTAGATTGTCGTTTATCTCCTGGTAAATAATACTAGAACGTGGTATATCATGGTAAATCATGGTTAACTATGCTGTGTGTGTATGTGTGTGTGTGTGTGTGTGTGTGTGTGTGTGTGTGTGTGTGTGTGTGTGTGTGTGTGTGTGTGTGTGTGTGTGTGTGTGTGTGTGTAAGCATGCATTGAGTTAACATGGAAAAACTGGTTTGCTTTAGTGCAGAAAACTGGTTTAAAGTGAAAGTGAGCCAATAAGTGGTCTTCTAGTGCCCTCTGCTGGCCATTCTACTTAATAATGAAATATTTTACATGTGCTTTTGCATTCATACTTGGACACACACTAAAAATCACGTATATAACTAACTATTATAACACAATAATATTTTGTCAGTGTTCATCACCTCATTTGCACTGACACTTCACATATTTGCTAGTAATGTGGTTAATCATGCTAGAAACATTGTAAATCATAGTAAATAATACTGAAATGAGGTGTATCAAGGTAAATCATGCTAGAATCCTAATAAATCATTCTGGAACATGGTATATGATAGTAAATCATGCTAGAATCATATTAAATAATTCTAGAATGTGGCAAATCGTTGTGGGAGGAGCCTATTTTACTCAAATGGCTATAACTCAAGAAGTAAATGAGATATCTTCACCAAACTCAGTACACATGTGTATGGGTTCAATTTGAGGTCACAGTAAACAATTTTATGGAGATCGGACCATAGGTGGCGCTATAACTGTTAAAAAGCTTTAAAACGATATATATCCCATGGCAAATTGCCTGTATTGGCTGTAAATGGTCTTTTCCATCTATTATGTCAGTGGTTACATGCTTGCTAAATAAATCTTAATAACTTTTGATGCTTTTGTGCTTAAATGCCTTAAAGGCCTTAACTGCTTGAACCCCGATAAATGCTGCTTGCAGCTTTAATTATTAGGGGTTCAAGCACGAAGTGCTGAAACCCTATTGTAATTGTACTGATTTTTATTATTATTATTATTATTATTCTCCCCTAAAACGCATCGTGCAGCCCAAACCGTAAGAGCTGGAACCTTGAAACTTGGCCAAATGGTAGTCCTCAATTTGGGGAGAACCTATCAAAGTATGACCCAGATTGGCCCATAGGTGGCGCTATAGCGACCAAAAGCGCGAAACTGCTCATAACTCCTAGACCGTATGTCGTAGACTCAAGTGTCCTATATCATTGGAAAGCTGGACGCCTGAAGGTCAAAACGTATATCTCCGATTTTATTTCAGGTATGCAAATTTTTCCGCCATTTTGAATTTTGTCAAAAACCTACTTTTGCGAACTAGTCCCTGGTTTTTCGCCCGATCGGAACCAAACCAGTGCAGAAATGTTCTTTGGAGTCTGAAGATCAATAATTATCGAAAAAAAGTCGAAATTTCGATTCCTGGTCGCTAGCGGGTGATAAATTAATGTTGTGGGAGGAGCCTATTTTACTAAAATGGCTATAACTCGAAAAGGAAATGAGATATCTTCACCAAACTTGGTACACATGTGTATGAGTTCAATTTGGGGTCATAGTAAAAAAATTTCGACGATTGATCACATGGTGGCGCTATAACATGAAAAAAACATGAAAAGGGCTATGACCACGTGACCGTTTGTCCGATTGACTTGAAAATTGGTATGCAGTGTCTTGGTCCAAGGTGCCATGTATGTCTATGAGGACATTGGCGTACCTCGAAAAACATGACAGCCATCGACCAATGAAATTTGAGCACCTATTAGACAAGGTTAACGGAGGCCGATCGGAACGATACTCGATGGGCATGTTCAACTCATGGCCCTAGAGGTCTGTAAGAATTTTGAAAGAAATCGGCCACTAGTTGGCGCTAACGAGTTTTATGGCTCTGTAATCACGTGGTGTTACACTTATTGTCACAAAATGCATATCATTTGATAGATCTGCTCATGCTGAACAACTTTGCCTCAAGAACCATTGCTGTCAATCAAACCGTTCATTAAATATTCGCAATTATGTTAAAAACCTACTTTTGCGAACTAGTCCTAGGTTTTTTGCCCGATCGGAACAAAACCAGTCTAGGGTAATTCTCTGGACTCTCTAGATCAATAATTATCAAAAAAAAGTTCAACTTTAGCATTTTTCGCATGGGTATATTGGGTCATAATGAAAATGGGCGTGGCAAAATGCATTTAAAAGCCTATAAATCCTAAACGAAAACTCAGAACTTCACAAAAATTGGTGAGCATATGTACCATAACAGTCTAAACAAGCATGTAAAATTTCATGAAGATCGTACGATAGGTGGCGCTATAACTGTTAAAAAGCTTTGAAAACCATATATTTCCTATGGTAAATTGCCTGTTTTGGCTGTAAATGGTCTTTTCCATCTATTATTTCAGTGGTTAAAAGCTTTACAAATAAAACTTAATGTCTTAAATGCTTATGTGCTTAAAGGCCTTAAATGCTTGAACCCCGATAAATGCTGCTTGCAGCTTTAATTATTATTATTATTATTATTATTCTGCCGTAAAACGCATCGTGCAGCGCAAACCGTAAGGGCTAGAGCTTTGAAACTTTGCCATATGGTAGTACAAAAATCGAGGAGAGGTTATCAAATTATGACCCCGATTGGCCCATAGGTGGCGCTATAGCAACCAAAAGCGCGAAACTGCTCATAACTCCTAGACCGTAAGTCATAGACTCAAGTGTCTTATATCATTGGAAAGCTGGACGCCTGACGAACAAAACGTATATCTCCGATTTTATTTCCGCCATGATAGATTTTCCGCCATTTTGAATTTTGTTGAAAATCTACTTTTGCGAACTAGTCCCTGGTTTTTTGCCCGATCGGAACCAAACCAGTGCAGAATTGTTCTCTGGAGTCTGAATATCAATAATTATCAAAAAAAAGTTGAAATTTCGATTCACGGTCGCTAGGGGGTGCAAAATTAACGTTGTGGGAGGAGCCTATTTTACTAAAATGGCTATAACTCCAGAAGTAAAAGAGGTATTTTAACCAAACCTGGTACACATGTGTAAGACGTCAATATGAGGTCACGGTAAAAAAATCGCGGCGATTGGCCACATGGTGGCGCTATAACATGAAAAAAACATAAAACAGGCT
Organism: Scardinius erythrophthalmus; assembly: GCF_964197995.2. NCBI lineage: Eukaryota > Metazoa > Chordata > Actinopteri > Cypriniformes > Leuciscidae > Scardinius > Scardinius erythrophthalmus. Next base: position 27,376,786 of record NC_138236.1, read on the forward strand.
ATAACCACCTGACCATTAGTCCGATTGACTTGAAAATTGGTATGCAGTGTCTTGGTCCAAGGTGCCATGTATGTCTATGAGGACATTGGTGTATCTCAAAAAACATGGCCGCCATCGGCCAATGAAGTTTGAGCACCTATTAGACAAGGTTAACGGAGGCCTATCGGAACGAAACTCGGTGGGCATGTTCGACTCATGGCCCTAGAGGTCTGTAAGAATTTTAAAAGAAATCGGCCACTAGTTGGCGCTAACGAGTTTTATGGCTCTGTAATCACGTGGTGTTACACTTATTGTCACAAAATGCATACCATTTGATAGATCTCCTCTTGTTGAACAACTTTGCCTCAAGAACCATTGCTGTCAATCAAACCGTTCATTAAATATTCGTAATTATGTTAAAAACCTACTTTTGCGAACTAGTCCTAGGTTTTTCGCCCGATCAGAACCAAACGAGTCTAGGACAATTCTATGGACTCTCAAGATCAATAATTATCAAAAAAAAAGTTGAACTTTTGCATTTTTCGCATGGGTATATTGGGTCATAAAGAAAATGGGCGTGGCAAAATGCACTCAAAAGCCTATAAATCCTAAACGAAAACTCAGAACTTCACGAAAATTGGTGAGCTTATGTGCCATAACATCATTAACAAGCATGCAAAATTTCATGGAGATCGGACTATAGATGGTGCTATAACTGTTAAAAAGCTTTAAAAAACACATATTTCCTATGGTAAATTGCCTGTATTGGCTGTAAATGGACTTTTCCATCTATTATTTCAGTGGTTAAAAGCTTTCTAAATAAATCTTAATGTCTTAAATGCTTATGTGCTTAAAGGCCTTAAATGCTTGAACCCCGATAAATGCTGCTTGCAGCTTTAATTATTATTATTATTATTATTATTCTGCCGTAAAACGCATCGTGCAGCCCAAACCGTAAGGGCTAGAGCTTTGAAACTTTGCCATATGGTAGTACAAAAATCGAGGAGAGGTTATCAAATTATGACCCCGATTGGCCCATAGGTGGCGCTATAGCAACCAAAAGCGCGAAACTGCTCATAACTCCTAGACCGTAAGTCATAGACTCAAGTGTCTTATATCATTGGAAAGCTGGACGCCTGACGAACAAAACGTATATCTCCGATTTTATTTCCGCCATGATAGATTTTCCGCCATTTTGAATTTTGTCGAAAATCTACTTTTGCGAACTAGTCCCTGGGTTTTCGCCCGATCGGAAACAAACCAGTGCAGAATTGTTCTATGGAGTCTGAAGATCAATAATTATCGAAAAAAAGTTGAAATTTCGATTCATGGTTGCTAGGGGGTGCAAAATTAACGTTGTGGGAGGAGCCTATTTTACTAAAATGGCTATAACTCCAGAAGTAAAAGAGGTATTTTAACCAAACTTGGTACACATGTGTAAGAGGTCAATCTGAGGTCACAGTAAAAAAATCGCGGCGATTGGCCACATGGTGGCGCTATAACATGAAAAAAACATAAAACAGGCTATAACCACCTGACCGTTAGTCCGATTGACTTGAAAATTGGTATGCAGTGTCTTGGTCCAAGGTGCCATGTATGTCTATGAGGACATTGGCGTATCTCAAAAAACATGGCCGCCATCGGCCAATGAAGTTTGAGCACCGATTAGACAAGGTTAACGGAGGCCGATCGGAACGAAACTCGATGGGCATGTTCGTCTTATGGCCCTAGAGGTCTGTAAGAATTTTGAAAGAAATCAGCCACTAGTTGGCGCTAACGAGTTTTATGGCTCTGTAATCACGTGGTGTTACACTCATCCACACAATATGCATATCATTTGATAGATCTGCTCATGCTGAACAACTTTGCCTCAAGAACCATTGCTGTCAATCAAACCGTTCATTAAATATTCACGAATATGTCTAAAACCTACTTTTGCGAACTAGTCCTAGGTTTTTCGCCCGATCGGAACCAGACCAGTCTAGGACAATTCTCTGGACTCTCTAGATCAATAATTATCAAAAAAAAGTTGAACTTTTGCATTTGGATGGCTGTAATAGGGTCATTTATAAAATGGGCGTGGCAAAATACAGTCAAAAGCCTATAAATCATAAATGAAAATGCAGAACTTCACAAAAATTGGTCAGCATATGTGACATAACATCATTAACAAGCATGCAAAATTTTATGGAGATCGGACGATAGGTGGCGCTATAACTGTTAAAAAGCTTTAAAACCATATATTTCCTATGGTAAACTGCCTGTATTGGCTGTAAATGGTCTTTTCCATCTCTGATCATATAATTTTCATATCATAATGTTCAAAACTAGTGCAATACAATTCTCTGGACTCACTAGATCAATAATTGTCAGAAAAAGTTGAACTACTTCATTTGGATAGCTATAATAGGTTCACTTCATAATGTAGCCTTTACCAAGTGTCCCCGAAAGCCTATATCTCTTTAATGAATTACTCAGACCTTCTTAAAAACAAGTCAGAACATGTGAAATATCACTCTAAACATGCATGAAAATTTTCAAACAGATCGGACAAAATTTGCCTCTATAACAGTTAAAAAGGTGAAAATGATATGAATATAATGGCATGTTAAGCCAATAAGTGATATTTTACTGCCCCCTGCTGTTTAAAATAGGAATTTTGTCATATTGTTCTATAATTTATATTTAGACTTTATAAAATCCCTATTTTAACATTTACAATTACATTTAGTCAAAATCTATCTGTTAAAGTATTAGTACTGACAGTTTGATCACATCATATAGTTCAACTGTCTGTATCTACAACATAATGTGTGTGTAGTCTTAGGTTTCTGAATAAATTCTGAATCGTCTGATTAATAGCTTACAAAGACTTTGTGAAATGTTAATTGACCATTCAAATATATTTTCATAATGACATATCCCAATAGCATTGAAAAAACAACAACAACAACATTTGTCTTTGTGTGTGTGTGTGTGTGTGTGTGTGTGTGTGTGTGTGTGTGTGTGTGTGTGTGTGTAAGCATGCATTAAGTTAAAATGGTAAAACTGGTTTGCTTTTGTCACAGTTGTGTTCTGTCTGAGTATTGTTGTCTCTGATCACATGTCTTCCTTTGTTCTGTTTTCCCGCCACTCCTTGGTTTCCACGGTAACTGTCATTTAGTGCATCTGTCACCTGTTTCCTCGTTAGTCTTGTCAGCTGTGTCTTGTTTCCCTGATCAGTTCTCCCATGTATTTAAGCCCTGAGTTTTGCCTTGTTCTTTGTCAGTTCTATGCTGTAATTAGAGTGTGTTGCTGCCTGTTCCGATATCCTGAGTTTAATTCCTATTAAACCTGCATCTTGTATGTTCATCCTTGTCTCCGCGTGCCTTCCTGCAACCATTCCGTGTTTAGCTTTAGTGGAGAAAACTGGTGAAAATAATGAAATTTAAAGTGAACCTGAGCCAATAAGTGGTCTTCTAGTGCCCTCTGCTGGCCATTCTACTTATTAATGAAGTCTTTTCACAGGTGATTTTGCGTCACTCTAGACACTTATAAAATCACTTATATAACAATAACTATTATAACAAAATCATATTTTGTCAGTGTTTATCACTTCATTTGCACTGACACTTCACGTGTTGTAAATCATGGTAAATCACGCTAGAAGCATGGTAAATCATAGTAAATAAATCTAAAATGTGGTGTATCAAGGTAAATCATGCTAGAATCCTGATAAATCATTCTAGAACGTGGTATATTATGGTAAATCATGCTAGAACAGGGTAAATAATGGTAAACCATGGTAAATCATGGTAAACTATGCTAGAACAGGGTAAATCATGGTAAACCATGGTAAATCATGGTAAACCATGGTAAATCATGATAAACTATAGTAAATCATGCTACAATGTGGTATATCATGGTAAATCATGCTAGAACATGGTAAATCAAGGTAAACTAAGATAAATTCATGGTCAACTATGCTAGAACAGGGTAAATCATGGTAAATCATGGTAAATCATGCTAAAACATGGTATTTTCCATCTATGATGTCAGTGGTTACATGCTTGCTAAATAAAACTTGATGTCTTTTGATGTTTTTGTGCTTAAAGGCCTTAAAGGCCTTAACTGCTTGAACCCCGATAAATGCTGCTTGCAGCTTTAATTATTATTATTATTATTATTCTGCCATAAAACGCATCGTGCAGCCCAAACCGTAAGGGCTAGAGCTTTGAAACTTTGCCATATGGTAGTACAAAAATCGAGGAGAGGTTATCAAATTATGACCCCGATTGGCCCATAGGTGGCGCTATAGCAACCAAAAGCGCGAAACTGCTCATAACTCCTAGACCGTAAGTCATAGACTCAAGTGTCTTATATCATTGGAAAGCTGGACGCCTGACGAACAAAACGTATATCTCCGATTTTATTTCCGCCATGATATATTTTCCGCCATTTTGAATTTTGTCGAAAATCTACTTTTGCGAACTAGTCCCTGGTTTTTCGCCCGATTGGAACCAAACCAGTGCAGAATTGTTCTCTGGAGTCTGAAGATCAATAATTATCGAAAAAAAGTTGAAATTTCAATTCACGGTCGCTAGGGGGTGCAAAATTAACGTTGTGGGAGGAGCCTATTTTACTAAAATGGCTATAACTCAAGAAGTAATTCAGTAAACTTCACCAAACTTGGTAAACATGTGTAGAAGGTCAATCTGAGGTCACAGTAAAAAAATTGCGTCGATTGGCCACATGGTGGCGCTATAAAACAAAAAAAACATGTAGACACCTGACCGTTAGTCCGATTGACTTGAAATTTGGTATGCAGTGTCTTGGCCCAAGGGGCCATGTATGTCTAAAAGGATATTGGCATATCTCGAAAAACATGGCCGCCATTGGCCAATGAGGTTTGAGCACCTATTAAACAAGGTTAACGGAGGCCGATCGGAACGAAACTCGATGGGCATGTTCGACTCATGGCCCTAGAGGTCTGTAAGAGTTGTGAAAGAAATCGGCCACTAGTTGGCGCTAACGAGTTTTATGGCTCTGTAATCACGTGGTGTTACACTTATTGTCACAAAATGCATATCATCTGATAGATCTGCTCATGCTGAACAACTTTGCCTCAAGAACTAATGCTGTCAATTAAACCGTTTATTAAATATTCGTAATTATGTTAAAAACCTACTTTTACGAACTAGTCCTAGGTTTTTCGCCCGATCGAAACCAGACCAGTCTAGGACAATTCTCTGGACACTCTAGATCAATAATTATCAAAAAAAAGTTGAACTTTTGCATTTTGCGCATGGGTATATTGGGTCATAAAGAAAATGGGCGTGGCAAAATGCACTCAAAAGCCTATAAATCCTAAACGAAAACTCAGAACTTCACGAAAATTGGTGAGCATATGTGCCACAACATCATTAACAAGCATGCAAAATATCATGGAGATCGGACTATAGGTGGCGCTATAACTGTTAAAAAGCTTGCCTGTATTGGCTGTAAATGGACTTTTCCATCTATTATTTCAGTGGTTAAAAGCTTTCTAAATAAATCTTAATGTCTTAAATGCTTATGTGCTTAAAGGCCTTAAATGCTTGAACCCCGATAAATGCTGCTTGCAGCTTTAATTATTATTATTATTATTATTATTCTCCCCTAAAACGCATCGTGCAGCCCAAACCGTAAGAGCTGGAACCTTGAAACTTGGCCAAATGGTAGTCCTCAATTTGGGGAGAACCTATCAAAGTATGACCCAGATTGGCCCATAGGTGGCGCTATAGCGACCAAAAGCGCGAAACTGCTCATAACTCCTAGACCGTATGTCGTAGACTCAAGTGTCCTATATCATTGGAAAGCTGGACGCCTGAAGGTCAAAACGTATATCTCCGATTTTATTTCAGGTATGCAAATTTTTCCGCCATTTTGAATTTTGTCAAAAACCTACTTTTGCGAACTAGTCCCTGGTTTTTCGCCCGATCGGAACCAAACCAGTGCAGAAATGTTCTTTGGAGTCTGAAGATCAATAATTATCGAAAAAAAGTCGAAATTTCGATTCCTGGTCGCTAGCGGGTGATAAATTAATGTTGTGGGAGGAGCCTATTTTACTAAAATGGCTATAACTCGAAAAGGAAATGAGATATCTTCACCAAACTTGGTACACATGTGTATGAGTTCAATTTGGGGTCATAGTAAAAAAATTTCGACGATTGATCACATGGTGGCGCTATAACATGAAAAAAACATGAAAAGGGCTATGACCACGTGACCGTTTGTCCGATTGACTTGAAAATTGGTATGCAGTGTCTTGGTCCAAGGTGCCATGTATGTCTATGAGGACATTGGCGTACCTCGAAAAACATGACAGCCATCGACCAATGAAATTTGAGCACCTATTAGACAAGGTTAACGGAGGCCGATCGGAACGATACTCGATGGGCATGTTCAACTCATGGCCCTAGAGGTCTGTAAGAATTTTGAAAGAAATCGGCCACTAGTTGGCGCTAACGAGTTTTATGGCTCTGTAATCACGTGGTGTTACACTTATTGTCACAAAATGCATATCATTTGATAGATCTGCTCATGCTGAACAACTTTGCCTCAAGAACCATTGCTGTCAATCAAACCGTTCATTAAATATTCGCAATTATGTTAAAAACCTACTTTTGCGAACTAGTCCTAGGTTTTTTGCCCGATCGGAACAAAACCAGTCTAGGGTAATTCTCTGGACTCTCTAGATCAATAATTATCAAAAAAAAGTTCAACTTTAGCATTTTTCGCATGGGTATATTGGGTCATAATGAAAATGGGCGTGGCAAAATGCATTTAAAAGCCTATAAATCCTAAACGAAAACTCAGAACTTCACAAAAATTGGTGAGCATATGTACCATAACAGTCTAAACAAGCATGTAAAATTTCATGAAGATCGTACGATAGGTGGCGCTATAACTGTTAAAAAGCTTTGAAAACCATATATTTCCTATGGTAAATTGCCTGTTTTGGCTGTAAATGGTCTTTTCCATCTATTATTTCAGTGGTTAAAAGCTTTACAAATAAAACTTAATGTCTTAAATGCTTATGTGCTTAAAGGCCTTAAATGCTTGAACCCCGATAAATGCTGCTTGCAGCTTTAATTATTATTAGGGGTTCAAGCACGAAGTGCTGAAACCCTATTGTAATTGTGCTGATTTTTATTATTAGGGGTTCAAGCACGAAGTGCTGAAACCCTATTGTAATTGTGCTGATTTTTATTATTATTATTATTATTATTATTCTGCCGTAAAACGCATCGTGCAGCCCAAACCGTAAGGGCTAGAGCTTTGAAACTTTGCCATATGGTAGTACAAAAATCGAGGAGAGGTTATCAAATTATGACCCCGATTGGCCCATAGGTGGCGCTATAGCAACCAAAAGCGCGAAACTGCTCATAACTCCTAGACCGTAAGTCATAGACTCAAGTGTCTTATATCATTGGAAAGTTGGACGCCTGACGAACAAAACGTATATCTCCGATTTTATTTCCGCCATGATAGATTTTCCGCCATTTTGAATTTTGTCGAAAATCTACTTTTGCGAACTAGTCCCTGGTTTTTTGCCCGATCGGAACCAAACCAGTGCAGAATTGTTCTCTGGCGTCTGAATATCAATAATTATCAAAAAAAAGTTGAAATTTCGATTCACGGTCGCTAGGGGGTGCAAAATTAACGTTGTGGGAGGAGCCTATTTTACTAAAATGGCTATAACTCCAGAAGTAAAAGAGGTATTTTAACCAAACCTGGTACACATGTGTAAGACGTCAATATGAGGTCACGGTAAAAAAATCGCGGCGATTGGTCACATGGTGGCGCTATAACATGAAAAAAACATAAAACAGGCTATAACCACCTGACCGTTAGTCCGATTGACTTGAAAATTGGTATGCAGTGTCTTGGTCCAAGGTGCCATGTATGTCTATGAGGACATTGGTGTATCTCAAAAAACATGGCCGCCATCGGCCAATGAAGTTTGAGCACCTATTAGACAAGGTTAACGGAGGCCTATCGGAACGAAACTCGGTGGGCATGTTCGACTCATGGCCCTAGAGGTCTGTAAGAATTTTAAAAGAAATCGGCCACTAGTTGGCGCTAACGAGTTTTATGGCTCTGTAATCACGTGGTGTTACACTTATTGTCACAAAATGCATACCATTTGATAGATCTCCTCTTGTTGAACAACTTTGCCTCAAGAACCATTGCTGTCAATCAAACCGTTCATTAAATATTCGTAATTATGTTAAAAACCTACTTTTGCGAACTAGTCCTAGGTTTTTCGCCCGATCAGAACCAAACGAGTCTAGGACAATTCTATGGACTCTCAAGATCAATAATTATCAAAAAAAAGTTGAACTTTTGCATTTTTCGCATGGGTATATTGGGTCATAAAGAAAATGGGCGTGGCAAAATGCACTCAAAAGCCTATAAATCCTAAACGAAAACTCAGAACTTCACGAAAATTGGTGAGCTTATGTGCCATAACATCATTAACAAGCATGCAAAATTTCATGGAGATCGGACTATAGATGGTGCTATAACTGTTAAAAAGCTTTAAAAAACACATATTTCCTATGGTAAATTGCCTGTATTGGCTGTAAATGGACTTTTCCATCTATTATTTCAGTGGTTAAAAGCTTTCTAAATAAATCTTAATGTCTTAAATGCTTATGTGCCTAAAGGCCTTAAATGCTTGAACCCCGATAAATGCTGCTTGCAGCTTTAATTATTATTATTATTCTGCCGTAAAACGCATCGTGCAGCCCAAACCGTAAGGGCTAGAGCTTTGAAACTTTGCCATATGGTAGTACAAAAATCGAGGAGAGGTTATCAAATTATGACCCCGATTGGCCCATAGGTGGCGCTATAGCAACCAAAAGCGCGAAACTGCTCATAACTCCTAGACCGTAAGTCATAGACTCAAGTGTCTTATATCATTGGAAAGCTGGACGCCTGACGAACAAAACGTATATCTCCGATTTTATTTCCGCCATGATAGATTTTCCGCCATTTTGAATTTTGTCGAAAATCTACTTTTGCGAACTAGTCCCTGGTTTTTTGCCCGATCGGAACCAAACCAGTGCAGAATTGTTCTCTGGAGTCTGAATATCAATAATTATCAAAAAAAAGTTGAAATTTCGATTCACGGTCGCTAGGGGGTGCAAAATTAACGTTGTGGGAGGAGCCTATTTTACTAAAATGGCTATAACTCCAGAAGTAAAAGAGGTATTTTAACCAAACCTGGTACACATGTGTAAGACGTCAATATGAGGTCACGGTAAAAAAATCGCGGCGATTGGTCACATGGTGGCGCTATAACATGAAAAAAACATAAAACAGGCTATAACCACCTGACCGTTAGTCCGATTGACTTGAAAATTGGTATGCAGTGTCTTGGTCCAAGGTGCCATGTATGTCTATGAGGACATTGGTGTATCTCAAAAAACATGGCCGCCATCGGCCAATGAAGTTTGAGCACCTATTAGACAAGGTTAACGGAGGCCTATCGGAACGAAACTCGGTGGGCATGTTCGACTCATGGCCCTAGAGGTCTGTAAGAATTTTAAAAGAAATCGGCCACTAGTTGGCGCTAACGAGTTTTATGGCTCTGTAATCACGTGGTGTTACACTTATTGTCACAAAATGCATACCATTTGATAGATCTCCTCTTGTTGAACAACTTTGCCTCAAGAACCATTGCTGTCAATCAAACCGTTCATTAAATATTCGTAATTATGTTAAAAACCTACTTTTGCGAACTAGTCCTAGGTTTTTCGCCCGATCAGAACCAAACGAGTCTAGGACAATTCTATGGACTCTCAAGATCAATAATTATCAAAAAAAAGTTGAACTTTTGCATTTTTCGCATGGGTATATTGGGTCATAAAGAAAATGGGCGTGGCAAAATGCACTCAAAAGCCTATAAATCCTAAACAAAAACTCAGAACTTCACGAAAATTGGTGAGCTTATGTGCCATAACATCATTAACAAGCATGCAAAATTTCATGGAGATCGGACTATAGATGGTGCTATAACTGTTAAAAAGCTTTAAAAAACACATATTTCCTATGGTAAATTGCCTGTATTGGCTGTAAATGGACTTTTCCATCTATTATTTCAGTGGTTAAAAGCTTTCTAAATAAATCTTAATGTCTTAAATGCTTATGTGCCTAAAGGCCTTAAATGCTTGAACCCCGATAAATGCTGCTTGCAGCTTTAATTAGGGGTTCAAGCACGAAGTGCTGAAACCCTATTGTAATTGTACTGATTTTTATTATTATTATTATTATTATTATTCTGCCGTAAAACGCATCGTGCAGCCCAAACCGTAAGGGCTAGAGCATTGAAACTTTGCCAGATGGTAGTACAAAAATCGAGGAGAGGTTCAGAGATTATGACCCCGATTGGCCCATAGGTGGCGCTATAGCAACCAAAAGCGCGAAACTGCTCATAACTCCTAGACCGTATGTCGCAGACTCAAGTGTCTTATATCATTGGAAAGCTGGACGCCTGACGAACAAAACGTATATCTCCGATTTGATTTCCGTCATGATAGATTTTCCGCCATTTTGAATTTTGTCGAAAATCTACTTTTGCGAACTAGTCCCTGGTTTTTTGCCCGATCGGAGCCAAACCAGTGCAGAAATGTTCTCTGGAGTCTGAAGATCAATAATTATCGAAAAAATGTTGAAATTTCGATTCATGGACGCTAGGGGGCGCAAAATAATCGTTGTGGGAGGAGCCTATTTTACTAAAATGGCTATAACTTAAAAAGTAAATAAGATAGCTTCACCAAACTCGGTACACATGTGTATGGGTTCATTCTGGGGTCACAGTAAAAAAATTGCGACGATTGAACACTAGGTGGCGCTATAACATGAAAAAAACATGAAAAGGGCTATAACCACCTGACCGTTAGTCCGATTGACTTGAAAATTGGTATGCAGTGTCTTGGTCCAAGGTGCCATGTATGTCTATGAGGACATTGGCGTATCTCAAAAAACATGGCCGCCATTGGCCAATGAAGTTGAGCACCTATTAGACAAGGTTAACGGAGGCCGATCGGAACGAAACTCGATGGGCATGTTCGACTCATGGCCCTAGAGGTCTGTAAGAATTTTGAAAGAAATCGGCCACTAGTTGGCGCTAACGAGTTTTATGGCTCTGTAATCACGTGGTGTTACACTTATCGTCACAAAAAGCATATCATTTGATATATCTGCTCATGCTGAACAACTTTGCCTCAAGAACCATTTCTGTCAATCAAACCGTTCATTAAATATTCATGAATATGTCTAAAACCTACTTTTGCGAACTAGTCCTAGGTTTTTTGCCCGATCGGAACCAGACTAGTCTAGGACAATTCTCTGGACTCTCTAGATCAATAATTATCAAAAAAAAGTTGTACTTTTGCATTTGGATGGCTGTAATAGGGTAATTTATAAAATGGGCGTGTCAAAATACATTAAAAAGCCTATAAATCCTAAATAAAAACTCAGAACTTCACAAAAATTGGTCAGCATATGTGACATAACATCATTAACAAGCATGAAAAATTCTATGGAGATCGGACGATAGGTGGCGCTATAACTGTTAAAAAGCTTTAAAATCATATATTTCCTATGGTAAACTGCCTGTATTGGCTGTAAATGGTCTTTTCCATCTCTGATCATATAATTTTCATATCATAATGTTAAAAAACTAGTGCAATACAATTCTCTGGACTCACTAGATCAATAATTGTCAGAAAGTTGAACTACTTCATTTGGATAGCTATAATAGGTTCACTTCAAAATCTGGCCTTTACCAAGTGTCCCCGAAAGCCTATATCTCTTTAATCAATGCTCAGACCTTCTTAAAAACAAGTCAGAACGTGTGAAATATCACCCTGAACAAGCATGAAAATTTTCAGACAGATCGGACAAAATTTGCCTCTATAACAGTTAAAAAGGTGAAAATGATATGATTTAATGGCATGTTAAGCCAATAAGTGGTATTTTACTGCCCCCTGCTGTTTAAAATAGTCATTTTCTCATATTGGTATTGGTATCAGCCATGGTAAATCATGATAAATGATGGTGTGTGTGTGTGTGTGTGTGTGTGTGTGTGTGTGTGTGTGTGTGTGTGTGTGTGTGTGTGGTACAAATATAACAAAGGTTTTATTTTCCAACATGAAAACAAACATAACAGAGTGCTAGTGCACAAACAATAACCGACAATGATAATGGATGAGAGGGGAACTTAAATACACAGATCAAGACAAGGACAACAGGTGACGGTTATGATGATGAGGAGCAGGTGATGATGAGGAGGGTGATGAGGAGCAGGTGCAGGTGATGACGACAGATGGTGAATGTGATGAAGACAGAAGGTGAATGTGATGAAGGTGAATGTGACACCAATATCACTGAAACATTTGTGTGTGTGTGTGTGTGTGTGTGTGTGTGTGTGTGTGTGTGTGTGTGTGTGTGTGTGTGTGTGTGTGTGTGGGGCATTATTGTGTGTAGCATATGTAGCAAGTATGCATTATTGAGTTAACATGGAAACACTGGTTTGCTTTAGTGCAGAAAACTGGTCAAAATCATGAGGTTTAAAGTGAAAGTGAGCCAATAAGTGGTCTTCTACTGCCCTCTGCTGGCCATTCTACTTATTAATTAAATTTTTCCACATGTGCTTGCATTTATACTTGAATACACACTAAAAATCACTTATATAGCAATAACTATTATAACACAATCATATTTTGTCAGTGTTAATCACTTTATTTGCACTGACACTTCAAATAATTGCTAGTAATGTGGTAAATCATGGTAAATCATGGTTAACTATGCTGTGTGTGTGTGTGTGTGTGTGTGTGTGTGTGTGTGTGTGTGTGTGTGTGTGTGTGTGTGTGTGTGTGTGTGTGTGTGTGTGTAAGCATGCATTGAGTTAACATGGATAAACTGGTTGGCTTTAGTGCAGAAAACTGGTTTAAAGTGAAAGTGAGCCAATAAGTGGTCTTCTACTGCCCTCTGCTGGCCATTCTACTTATTAATGAAATATTTCAACATGTGCTTGCATTCATACTTGAATACACACTAAAAAAAATCAATTATATAGCAATAACTATTATAACACAATCATATTTTGTCAGTGTTAATCACTTTATTTGCACTGACACTTCAAATAATTGCTAGTAATGTGATAAATCAGGCTAGAAACATGGTAAATCAAAGTAAATAATACTAGATTGTCGTTTATCTCCTGGTAAATAATACTACAACGTGGTATATCATGGTAAATCATGGTTAACTATGCTGTGTGTGTATGTGTGTGTGTGTGTGTGTATGTGTGTGTGTGTGTGTGTGTGTGTGTGTGTGTGTGTGTGTGTGTGTGTGTGTGTGTGTGTGTGTGTGTGTGTGTAAGCATGCATTGAGTTAACATGGAAAAACTGGTTTGCTTTAGTGCAGAAAACTGGTTTAAAGTGAAAGTGAGCCAATAAGTGGTCTTCTAGTGCCCTCTGCTGGCCATTCTACTTAATAATGAAATATTTTACATGTGCTTTTGCATTCATACTTGGACACACACTAAAAATCACGTATATAACTAACTATTATAACACAATAATATTTTGTCAGTGTTCATCACCTCATTTGCACTGACACTTCACATAATTGCTAGTAATGTGGTTAATCATGCTAGAAACATTGTAAATCATAGTAAATAATACTGAAATGAGGTGTATCAAGGTAAATCATGCTAGAATCCTAATAAATCATTCTGGAACATGGTATATGATAGTAAATCATGCTAGAATCATATTAAATAATTCTAGAATGTGGCAAATCGTCGTGGGAGGTGCCTATTTTACTCAAATGGCTATAACTCAAGAAGTAAATGAGATATCTTCACCAAACTCAGTACACATGTGTATGGGTTCAATTTGAGGTCACAGTAAACAATTTTATGGAGATCGGACCATAGGTGGCGCTATAACTGTTAAAAAGCTTTAAAACCATATATATCCCATGGCAAATTGCCTGTATTGGCTGTAAATGGTCTTTTCCATCTATTATGTCAGTGGTTACATGCTTGCTAAATGAATCTTAATAACTTTTGATGCTTTTGTGCTTAAATGCCTTAAAGGCCTTAACTGCTTGAACCCCGATAAATGCTGCTTGCAGCTTTAATTATTATTATTATTATTATTCTGCCGTAAAACGCATCGTGCAGCCCAAACCGTAAGGGCTAGAGCTTTGAAACTTTGCCATATGGTAGTACAAAAATCGAGGAGAGGTTATCAAATTATGACCCCGATTGGCCCATAGGTGGCGCTATAGCAACCAAAAGCGCGAAACTGCTCATAACTCCTAGACCGTAAGTCATAGACTCAAGTGTCTTATATCATTGGAAAGCTGGACGCCTGACGAACAAAACGTATATCTCCGATTTTATTTCCGCCATGATAGATTTTCCGCCATTTTGAATTTTGTCGAAAATCTACTTTTGCGAACTAGTCCCTGGTTTTTTGCCCGATCGGAACCAAACCAGTGCAGAATTGTTCTCTGGAGTCTGAATATCAATAATTATCAAAAAAAAGTTGAAATTTCGATTCACGGTCGCTAGGGGGTGCAAAATTAACGTTGTGGGAGGAGCCTATTTTACTAAAATGGCTATAACTCCAGAAGTAAAAGAGGTATTTTAACCAAACCTGGTACACATGTGTAAGACGTCAATATGAGGTCACGGTAAAAAAATCGCGGCGATTGGTCACATGGTGGCGCTATAACATGAAAAAAACATAAAACAGGCTATAACCACCTGACCGTTAGTCCGATTGACTTGAAAATTGGTATGCAGTGTCTTGGTCCAAGGTGCCATGTATGTCTATGAGGACATTGGTGTATCTCAAAAAACATGGCCGCCATCGGCCAATGAAGTTTGAGCACCTATTAGACAAGGTTAACGGAGGCCTATCGGAACGAAACTCGGTGGGCATGTTCGACTCATGGCCCTAGAGGTCTGTAAGAATTTTAAAAGAAATCGGCCACTAGTTGGCGCTAACGAGTTTTATGGCTCTGTAATCACGTGGTGTTACACTTATTGTCACAAAATGCATACCATTTGATAGATCTCCTCTTGTTGAACAACTTTGCCTCAAGAACCATTGCTGTCAATCAAACCGTTCATTAAATATTCGTAATTATGTTAAAAACCTACTTTTGCGAACTAGTCCTAGGTTTTTCGCCCGATCAGAACCAAACGAGTCTAGGACAATTCTATGGACTCTCAAGATCAATAATTATCAAAAAAAAGTTGAACTTTTGCATTTTTCGCATGGGTATATTGGGTCATAAAGAAAATGGGCGTGGCAAAATGCACTCAAAAGCCTATAAATCCTAAACGAAAACTCAGAACTTCACGAAAATTGGTGAGCTTATGTGCCATAACATCATTAACAAGCATGCAAAATTTCATGGAGATCGGACTATAGATGGTGCTATAACTGTTAAAAAGCTTTAAAAAACACATATTTCCTATGGTAAATTGCCTGTATTGGCTGTAAATGGACTTTTCCATCTATTATTTCAGTGGTTAAAAGCTTTCTAAATAAATCTTAATGTCTTAAATGCTTATGTGCCTAAAGGCCTTAAATGCTTGAACCCCGATAAATGCTGCTTGCAGCTTTAATTATTATTATTATTCCGCCGTAAAACGCATCGTGCAGCCCAAACCGTAAGAGCTGGAACTTTGAAACTTTGACAGATGGTAGTACAAAAATCGAGGAAAGGTTCAGAGATTATGACCCCGATTGGCCCATAGGTGGCGCTATAACAACCAAAAGCGCGAAACTGCTCATAACTCCTAGACCGTATGTCGTAGACTCAAGTGTATTATATCATTGGAAAGCTGGACGCCTGACGAACAAAACGTATATCTCCGATTTCATTTCCGCCATGATAGATTTTCCGCCATTTTGAATTTTGTCAAAAATCTACTTTTGCGAACTAGTCCCTGGTTTTTTGCCCGATTGGAACCAAACTAGTGCAGAAATGTTCTCTGGAGACTGAATATCAATAATTATCGAAAAAAAGTGGAAATTTCGATTCACGGTCGCTAAGGGGCGCCAAAACGTACGTTGTGGGAGGGGCCTATTTTACTAAAATGGCTATAACTCCCGGTGTAAATGAGGTATCTTCACCAAACTTGGTACACATATGTATGAGCTTACTCTGGGGTCACAGTAAAAAAATCGCGACGATTGGCCTCATGGTGGCGCTATAAAATGAAAAAAACATAAAACAGGCTATAACCACCTGACCGTTAGTCCGATTGACTTGAAAATCGGTATGCAGTGTCTTGGTCCAAGGTGCCATGTATGTCTATGAGGACATTGGCGTATCTCAAAAAACATGGCCGCCATTGGCCAACGAAGTTTGAGCACCTATTAGACAAGGTTAACGGAGGCCGATCGGAACGAAACTCAATGGGCATGTTCGGCTCATGGCCCTAAAGGTCTGTAAGAATTTTGAAAGAAATCGGCCACTAGTTGGCGCTAACAAGTTTTACGGCTCTGTAATCACGTGGTGTTACAAATATCCACACAATATGCATATCATTTGATAGATCTCCTCATCCTGAACAACTTTGCCTCAAGAACCATTGCTGTCAATCAAACTGTTCATTAATTATTCATTAATATGTTAAAAACCTACTTTTGCGAACTAGTCCTAGGTTTTTTGCCCGATCGGAACCAGACCAGTCTAGGACAATTCTCTGGACTCTCTAGATCAATAATTATCAAAAAAAAGTTGAACTTTTGCATTTGGATGGCTGTAATAGGGTAATTTATAAAATGGGCGTGTCAAAATACATTAAAAAGCCTATAAATCCTAAATAAAAACTCAGAACTTCACAAAAATTGGTCAGCATATGTGACATAACATCATTAACAAGCATGAAAAATTCTATGGAGATCGGACGATAGGTGGCGCTATAACTGTTAAAAAGCTTTAAAATCATATATTTCCTATGGTAAACTGCCTGTATTGGCTGTAAATGGTCTTTTCCATCTCTGATCATATAATTTTCATATCATAATGTTCAAAACTAGTGCAATACAATTCTCTGGACTCACTAGATCAATAATTGTCAGAAAAAGTTGAACTACTTCATTTGGATAGCTATAATAGGTTCACTTCAAAATCTGGCCTTTACCAAGTGTCCCCGAAAGCCTATATCTCTTTAATCAATGCTCAGACCTTCTTAAAAACAAGTCAGAACGTGTGAAATATCACCCTGAACAAGCATGAAAATTTTCAGACAGATCGGACAAAATTTGCCTCTATAACAGTTAAAAAGGTGAAAATGATATGAATTAATGGCATGTTAAGCCAATAAGTGGTATTTTACTGCCCCCTGCTGTTTAAAATAGTCATTTTCTCATATTGGTATTGGTATCAGCCATGGTAAATCATGATAAATGATGGTGTGTGTGTGTGTGTGTGTGTGTGTGTGTGTGTGTGTGTGTGTGTGTGTGTGTGTGTGTGTGTGTGTGTGTGTGTGTGTGTGTGTGTGTGTGTGTGTGTGTGTGTGTGGTACAAATATAACAAAGGTTTTATTTTCCAACATGAAAACAAACATAACAGAGTGCTAGTGCACAAACAATAACCGACAATGATAATGGATGAGAGGGGAACTTAAATACACAGATCAAGACAAGGACAACAGGTGACGGTTATGATGATGAGGAGCAGGTGATGATGAGGAGGGTGATGAGGAGCAGGTGCAGGTGATGACGACAGATGGTGAATGTGATGAAGACAGAAGGTGAATGTGATGAAGATGAATGTGACACCAATATCACTGAAACATTTGTGTGTGTGTGTGTGTGTGTGTGTGTGTGTGTGTGTGTGTGTGTGTAGCATTATTGTGTGTAGCATATGTAGCAAGTATGCATTATTGAGTTAACATGGAAACACTGGTTTGCTTTATTGCAGAAAACTGGTCAAAATCATGAGGTTTAAAGTGAAAGTGAGCCAATAAGTGGTCTTCTACTGCCCTCTGCTGGCCATTCTACTTATTAATTAAATTTTTCCACATGTGCTTGCATTTATACTTGAATACACACTAAAAATCACTTATATAGCAATAACTATTATAACACAATCATATTTTGTCAGTGTTAATCACTTTATTTGCACTGACACTTCAAATAATTGCTAGTAATGTGGTAAATCATGGTTAACTATGCTGTGTGTGTGTGTGTGTGTGTGTGTGTGTGTGTGTGTGTGTGTGTGTGTGTGTGTGTGTGTGTGTGTGTGTAAGCATGCATTGAGTTAACATGGATAAACTGGTTTGCTTTAGTGCAGAAAACTGGTTTAAAGTGAAAGTGAGCCAATAAGTGGTCTTCTACTGCCCTCTGCTGGCCATTCTACTTATTAATGAAATATTTCAACATGTGCTTGCATTCATACTTGAATACACACTAAAAAAATCACTTATATAGCAATAACTATTATAACACAATCATATTTTGTCAGTGTTAACCACTTTATTTGCACTGACACTTCAAATAATTGCTAGTAATGTGATAAATCAGGCTAGAAACATGGTAAATCAAAGTAAATAATCCTAGATTGTCGTTTATCTCCTGGTAAATAATACTAGAACGTGGTATATCATGGTAAATCATGGTTAACTATGCTGTGTGTGTATGTGTGTGTGTGTGTGTGTGTGTGTGTGTGTGTGTGTGTGTGTGTGTGTGTGTGTTTGTGTGTGTGTGTGTGTGTGTGTGTGTGTGTGTGTGTGTGTGTGTAAGCATGCATTGAGTTAACATGGAAAAACTGGTTTGCTTTAGTGCAGAAAACTGGTTTAAAGTGAAAGTGAGCCAATAAGTGGTCTTCTACTGCCCTCTGCTGGCCATTCTACTTAATAATGAAATATTTTACATGTGCTTTTGCATTCATACTTGGACACACACTAAAAATCACGTATATAACTAACTATTATAACACAATAATATTTTGTCAGTGTTCATCACCTCATTTGCACTGACACTTCACATATTTGCTAGTAATGTGGTTAATCATGCTAGAAACATTGTAAATCATAGTAAATAATACTGAAATGAGGTGTATCAAGGTAAATCATGCTAGAATCCTAATAAATCATTCTGGAACATGGTATATGATAGTAAATCATGCTAGAATCATATTAAATAATTCTAGAATGTGGCAAATCGTTGTGGGAGGAGCCTATTTTACTCAAATGGCTATAACTCAAGAAGTAAATGAGATATCTTCACCAAACTCAGTACACATGTGTATGGGTTCAATTTGAGGTCACAGTAAACAATTCTATGGAGATCGGAGCATAGGTGGCGCTATAACTGTTAAAAAGCTTTAAAACCATATATATCCCATGGCAAATTGCCTGTATTGCCTGTAAATGGTCTTTTCCATCTATTATGTCAGTGGTTACATGCTTGCTAAATAAATCTTAATAACTTTTGATGCTTTTGTGCTTAAATGCCTTAAAGGCCTTAACTGCTTGAACCCCGATAAATGCTGCTTGCAGCTTTAATTATTATTATTATTATTATTATTCTCCCCTAAAACGCATCGTGCAGCCCAAACCGTAAGAGCTGGAACCTTGAAACTTGGCCAAATGGTAGTCCTCAATTTGGGGAGAACCTATCAAAGTATGACCCAGATTGGCCCATAGGTGGCGCTATAGCGACCAAAAGCGCGAAACTGCTCATAACTCCTAGACCGTATGTTGTAGACTCAAGTGTCCTATATCATTGGAAAGCTGGACGCCTGAAGGTCAAAACGTATATCTCCGATTTTATTTCAGGTATGCAAATTTTTCCGCCATTTTGAATTTTGTCAAAAACCTACTTTTGCGAACTAGTCCCTGGTTTTTCGCCCGATCGGAACCAAACCAGTGCAGAAATGTTCTTTGGAGTCTGAAGATCAATAATTATCGAAAAAAAGTCGAAATTTCGATTCCTGGTCGCTAGCGGGTGATAAATTAATGTTGTGGGAGGAGCCTATTTTACTAAAATGGCTATAACTCGAAAAGGAAATGAGATATCTTCACCAAACTTGGTACACATGTGTATGAGTTCAATTTGGGGTCATAGTAAAAAAATTTCGACGATTGATCACATGGTGGCGCTATAACATGAAAAAAACATGAAAAGGGCTATGACCACGTGACCGTTTGTCCGATTGACTTGAAAATTGGTATGCAGTGTCTTGGTCCAAGGTGCCATGTATGTCTATGAGGACATTGGCGTACCTCGAAAAACATGACAGCCATCGACCAATGAAATTTGAGCACCTATTAGACAAGGTTAACGGAGGCCGATCGGAACGATACTCGATGGGCATGTTCAACTCATGGCCCTAGAGGTCTGTAAGAATTTTGAAAGAAATCGGCCACTAGTTGGCGCTAACGAGTTTTATGGCTCTGTAATCACGTGGTGTTACACTTATTGTCACAAAATGCATATCATTTGATAGATCTGCTCATGCTGAACAACTTTGCCTCAAGAACCATTGCTGTCAATCAAACCGTTCATTAAATATTCGCAATTATGTTAAAAACCTACTTTTGCGAACTAGTCCTAGGTTTTTTGCCCGATCGGAACAAAACCAGTCTAGGGTAATTCTCTGGACTCTCTAGATCAATAATTATCAAAAAAAAGTTCAACTTTAGCATTTTTCGCATGGGTATATTGGGTCATAATGAAAATGGGCGTGGCAAAATGCATTTAAAAGCCTATAAATCCTAAACGAAAGCTCAGAACTTCACAAAAATTGGTGAGCATATGTACCATAACAGTCTAAACAAGCATGTAAAATTTCATGAAGATCGTACGATAGGTGGCGCTATAACTGTTAAAAAGCTTTGAAAACCATATATTTCCTATGGTAAATTGCCTGTTTTGGCTGTAAATGGTCTTTTCCATCTATTATTTCAGTGGTTAAAAGCTTTACAAATAAAACTTAATGTCTTAAATGCTTATGTGCTTAAAGGCCTTAAATGCTTGAACCCCGATAAATGCTGCTTGCAGCTTTAATTATTATTATTTTTCTTCTGCCGTAAAACGCATCGTGCAGCCCAAACCGTAAGAGCTGGAACCTTGAAACTTTGCCAGATGGTAGTACAAAAATCGAGGAGAGGTTATCAAATTATGACCCCGATTGGCCCATAGGTGGCGCTATAGCAACCAAAAGCGCGAAACTGCTCAGAACTCCTAGACCGTATGTCGTAGACTCAAGTGTCTTATATCATTGGAAAGCTGGACGCCTGACGAACAAAACGTATATCTCCGATTTCATTTCCGCCATGATAGATTTTCCGCCATTTTGAATTTTGTCAAAAACCTACTTTTGCGAACTAGTCCCTGGTTTTTCGCCCGATCGGAACCAAACCAGTGCAGAAATGTTCTCTAGAAACTGAAGATCAATAATTATCGAAAAAAAGTCGAAATTTCGATTCACGGACGCTAAGGGGCGCCAAAACGTACGTTGTGGGAGGGGCCTATTTTACTAAAATGGCTATAACTCCAGAAGTAAATGAGGTATCTTCACCAAACTCGGTACACATATGTATGAGCTCAATATGAGGTAACAGTAAAAAAATCGCGGCGATTTGCCACATGGTGGCGCTATAATATGAAAAAAACATAAAACAGGCTTTAACCACCTGACCGTTAGTCCGATTGACTTGAAAATTGGTATGCCGTGTCCTGGTCCAAGGTGTCATGTATGTGTATGAGGACATTGGCGTATCTAAAAAAACATGGCCGCCATCGGCCAATGAAGTTTGAGCACCTATTAGACAAGGTTAACGGAGGCCGATCGGAACGAAACTCGGTGGGCATGTTCTACTCATGGCCCTAGAGGTCTGTAAGAGTTTTGAAAGAAATCGGCCACTAGTTGGCGCTAACGAGATTTATGGCTCTGTAATCACGTGGTGTTACACTTATTGTCACAAAATGGATACCATTTGATAGATCTCCTCTTGTTGAACAACTTTGCCTCAAGAACCATTGCTGTCAATCAAACCGTTCATTAAATATTCGTAATTATGTTAAAAACCTACTTTTGCGAACTAGTCCTAGGTTTTTCGCCCGATCGGAACCAAACCAGTCTAGGACAATTCTATGGACTCTCTAGGTCAATAATTATCAAAAAAAAGTTGAACTTTTGCATTTTTCGCATGGCTAACAGGGTCATTTAGAAAATGGGCGTGGTAAAATGCACTCAAAAGCCTATAAATCCTAAACGAAAACTCAGAACTTCACGAAAATTGATGAGCATATGTGTCATAACCTGCTTAAGAAGCATGGAAAATTTTATGGAGAGCGGACCATAGTTGGCGCTATAACTGTTAAAACGCTTTAAAACCATATATTTCCTATGGTAAATTGCCTGTATTTGCTGTAAATGGTGTCTTCTATCTTTTATCATATAATGTTCATATCATAATGTTCAAAACCAGTGCAGCACAATTCTCTGAACTCTCTAGATCAATAATTATCAGAAAAAAAGTTTAACTTCTTCAAAAGGTGATTTTATATGAATATAATGACATATTAAGCCAATAAGTGGTATTTTACTGCCCCCTGCTGTCATTTCATCATACTACTCCCTAATATTGTTATAAAATTCATATTTAGACTTTATAAAATCATTATTTTAACATTTACAATCACATTTTGTCAAAACTCATCTATTGAGTATTACTATTGACAATTGTGTTACACTGAGATATGGAAATGGACGAAAGTAAATGAATGAAATGAAACGAAAGTATAACGGCATTTAAGCCACGCCCCCGAATACAAATTCATTCATAACTCGAAAACGGAAAGTCGTTGCGCGCTCAAATTTTGATGGTGAGGACCTCTCCGGGCTCTTGATCGAAACGTGTCGTCGCGGGCCTCGGGAGCGCGCCCCCCGCGCATCGCGAATCCGCGGGACCCCCGATTTTGAACGGCCATTACTCCCGACCCAGACCACCCCGAACATTGTGTGAGAGCTCGTTGGAAAGGGCGCGTCCTTGGCTAGCTTCGATTCAAATGTGGTGTTATTTGCCCTGGGCATTCCAGAGATAATAGCCCGAACAGATATGCCTTATAACAGTCATAACTCCCAGCCCCAATCGCCCAAAAACACCTTGATGGTCTCATTCAACAGGGCTCCTCAAGCACTATCTATGCTCTGAGTTTCAGAATTTTTCGCCTTTTGGTTCCTGAGATATAAGTAAAAAAACAAATTCCCATTCATTCATTCAAACACTTCAACTGTAAAATGTAAGCTATAATACCACTGTTGTCCACTAGAGGGAGCAGCAGGATTACGCATGATCTTTTAATTCGCTTCAGTATTGGGAAATAAACAAATGCTTTAAGAAGCAATCTTTTTTATTATGATGTTTTTTTTTTTTATTATGATATTTGTATATATTTTATTTTTTTATTATGATTATGAACGGTTTGATTGACATTAGTGATTCTTGAGGCAAAGTTGTTCAAGATGAGGAGATGAAGATATTTTCACAATATCACATCCTAAAAACATTGAAAACATATTTGTCTTTGTGTGTGTGTGTGTGTGTGTGTGTGTGTGTGTGTGTGTGTGTGTGTGTGTGTGTGTGTGTGTGTGTGTGTGTGGATGTGTTTGTGTCTGTGTGTGTGTCTGTGTGTGTAAGCATGCTTAATGGAAAGAACATGGAGAAACTGCTTTGTTTTACTGGTGGATAAAAAAGTCTTTCAAATGAAAGTGAGTCAATTAGTGGTCTTCTACTATGGAAGCAGGACATTCTACTTAATAAAATATTTTCATCTGTGCTTTTGCATTAGTTTTTGGACTATATAAAATTACTTGCATGAAAATCACCTATTATAACACAGTCATGTTTTGTCAAAGTTTATCACTTCATTTTTACTGAGCTCTCAGTTTGAACAATTCTGCCTCTCAGTGATTAATTTGAAATCTGAAAATGGTGTTATACAGAGGAGATTTGCAATTATCATTTTGTTACCTATCTTTTATTTTAAATATCTACATCTACAACAAAATGTGTGTGCATGTGTGTGTTCAAGCATGGTTAGTGTATTAAGTATTATTGTTTAAGTATTATTGTTTTCATTTACATTTTAACCACCAGAAGAAGAACACTCATTGGTTCATTCTGCTCACTAAAATATTATTTTTCATTTTTTTTTGAAATTTTTCAATATTTTCCATTTGAAATATTGTTTAAACTTAATAAAATCATTAAAATAACATTTCAAATAATATTTTGTCTGTTTATAAATCCCACAGACTCACATTGGCTGCAATACTAATGTTTTTGTAAAACACAGACCTGATAGTCTAATCTGTGTGTATTGTGCATATATTATTGATATTATTACTATTGCAAATCATGTTATTGTAACTCATATCTTAATAGAATATTATTTGTAATTTTAATTCTTTATTTCTTAATTGTTTTTTTATGATTACTACAGATATTATCACCAAAGATATCAACTAAACCTTCACTTTTAGTATTGACACGCTGCACACACAGCACAATCACACACTCACTAATGCATTCAAATAAATGTAATCTTATTGTGCTACTTTATTTGTACATGATTAGAATGAACAGAAATCTAAGAATATTTTTCTTCTTTTGTTAAAGCCATTTCAGACTCCAAGTAAGCATTATATTACTAATCATCTATTTTAAAGGTGCCATACAATTGAAAACTGTATTTATCTTGGCATAGTTGAATGATAAGAGTTCTGGACATGGAACTGATATACCGTGAGCCTCAAACACCATTGTTTCCTCCTTCATGTGTAAATCTCTTGTTTGCAAAAGACCGCTGAAAAATGAGTGAATCCCACCATAACACCGACTGTGACGTTGGAGTCAGGATCATTAATATTTATACCCCCCAAATTTGCATTTTCCAGTCCATGTTCTAGGCCAGGCAGTGTTAATATGGACCTGCACAGCCGAATCATCAGAAGATCTGCAGGTATTGTGAAGAAGCAAGCAAGGACAATAGTGAAAATGGCAGATCATGGATATAAATGTTATGTCTGAGGCTGTGCTGCGGATTTGAGAACTTTTCATTCCCTTCCCACAAAAGAGAACTGTCAACAGGCATGGTTGATGTTTACAACAGGATACCTCACCATTTTAATTCAAAGCTGTTAGTTTACTCTTAACGGAGGCCGATCAGAACGAAACTCGGTGGGCATGTTCGATTCGTGGCCCTAGAGGTCTGTAAGAATTTTGAAAAATCAGCCACTAGTTGACGCTAACAGGTTTTACGGCTATGTAATCACGTGATGCATATCATTTGATAGATCTCCTCATACTGAACAACTTTGCCTCAAGAACTACTACTGTCAATCAATTTGTTCATTAAATACTTGCGATTATGTTAAAAACCTACTTTTGCAAACTAGTCCTAGGTTTTCGCCCGATCGGAAATATACCAGTGCAGTACAATTCTCTGGAAGCTCTAGATTATTAATTATATAAAAAACTTTAACTTTACCCATTGGGTAGCCATAACAGGATCATTTAGAAAATGGGTATGGCAAAAAACACTCAAAAGCCTGTAAATCCTAAACAAAAACTCAGACAACTCACTAAACTGCCTTATGTGCTTAAAGACCCTAAATGCTTGAACCCCGCTAAATGCTGCTTGCAGCTTTAATTAGGGGTTCAAGCACGAAGTGCTGAAACCCTATTGTAATTGTCCTGATTTTTAGGGGTTCAAGCATGAAATGCTGAAACCCTATTGTAATTGTGCTGATTTTTATTAGGGGTTCAAGCACGAAGTGCTGAAACCCTATTGTAATTGTACTGATTTTTATTATTATTATTATTATTATTCTCCCCTAAAACGCATCGTGCAGCCCAAACCGTAAGAGCTGGAACCTTGAAACTTGGCCAAATGGTAGTCCTCAATTTGGGGAGAACCTATCAAAGTATGACCCAGATTGGCCCATAGGTGGCGCTATAGCAACCAAAAGCGCGGAACTGCTCATAACTCCTAGACCGTATGTCGTAGACTCAAGTGTCCTATATCATTGGAAAGCTGGACGCCTGAAGGTCAAAACGTATATCTCCGATTTTATTTCAGGTATGCAAATTTTTCCGCCATTTTGAATTTTGTCAAAAACCTACTTTTGCGAACTAGTCCCTGGTTTTTCACCCGATCGGAACCAAAGCAGTGCAGAAATGTTCTTTGGAGTCTGAAGATCAATAATTATCGAAAAAAAGTCGAAATTTCGATTCCTGGTCGCTAGGGGGTGATAAATTAATGTTGTGGGAGGAGCCTATTTTACTAAAATGGCTATAACTCGAAAAGGAAATGAGATATCTTCACCAAACTTGGTACACATGTGTAAGAGTTCAATCTGGGGTCATAGTAAAAAAATGTCGACGATTGATCACTAGGTGGCGCTATAACATGAAAAAAAACATGAAAAGGGCTATGACCACGTGACCGTTTGTCCGATTGACTTGAAAATTGGTATGCAGTGTCTTGGTCCAAGGTGCCATGTATGTCTATGAGGACTTTGGCGTATCTCGAAAAACATGGCCGCCATCGACCAATGAAATTTGAGCACCTATTAGACAAGGTTAACGGAGGCCGATCGGAACGAAACTCGATGGGCATGTTCAACTCATGGCCCTAGAGGTCTGTAAGAATTTTGAAAGAAATCGGCCACTAGTTGGCGCTAACGAGTTTTATGGCTCTGTAATCACGTGGTGTTACACTTATTGTCACAAAATGCATATCATTTGATAGATCTGCTCATGCTGAACAACTTTGCCTCAAGAACCATTGCTGTCAATCAAACCGTTCATTAAATATTCGCAATTATGTTAAAAACCTACTTTTGCGAACTAGTCCTAGGTTTTTTGCCCGATCGGAACAAGACCAGTCTAGGGTAATTCTCTGGACTCTCTAGATCAATAATTATCAAAAAAAGTTCAACTTTAGCATTTTTCGCATGGGTATATTGGGTCATAATGAAAATGGGCGTGGCAAAATGCATTTAAAAGCCTATAAATCCTAAACGAAAACTCAGAACTTCACAAAAATTGGTGAGCATATGTACCATAACAGTCTAAACAAGCATGTAAAATTTCATGAAGATCGTACGATAGGTGGCGCTATAACTGTTAAAAAGCTTTGAAAACCATATATTTCCTATGGTAAATTGCCTGTTTTGGCTGTAAATGGTCTTTTCCATCTATTATTTCAGTGGTTAAAAGCTTTACAAATAAAACTTAATGTCTTAAATGCTTATGTGCTTAAAGGCCTTAAATGCTTGAACCCCGATAAATGCTGCTTGCAGCTTTAATTAGGGGTTCAAGCACGAAGTGCTGAAACCCTATTGTAATTGTACTGATTTTTATTATTATTATTATTATTATTATTCTGCCGTAAAACGCATCGTGCAGCCCAAACCGTAAGGGCTAGAGCTTTGAAACTTTGCCAGATGGTAGTACAAAAATCGAGGAGAGGTTATCAAATTATGACCTCAATTGGCCCATAGGTGGCGCTATAACAACCAAAAGCGCGAAAGTGGTCATAACTCCTGGACCGTATGTCGTAGACACAAGTGTCTTATATCATTGGAAAGCTGGTCGTCTGACGAACAAAACGTATATCTCCGATTTCATTTCCGTCATGATAGATTTTCCGCCATTTTGAATTTTGTCGAAAACCTACTTTTGCGAACTAGTCCCTGGTTTTTTGCTCGATCGGAACCAAACCAGTGCAGAATTGTTCTCTGGAGACTGAAGATCAATAATTATCGAAAAAAAGTTGAAATTTCGATTCAGGGTCGCTAGGGGGCGCAAAATTAACGTTGTGGGCGGAGCCTATTTTACTAAAATGGCTATAACTCCAGAAGTAAATGAGGTATTTTCACCAAACTTGGTACACGTATGTAAGAGGTCAATCTGAGGACACGGTAAAAAAATCGCGGCGATTGGCCACATGGTGGCGCTATAACATGAAAAAAACATAAAACAGGCTATAACCACCTGACCGTTAGTCCGATTGACTTGAAAATTGGTATGCAGTGTCTTGGTCCAAGGTGCCATGTATGTCTATGAGGACATTGGTGTATCTCAAAAAACATGGCCGCCATTGGCCAATGAAGTTGAGCACCTATTAGACAAGGTTAACGGAGGCCGATCGGAACGAAACTCGGTGGGCATGTTCGACTCATGGCCCTAGAGGTCTGTAAGAATTTTGAAAGAAATCGGCCACTAGTTGGCGCTAACGAGTTTTATGGCTCTGTAATCACGTGGTGTTAGATATATTGTCACAAAATGCATATCATTTGATAGATCTGCTCATGCTGAACAACTTTGCCTCTAGAACCATTGCTGTCAATCAAACCGTTCATTAAATATTCATGAATATGTTAAAAACCTACTTTTGCGAACTAGTCCCTGGTTTTTCGCCCGATCGGAACCAGACCAGTCTAGGACAATTCTATGGACTCTCTAGATCAATAATTATCAAAAAAAAGTTGAACTTTTGTATTTGTATGGCTGTAATAGGGTCATTTATAAAATGGGTGTGGCAAAATACACTCAAAAGCCTATAAATCCTAAATGAAAACTCAGAACTTCACAAAAATTGGTGAGCATATGTGTCATAACATCACAAACAAGCTTGCAAAATTTGATGGAGATTGGACAATAGTTGGCGCTATAACTGTTAAAAAGCTTTAAAACCATATATTTCCTATGGTAAACTGCCTGTATTGGCTGTAAATGGTCTTTTCCATGTCTGATCATATAATTTTCATATCATAATGTTCAAAACTAGTGCAATACAATTCTCTGGACTCACTAGATCAATAATTGTCAGAAAAAGTTGAACTACTTCATTTGGATAGCTATAATAGGTTCACTTCAAAATCTGGCCTTTACCAAGTGTCCCCGAAAGCCTATATCTCTTTAATCAATGCTCAGACCTTCTTAAAAACAAGTCAGAACGTGTGAAATATCACCCTGAACAAGCATGAAAATTTTCAGACAGATCGGACAAAATTTGCCTCTATAACAGTTAAAAAGGTGAAAATGATATGATTTAATGGCATGTTAAGCCAATAAGTGGTATTTTACTGCCCCCTGCTGTTTAAAATAGTCATTTTCTCATATTGGTATTGGTATCAGCCATGGTAAATCATGATAAATGATGGTGTGTGTGTGTGTGTGTGTGTGTGTGTGTGTGTGTGTGTGTGTGTGTGTGTGTGTGTGTGTGGTACAAATATAACAAAGGTTTTATTTTCCAACATGAAAACAAACATAACAGAGTGCTAGTGCACAAACAATAACCGACAATGATAATGGATGAGAGGGGAACTTAAATACACAGATCAAGACAAGGACAACAGGTGACGGTTATGATGATGAGGTGCAGGTGATGATGAGGAGGGTGATGAGGAGCAGGTGCAGGTGATGACGACAGATGGTGAATGTGATGAAGACAGAAGGTGAATGTGATGAAGGTGAATGTGACACCAATATCACTGAAACATTTGTGTGTGTGTGTGTGTGTGTGTGTGTGTGTGTGTGTGTGTGTGTGTGTGTGTGTGTGTGTAGCATTATTGTGTGTAGCATATGTAGCAAGTATGCATTATTGAGTTAACATGGAAACACTGGTTTGCTTTAGTGCAGAAAACTGGTCAAAATCATGAGGTTTAAAGTGAAAGTGAGCCAATAAGTGGTCTTCTACTGCCCTCTGCTGGCCCTTCTACTTATTAATTAAATTTTTCCACATGTGCTTGCATTTATACTTGAATACACACTAAAAATCACTTATATAGCAATAACTATTATAACACAATCATATTTTGTCAGTGTTAATCACTTTATTTGCACTGACACTTCAAATAATTGCTAGTAATGTGATAAATCAGGCTAGAAACATGGTAAATCAAAGTAAATAATACTAGATTGTCGTTTATCTCCTGGTAAATAATACTAGAACGTGGTATATCATGGTAAATCATGGTTAACTATGCTGTGTGTGTATGTGTGTGTGTGTGTGTGTGTGTGTGTGTGTGTGTGTGTGTGTGTGTGTGTAAGCATGCATTGAGTTAACATGGAAAAACTGGTTTGCTTTAGTGCAGAAAACTGGTTTAAAGTGAAAGTGAGCCAATAAGTGGTCTTCTAGTGCCCTCTGCTGGCCATTCAACTTAATAATGAAATATTTTACATGTGCTTTTGCATTCATACTTGGACACACACTAAAAATCACGTATATAACTAACTATTATAACACAATAATATTTTGTCAGTGTTCATCACCTCATTTGCACTGACACTTCACATAATTGCTAGTAATGTGGTTAATCATGCTAGAAACATTGTAAATCATAGTAAATAATACTGAAATGAGGTGTATCAAGGTAAATCATGCTAGAATCCTAATAAATCATTCTGGAACATGGTATATGATAGTAAATCATGCTAGAATCATATTAAATAATTCTAGAATGTGGCAAATCGTCGTGGGAGGAGCCTATTTTACTCAAATGGCTATAACTCAAGAAGTAAATGAGATATCTTCACCAAACTCAGTACACATGTGTATGGGTTCAATTTGAGGTCACAGTAAACAATTTTATGGAGATCGGACCATAGGTGGCGCTATAACTGTTAAAAAGCTTTAAAACCATATATATCCCATGGCAAATTGCCTGTATTGGCTGTAAATGGTCTTTTCCATCTATTATGTCAGTGGTTACATGCTTGCTAAATAAATCTTAATAACTTTTGATGCTTTTGTGCTTAAATGCCTTAAAGGCCTTAACTGCTTGAACCCCGATAAATGCTGCTTGCAGCTTTAATTATTATTATTATTATTATTCTGCCGTAAAACGCATCGTGCAGCCCAAACCGTAAGGGCTAGAGCTTTGAAACTTTGCCATATGGTAGTACAAAAATCGCGGAGAGGTTATCAAATTATGACCCCGATTGGCCCATAGGTGGCGCTATAGCAACCAAAAGCGCGAAACTGCTCATAACTCCTAGACCGTAAGTCATAGACTCAAGTGTCTTATATCATTGGAAAGCTGGACGCCTGACGAACAAAACGTATATCTCCGATTTTATTTCCGCCATGATAGATTTTCCGCCATTTTGAATTTTGTCGAAAATCTACTTTTGCGAACTAGTCCCTGGTTTTTTGCCCGATCGGAACCAAACCAGTGCAGAATTGTTCTCTGGAGTCTGAATATCAATAATTATCAAAAAAAAGTTGAAATTTCGATTCACGGTCGCTAGGGGGTGCAAAATTAACGTTGTGGGAGGAGCCTATTTTACTAAAATGGCTATAACTCCAGAAGTAAAAGAGGTATTTTAACCAAACCTGGTACACATGTGTAAGACGTCAATATGAGGTCACGGTAAAAAAATCGCGGCGATTGGTCACATGGTGGCGCTATAACATGAAAAAAACATAAAACAGGCTATAACCACCTGACCGTTAGTCCGATTGACTTGAAAATTGGTATGCAGTGTCTTGGTCCAAGGTGCCATGTATGTCTATGAGGACATTGGTGTATCTCAAAAAACATGGCCGCCATCGGCCAATGAAGTTTGAGCACCTATTAGACAAGGTTAACGGAGGCCTATCGGAACGAAACTCGGTGGGCATGTTCGACTCATGGCCCTAGAGGTCTGTAAGAATTTTAAAAGAAATCGGCCACTAGTTGGCGCTAACGAGTTTTATGGCTCTGTAATCACGTGGTGTTACACTTATTGTCACAAAATGCATACCATTTGATAGATCTCCTCTTGTTGAACAACTTTGCCTCAAGAACCATTGCTGTCAATCAAACCGTTCGTTAAATATTCGTAATTATGTTAAAAACCTACTTTTGCGAACTAGTCCTAGGTTTTTCGCCCGATCAGAACCAAACGAGTCTAGGACAATTCTATGGACTCTCAAGATCAATAATTATCAAAAAAAAGTTGAACTTTTGCATTTTTCGCATGGGTATATTGGGTCATAAAGAAAATGGGCGTGGCAAAATGCACTCAAAAGCCTATAAATCCTAAACAAAAACTCAGAACTTCACGAAAATTGGTGAGCTTATGTGCCATAACATCATTAACAAGCATGCAAAATTTCATGGAGATCGGACTATAGATGGTGCTATAACTGTTAAAAAGCTTTAAAAAACACATATTTCCTATGGTAAATTGCCTGTATTGGCTGTAAATGGACTTTTCCATCTATTATTTCAGTGGTTAAAAGCTTTCTAAATAAATCTTAATGTCTTAAATGCTTATGTGCCTAAAGGCCTTAAATGCTTGAACCCCGATAAATGCTGCTTGCAGCTTTAATTATTATTATTATTCTCCCCTAAAACGCATCGTGCAGACCAAACCGTAAGAGCTGGAACCTTGAAACTTGGCCAAATGGTAGTCCTCAATTTGGGGAGAACCTATCAAAGTATGACTCAGATTGGCCCATAGGTGGCGCTATAGCAACCAAAAGCGCGAAACTGCTCATAACTCCTAGACCGTATGTCCTAGACTCAAGTGTCCTATATCATTGGAAAGCTGGACGCCTGAAGGTCAAAACGTATATCTCCGATTTTATTTCAGGTATGCAAATTTTTCCGCCATTTTGAATTTTGTCAAAAACCTACTTTTGCGAACTAGTCCCTGGTTTTTCGCCCGATCGGAACCAAACCAGTGCAGAAATGTTCTTTGGAGTCTGACGATCAATAATTATCGAAAAAAAGTCGAAATTTCGATTCCTGGTCGCTAGGGGGTGATAAATTAATGTTGTGGGAGGAGCCTATTTTACTAAAATGGCTATAACTCGAAAAGGAAATGAGATATCTTCACCAAACTTGGTGCACATGTGTATGAGTTCAATATGGGGTCATAGTAAAAAAATTGCGACGATTGATCACTAGGTGGCGCTATAACATGAAAAAAACATGAAAAGGGCTATGACCACGTGACCGTTTGTCCGATTGACTTGAAAATTGGTATGCAGTGTCTTGGTCCAAGGTGCCATGTATGTCTATGAGGACATTGGCGTATCTCGAAAAACATGGCCGCCATCGACCAATGAAATTTGAGCACCTATTAGACAAGGCTAACGGAGGCCGATCGGAACGAAACTCGATGGGCATGTTCGACTCATGGCCCTAGAGGTCTGTAAGAGTTTTGAACGAAATCGGCCACTAGTTGGCGCTAACGAGTTTTATGGGTCTGTAATCACGTGGTGTTACACTTATCATCACAAAATGCATATCATCTGATAGAACTGCTCATGCTGAACAACTTTGCCTCAAGAACTAATGCTGTCAATTAAACCGTTTATTAAATATTTGTAATTATGTTAAAAACCTACTTTTGCGAACTAGTCCTAGGTTTTTCGCCCGATCGAAACCAGACCAGTCTAGGACAATTCTCTGGACACTCTAGATCAATAATTATCAAAAAAAAGTTGAACTTTTGCATGTAGATGGCTGTAAGCGGGTCATTTAGAAAAGGGGCGT
The DNA here is from genome assembly GCF_964197995.2 of Scardinius erythrophthalmus. Lineage (NCBI taxonomy): Eukaryota > Metazoa > Chordata > Actinopteri > Cypriniformes > Leuciscidae > Scardinius > Scardinius erythrophthalmus. Next base: position 27,410,341 of record NC_138236.1, read on the forward strand.
GGCAAAAAACACTAAAAAGCCTATAAATCCTAAATGAAAACTCAGAACTTCACAAAAATTGGTGAGCATATGTGACATAACATCATTAACAAGCATGCCGATTTTTATGAAGATCGGACGATAGCTGGCGCTATAACTGCTAAAAAGCTTTAAAACCATATATTTCCTATTGTATTTCCTGTAAATGGTCTTTTCCATCTATTATGTTAGTAGTTACATGCTTGCTAAATAAAACTTAATCACTTTTGATGCTTTTGTGCTTAAAGGCCTTAACTGCTTGAACCCCGATAAATGCTGCTTGCAGCTTTAATTAGGGGTTCAAGCACGAAGTGCTGAAACCCTATTGTAATTGTACTGATTTTTAGGGGTTCAAGCACGAAGTGCTGAAACCCTATTGTAATTGTACTGATTTTTATTATTATTATTATTATTATTCTCCCCTAAAACGCATCGTGCAGCCCAAACCGTAAGAGCTGGAACCTTGAAACTTGGCCAAATGGTAGTCCTCAATTTGGGGAGAACCTATCAAAGTATGACCCAGATTGGCCCATAGGTGGCGCTATAGCGACCAAAAGCGCGAAACTGCTCATAACTCCTAGACCGTATGTCGTAGACTCAAGTGTCCTATATCATTGGAAAGCTGGACGCCTGAAGGTCAAAACGTATATCTCCGATTTTATTTCAGGTATGCAAATTTTTCCGCCATTTTGAATTTTGTCAAAAACCTACTTTTGCGAACTAGTCCCTGGTTTTTCGCCCGATCGGAACCAAACCAGTGCAGAAATGTTCTTTGGAGTCTGAAGATCAATAATTATCGAAAAAAAGTCGAAATTTCGATTCCTGGTCGCTAGCGGGTGATAAATTAATGTTGTGGGAGGAGCCTATTTTACTAAAATGGCTATAACTCGAAAAGGAAATGAGATATCTTCACCAAACTTGGTACACATGTGTATGAGTTCAATTTGGGGTCATAGTAAAAAAATTTCGACGATTGATCACATGGTGGCGCTATAACATGAAAAAAACATGAAAAGGGCTATGACCACGTGACCGTTTGTCCGATTGACTTGAAAATTGGTATGCAGTGTCTTGGTCCAAGGTGCCATGTATGTCTATGAGGACATTGGCGTACCTCGAAAAACATGACAGCCATCGACCAATGAAATTTGAGCACCTATTAGACAAGGTTAACGGAGGCCGATCGGAACGATACTCGATGGGCATGTTCAACTCATGGCCCTAGAGGTCTGTAAGAATTTTGAAAGAAATCGGCCACTAGTTGGCGCTAACGAGTTTTATGGCTCTGTAATCACGTGGTGTTACACTTATTGTCACAAAATGCATATCATTTGATAGATCTGCTCATGCTGAACAACTTTGCCTCAAGAACCATTGCTGTCAATCAAACCGTTCATTAAATATTCGCAATTATGTTAAAAACCTACTTTTGCGAACTAGTCCTAGGTTTTTTGCCCGATCGGAACAAAACCAGTCTAGGGTAATTCTCTGGACTCTCTAGATCAATAATTATCAAAAAAAAGTTCAACTTTAGCATTTTTCGCATGGGTATATTGGGTCATAATGAAAATGGGCGTGGCAAAATGCATTTAAAAGCCTATAAATCCTAAACGAAAACTCAGAACTTCACAAAAATTGGTGAGCATATGTACCATAACAGTCTAAACAAGCATGTAAAATTTCATGAAGATCGTACGATAGGTGGCGCTATAACTGTTAAAAAGCTTTGAAAACCATATATTTCCTATGGTAAATTGCCTGTTTTGGCTGTAAATGGTCTTTTCCATCTATTATTTCAGTGGTTAAAAGCTTTACAAATAAAACTTAATGTCTTAAATGCTTATGTGCTTAAAGGCCTTAAATGCTTGAACCCCGATAAATGCTGCTTGCAGCTTTAATTATTATTATTATTATTATTATTCTGCCGTAAAACGCATCGTGCAGCCCAAACCGTAAGAGCTGGAACTTTGAAACTTTGACAGATGGTAGTACAAAAATCGAGGAAAGGTTCAGAGATTATGACCCCGATTGGCCCATAGGTGGCGCTATAACAACCAAAAGCGCGAAACTGCTCATAACTCCTAGACCGTATGTCGTAGACTCAAGTGTCTTATATCATTGGAAAGCTGGACGCCTGACGAACAAAACGTATATCTCCGATTTCATTTCCGCCATGATAGATTTTCCGCCATTTTGAATTTTGTCAAAAATCTACTTTTGCGAACTAGTCCCTGGTTTTTTGCCCGATTGGAACCAAACTAGTGCAGAAATGTTCTCTGGAGACTGAATATCAATAATTATCGAAAAAAAGTGGAAATTTCGATTCACGGTCGCTAAGGGGCGCCAAAACGTACGTTGTGGGAGGGGCCTATTTTACTAAAATGGCTATAACTCCCGATGTAAATGAGGTATCTTCACCAAACTTGGTACACATGTGTATGAGCTTACTCTGGGGTCACAGTAAAAAAATCGCGACGATTGGCCTCATGGTGGCGCTATAAAATGAATAAAACATAAAACAGGCTATAACCACCTGACCGTTAGTCCGATTGACTTGAAAATTGGTATGCAGTGTCTTGGTCCAAGGTGCCATGTATGTGTTTGAGGACATTGGCGTATCTCAAAAAACATGGCCGCCATCGGCCAACGAAGTTTGAGCACCTATTAGACAAGGTTAACGGAGGCCGATCGGAACGAAACTCAATGGGCATGTTCGGCTCATGGCCCTAAAGGTCTGTAAGAATTTTGAAAGAAATCGGCCACTAGTTGGCGCTAACGAGTTTTACGGCTCTGTAATCACATGGTGTTACAAATATCCACACAATATGCATATCATTTGATAGATCTCCTCATCCTGAACAACTTTGCCTCAAGAACCATTGCTGTCAATCAAACTGTTCATTAATTATTCATTAATATGTTAAAAACCTACTTTTGCGAACTAGTCCTAGGTTTTTTGCCCGATCGGAACCAGACCAGTCTAGGACAATTCTCTGGACTCTCTAGATCAATAATTATCAAAAAAAAGTTGAACTTTTGCATTTGGATGGCTGTAATAGGGTAATTTATAAAATGGGCGTGTCAAAATACATTAAAAAGCCTATAAATCCTAAATAAAAACTCAGAACTTCACAAAAATTGGTCAGCATATGTGACATAACATCATTAACAAGCATGAAAAATTCTATGGAGATCGGACAATAGGTGGCGCTATAACTGTTAAAAAGCTTTAAAATCATATATTTCCTATGGTAAACTGCCTGTATTGGCTGTAAATGGTCTTTTCTATCTCTGATCATATAATTTTCATATCATAATGTTCAAAACTAGTGCAATACAATTCTCTGGACTCACTAGATCAATAATTGTCAGAAAAAGTTGAACTACTTCATTTGGATAGTTATAATAGGTTCACTTCAAAATCTGGCCTTTACCAAGTGTCCCCGAAAGCCTATATCTCTTTAATCAATGCTCAGACCTTCTTAAAAACAAGTCAGAACGTGTGAAATATCACCCTGAACAAGCATGAAAATTTTCAGACAGATCGGACAAAATTTGCCTCTATAACAGTTAAAAAGGTGAAAATGATATGAATTAATGGCATGTTAAGCCAATAAGTGGTATTTTACTGCCCCCTGCTGTTTAAAATAGTCATTTTCTCATATTGGTATTGGTATCAGCCATGGTAAATCATGATAAATGATGGTGTGTGTGTGTGTGTGTGTGTGTGTGTGTGTGTGTGTGTGTGTGTGTGTGTGTGTGTGTGTGTGGTACAAATATAACAAAGGTTTTATTTTCCAACATGAAAACAAACATAACAGAGTGCTAGTGCACAAACAATAACCGACAATGATAATGGATGAGAGGGGAACTTAAATACACAGATCAAGACAAGGACAACAGGTGACGGTTATGATGATGAGGAGCAGGTGATGATGAGGAGGGTGATGAGGAGCAGGTGCAGGTGATGACGACAGATGGTGAATGTGATGAAGACAGAAGGTGAATGTGATGAAGGTGAATGTGACACCAATATCACTGAAACATTTGTGTGTGTGTGTGTGTGTAGCATTATTGTGTGTAGCATATGTAGCAAGTATGCATTATTGAGTTAACATGGAAAAACTGGTTTGCTTTAGTGCAGAAAAATGGTCAAAATCATGAGGTTTAAAGTGAAAGTGAGCCAATAAGTGGTCTTCTACTGCCCTCTGCTGGCCATTGTACTTATTAATTAAATTTTTCCACATGTGCTTGCATTTATACTTGAATACACACTAAATATCACTTATATAGCAATAACTATTATAACACAATCATATTTTGTCAGTGTTAATCACTTTATTTGCACTGACACTTCAAATAATTGCTAGTAATGTGGTAAATCATGGTAAATCATGGTTAACTATGCTGTGTGTGTGTGTGTGTGTGTGTGTGTGTGTGTGTGTGTGTGTGTGTGTGTGTAAGCATGCATTGAGTTAACATGGATAAACTGGTTTGCTTTAGTGCAGAAAACTGGTTTAAAGTGAAAGTGAGCCAATAAGTGGTCTTCTACTGCCCTCTGCTGGCCATTCTACTTATTAATGAAATATTTCAACATGTGCTTGCATTCATACTTGAATACACACTAAAAAAATCACTTATATAGCAATAACTATTATAACACAATCATATTTTGTCAGTGTTAATCACTTTATTTGCACTGACACTTCAAATAATTGCTAGTAATGTGATAAATCAGGCTAGAAACATGGTAAATCAAAGTAAATAATACTAGATTGTCGTTTATCTCCTGGTAAATAATACTAGAACGTGGTATATCATGGTAAATCATGGTTAACTATGCTGTGTGTGTATGTGTGTGTGTGTGTGTGTGTGTGTGTGTGTGTTTGTGTGTGTGTGTGTGTGTGTGTGTGTGTGTAAGCATGCATTGAGTTAACATGGAAAAACTGGTTTGCTTTAGTGCAGAAAACTGGTTTAAAGTGAAAGTGAGCCAATAAGTGGTCTTCTAGTGCCCTCTGCTGGCCATTCTACTTAATAATGAAATATTTTACATGTGCTTTTGCATTCATACTTGGACACACACTAAAAATCACGTATATAACTAACTATTATAACACAATAATATTTTGTCAGTGTTCATCACCTCATTTGCACTGACACTTCACATAATTGCTAGTAATGTGGTTAATCATGCTAGAAACATTGTAAATCATAGTAAATAATACTGAAATGAGGTGTATCAAGGTAAATCATGCTAGAATCCTAATAAATCATTCTGGAACATGGTATATGATAGTAAATCATGCTAGAATCATATTAAATAATTCTAGAATGTGGCAAATCGTTGTGGGAGGAGCCTATTTTACTCAAATGGCTATAACTCAAGAAGTAAATGAGATATCTTCACCAAACTCAGTACACATGTGTATGGGTTCAATTTGAGGTCACAGTAAACAATTTTATGGAGATCGGACCATAGGTGGCGCTATAACTGTTAAAAAGCTTTAAAACCATATATATCCCATGGCAAATTGCCTGTATTGGCTGTAAATGGTCTTTTCCATCTATTATGTCAGTGGTTACATGCTTGCTAAATAAATCTTAATAACTTTTGATGCTTTTGTGCTTAAATGCCTTAAAGGCCTTAACTGCTTGAACCCCGATAAATGCTGCTTGCAGCTTTAATTATTATTATTATTATTATTATTATTCTGCCGTAAAACGCATCGTGCAGCCCAAACCGTAAGGGCTAGAGCATTGAAACTTTGCCAGATGGTAGTACAAAAATCGAGGAGAGGTTCAGAGATTATGACCCCGATTGGCCCATAGGTGGCGCTATAGCAACCAAAAGCGCGAAACTGCTCATAACTCCTAGACCGTATGTCGCAGACTCAAGTGTCTTATATCATTGGAAAGCTGGACGCCTGACGAACAAAACGTATATCTCCGATTTCATTTCCGTCATGATAGATTTTCCGCCATTTTGAATTTTGTCGAAAATCTACTTTTGCGAACTAGTCCCTGGTTTTTTGCCCGATCGGAGCCAAACCAGTGCAGAAATGTTCTCTGGAGTCTGAAGATCAATAATTATCGAAAAAATGTTGAAATTTCGATTCATGGACGCTAGGGGGCGCAAAATAATCGTTGTGGGAGGAGCCTATTTTACTAAAATGGCTATAACTTAAAAAGTAAATAAGATAGCTTCACCAAACTCGGTACACATGTGTATGGGTTCATTCTGGGGTCACAGTAAAAAAATCGCGACGATTGAACACTAGGTGGCGCTATAACATGAAAAAAACATGAAAAGGGCTATAACCACCTGACCATTAGTCCGATTGACTTGAAAATTGGTATGCAGTGTCTTGGTCCAAGGTGCCATGTATGTCTATGAGGACATTGGCGTATCTCAAAAAACATGGCCGCCATTGGCCAATGAAGTTGAGCACCTATTAGACAAGGTTAACGGAGGCCGATCGGAACGAAACTCGATGGGCATGTTCGACTCATGGCCCTAGAGGTCTGTAAGAATTTTGAAAGAAATCGGCCACTAGTTGGCGCTAACGAGTTTTTTGGCTCTGTAATCACGTGGTGTTACACTTATCGTCACAAAAAGCATATCATTTGATATATCTGCTCATGCTGAACAACTTTGCCTCAAGAACCATTTCTGTCAATCAAACAGTTAATTAAATATTCATGAATATGTTAAAAACCTACTTTTGCGAACTAGTCCCTGGTTTTTCGCCCGATCGGAACCAAACCAGTCTAGGACAATTCTCTGGACTCTCTAGATCAATAATTATCAAAAAAAGTTGAACTTTTGCATTTGGATGGCTGTAATAGGGTCATTTATAAAATGGGCGGGGCAAAATAAATAAAAAAGCCTATAAATCATAAATAAAAACTCAGAACTTCACAAAAATTGGTGAACATATGTGAAATAACATCATTAACAAGCATGCCAAATTTTATGGAGATCGGACCAAAGGTGGCGCTATAACTGTTAAAAGCTTTAAAACCATATATTTCCTATGGTAAATGGTCTTTTTCATCTATTATGTCAGTAGTTACATGCTTGCTAAATAAATCTTAATAACTTTTGATGCTTTTATGCTTAAAGGCCTTAAAGGCCTTAATTGCTTGAACCCCGATAAACGCTGCTTGCAGCTTTAATTATTATTATTATTCCGCCGTAAAACGCATCGTGCAGCCCAAACCGTAAGAGCTGGAACTTTGAAACTTTGACAGATGGTAGTACAAAAATCGAGGAAAGGTTCAGAGATTATGACCCCGATTGGCCCATAGGTGGCGCTATAACAACCAAAAGCGCGAAACTGCTCATAACTCCTAGACCGTATGTCGTATACTCAAGTGTCTTATATCATTGGAAAGCTGGACGCCTGACGAACAAAACGTATATCTCCGATTTCATTTCCGCCATGATAGATTTTCCGCCATTTTGAATTTTGTCAAAAATCTACTTTTGCGAACTAGTCCCTGGTTTTTTGCCCGATTGGAACCAAACTAGTGCAGAAATGTTCTCTGGAGACTGAATATCAATAATTATCGAAAAAAAGTTGAAATTTCGATTCACGGTCGCTAAGGGGCGCCAAAACGTACGTTGTGGGAGGGGCCTATTTTACTAAAATGGCTATAACTCCCGATGTAAATGAGGTATCTTCACCAAACTTGGTACACATGTGTATGAGCTTACTCTGGGGTCACAGTAAAAAAATCGCGACGATTGGCCTCATGGTGGCGCTATAAAATGAAAAAAACATAAAACAGGCTATAACCACCTGACCGTTAGTCCGATTGACTTGAAAATTGGTATGCAGTGTCTTGGTCCAAGGTGCCATGTATGTCTATGAGGACATTGGCGTATCTCAAAAAACATGGCCGCCATTGGCCAACGAAGTTTGAGCACCTATTAGACAAGGTTAACGGAGGCCGATCGGAACGAAACTCAATGGGCATGTTCGGCTCATGGCCCTAAAGGTCTGTAAGAATTTTGAAAGAAATCGGCCACTAGTTGGCGCTAACGAGTTTTACGGCTCTGTAATCACGTGGTGTTACAAATATCCACACAATATGCATATCATTTGATAGATCTCCTCATCCTGAACAACTTTGCCTCAAGAACCATTGCTGTCAATCAAACTGTTCATTAATTATTCATTAATATGTTAAAAACCTACTTTTGCGAACTAGTCCTAGGTTTTTTGCCCGATCGGAACCAGACCAGTCTAGGACAATTCTCTGGACTCTGTAGAGCAATAATTATCAAAAAAAAGTTGAACTTTTGCATTTGGATGGCTGTAATAGGGTAATTTATAAAATGGGCGTGTCAAAATACATTAAAAAGCCTATAAATCCTAAATAAAAACTCAGAACTTCACAAAAATTGGTCAGCATATGTGACATAACATCATTAACAAGCATGAAGAATTCTATGGAGATCGGACGATAGGTGGCGCTATAACTGTTAAAAAGCTTTAAAATCATATATTTCCTATGGTAAACTGCCTGTATTGGCTGTAAATGGTCTTTTCCATCTCTGATCATATAATTTTCATATCATAATGTTCAAAACTAGTGCAATACAATTCTCTGGACTCACTAGATCAATAATTGTCAGAAAAAGTTGAACTACTTCATTTGGATAGCTATAATAGGTTCACTTCAAAATCTGGCCTTTACCAAGTGTCCCCGAAAGCCTATATCTCTTTAATCAATGCTCAGACCTTCTTAAAAACAAGTCAGAACGTGTGAAATATCACCCTGAACAAGCATGAAAATTTTCAGACCGATCGGACAAAATTTGCCTCTATAACAGTTAAAAAGGTGAAAATGATATGAATTAATGGCATGTTAAGCCAATAAGTGGTATTTTACTGCCCCCTGCTGTTTAAAATAGTCATTTTCTCATATTGGTATTGGTATCAGCCATGGTAAATCATGATAAATTATGGTGTGTGTGTGTGTGTGTGTGTGTGTGTGTGTGTGTGTGTGTGTGTGTGTGTGTGTGTGTGTGTGTGGTACAAATATAACAAAGGTTTTATTTTCCAACATGAAAACAAACATAACAGAGTGCTAGTGCACAAACAATAACCGACAATGATAATGGATGAGAGGGGAACTTAAATACACAGATCAAGACAAGGACAACAGGTGACGGTTATGATGATGAGGAGCAGGTGGTGATGAGGAGGGTGATGAGGAGCATGTGCAGGTGATGACGACAGATGGTGAATGTGATAAAGACAGAAGGTGAATGTGATGAAGGTGAATGTGACACCAATATCACTGAAACATTTGTGTGTGTGTGTGTGTGTGTGTGTGTGTGTGTGTGTGTGTGTAGCATTATTGTGTGTAGCATATGTAGCAAGTATGCATTATTGAGTTAACATGGAAACACTGGTTTGCTTTAGTGCAGAAAACTGGTCAAAATCATGAGGTTTAAAGTGAAAGTGAGCCAATAAGTGGTCTTCTACTGCCCTCTGCTGGCCATTCTACTTATTAATTAAAATTTTACACATGTGCTTGCATTTATACTTGAATACACACTAAAAATCACTTATATAGCAATAACTATTATAACACAATCATATTTTGTCAGTGTTAATCACTTTATTTGCACTGACACTTCAAATAATTGCTAGTAATGTGGTAAATCATGGTAAATCATGGTTAACTATGCTGTGTGTGTGTGTGTGTGTGTGTGTGTGTGTGTGTGTGTGTGTGTGTGTGTGTGTGTGTGTGTGTGTGTGTAAGCATGCATTGAGTTAACATGGATAAACTGGTTTGCTTTAGTGCAGAAAACTGGTTTAAAGTGAAAGTGAGCCAATAAGTGGTCTTCTACTGCCCTCTGCTGGCCATTCTACTTATTAATGAAATATTTCAACATGTGCTTGCATTCATACTTGAATACACACTAAAAAAATCACTTATATAGCAATAACTATTATAACACAATCATATTTTGTCAGTGTTAATCACTTTATTTGCACTGACACTTCAAATAATTGCGAGTAATGTGATAAATCAGGCTAGAAACATGGTAAATCAAAGTAAATAATCCTAGATTGTCGTTTGTCTCCTGGTAAATAATACTAGAACGTGGTATATCATGGTAAATCATGGTTAACTATGCTGTGTGTGTGTGTGTGTGTGTGTGTGTGTGTGTGTGTGTGTGTGTGTGTGTAAGCATGCATTGAGTTAACATGGAAAAACTGGTTTGCTTTAGTGCAGAAAACTGGTTTAAAGTGAAAGTGAGCCAATAAGTGGTCTTCTAGTGCCCTCTGCTGGCCATTCTACTTAATAATGAAATATTTTACATGTGCTTTTGCATTCATACTTGGACACACACTAAAAATCACGTATATAACTAACTATTATAACACAATAATATTTTGTCAGTGTTCATCACCTCATTTGCACTGACACTTCACATAATTGCTAGTAATGTGGTTAATCATGCTAGAAACATTGTAAATCATAGTAAATAATACTGAAATGAGGTGTATCAAGGTAAATCATGCTAGAATCCTAATAAATCATTCTGGAACATGGTATATGATAGTAAATCATGCTAGAATCATATTAAATAATTCTAGAATGTGGCAAATCGTTGTGGGAGGAGCCTATTTTACTCAAATGGCTATAACTCAAGAAGTAAATGAGATATCTTCACCAAACTCAGTACACATGTGTATGGGTTCAATTTGAGGTCACAGTAAACAATTTTATGGAGATCGGACCATAGGTGGCGCTATAACTGTTAAAAAGCTTTAAAACCATATATATCCCATGGCAAATTGCCTGTATTGGCTGTAAATGGTCTTTTCCATCAATTATGTCAGTGGTTACATGCTTGCTAAATAAATCTTAATAACTTTTGATGCTTTTGTGCTTAAATGCCTTAAAGGCCTTAACTGCTTGAACCCCGATAAATGCTGCTTGCAGCTTTAATTATTATTATTATTATTATTATTCTGCCGTAAAACGCATCGTGCAGCCCAAACCGTAAGGGCTAGAGCTTTGAAACTTTGCCATATGGTAGTACAAAAATCGAGGAGAGGTTATCAAATTATGACCCCGATTGGCCCATAGGTGGCGCTATAGCAACCAAAAGCGCGAAACTGCTCATAACTCCTAGACCGTAAGTCATAGACTCAAGTGTCTTATATCATTGGAAAGCTGGACGCCTGACGAACAAAACGTATATCTCCGATTTTATTTCCGCCATGATAGATTTTCCGCCATTTTGAATTTTGTCGAAAATCTACTTTTGCGAACTAGTCCCTGGGTTTTCGCCCGATCGGAAACAAACCAGTGCAGAATTGTTCTATGGAGTCTGAAGATCAATAATTATCGAAAAAAAGTTGAAATTTCGATTCATGGTTGCTAGGGGGTGCAAAATTAACGTTGTGGGAGGAGCCTATTTTACTAAAATGGCTATAACTCCAGAAGTAAAAGAGGTATTTTAACCAAACTTGGTACACATGTGTAAGAGGTCAATCTGAGGTCACAGTAAAAAAATCGCGGCGATTGGCCACATGGTGGCGCTATAACATGAAAAAAACATAAAACAGGCTATAACCACCTGACCGTTAGTCCGATTGACTTGAAAATTGGTATGCAGTGTCTTGGTCCAAGGTGCCATGTATGTCTATGAGGACATTGGCGTATCTAAAAAAACATGGCCGCCATCGGCCAATGAAGTTTGAGCACCGATTAGACAAGGTTAACGGAGGCCGATCGGAACGAAACTCGATGGGCATGTTCGTCTTATGGCCCTAGAGGTCTGTAAGAATTTTGAAAGAAATCAGCCACTAGTTGGCGCTAACGAGTTTTATGGCTCTGTAATCACGTGGTGTTACACTCATCCACACAATATGCATATCATTTGATAGATCTGCTCATGCTGAACAACTTTGCCTCAAGAACCATTGCTGTCAATCAAACCGTTCATTAAATATTCACGAATATGTCTAAAACCTACTTTTGCGAACTAGTCCTAGGTTTTTCGCCCGATCGGAACCAGACCAGTCTAGGACAATTCTCTGGACTCTCTAGATCAATAATTATCAAAAAAAAGTTGAACTTTTGCATTTGGATGGCTGTAATAGGGTCATTTATAAAATGGGCGTGGCAAAATACAGTCAAAAGCCTATAAATCATAAATGAAAATGCAGAACTTCACAAAAATTGGTCAGCATATGTGACATAACATCATTAACAAGCATGCAAAATTTTATGGAGATCGGACGATAGGTGGCGCTATAACTGTTAAAAAGCTTTAAAACCATATATTTCCTATGGTAAACTGCCTGTATTGGCTGTAAATGGTCTTTTCCATCTCTGATCATATAATTTTCATATCATAATGTTCAAAACTAGTGCAATACAATTCTCTGGACTCACTAGATCAATAATTGTCAGAAAAAGTTGAACTACTTCATTTGGATAGCTATAATAGGTTCACTTCATAATGTAGCCTTTACCAAGTGTCCCCGAAAGCCTATATCTCTTTAATGAATTACTCAGACCTTCTTAAAAACAAGTCAGAACATGTGAAATATCACTCTAAACATGCATGAAAATTTTCAGACAGATCGGACAAAATTTGCCTCTATAACAGTTAAAAAGGTGAAAATGATATGAATATAATGGCATGTTAAGCCAATAAGTGATATTTTACTGCCCCCTGCTGTTTAAAATAGGAATTTTGTCATATTGTTCTATAATTTATATTTAGACTTTATAAAATCCCTATTTTAACATTTACAATTACATTTAGTCAAAATCTATCTGTTAAAGTATTAGTACTGACAGTTTGATCACATCATATAGTTCAACTGTCTGTATCTACAACATAATGTGTGTGTAGTCTTAGGTTTCTGAATAAATTCTGAATCGTCTGATTAATAGCTTACAAAGACTTTGTGAAATGTTAATTGACCATTCAAATATATTTTCATAATGACATATCCCAATAGCATTGAAAAAACAACAACAACAACATTTGTCTTTGTGTGTGTGTGTGTGTGTGTGTGTGTGTGTGTGTGTGTGTGTGTAAGCATGCATTAAGTTAAAATGGTAAAACTGGTTTGCTTTTGTCACAGTTGTGTTCTGTCTGAGTATTGTTGTCTCTGATCACATGTCTTCCTTTGTTCTGTTTTCCCGCCACTCCTTGGTTTCCACGGTAACTGTCATTTAGTGCATCTGTCACACCTGTTTCCTCGTTAGTCTTGTCAGCTGTGTCTTGTTTCCCTGATCAGTTCTCCCATGTATTTAAGCCCTGAGTTTTGCCTTGTTCTTTGTCAGTTCTATGCTGTAATTAGAGTGTGTTGCTGCCTGTTCCGATATCCTGAGTTTAATTCCTATTAAACCTGCATCTTGTATGTTCATCCTTGTCTCCGCGTGCCTTCCTGCAACCATTCCGTGTTTAGCTTTAGTGGAGAAAACTGGTGAAAATAATGAAATTTAAAGTGAACCTGAGCCAATAAGTGGTCTTCTAGTGCCCTCTGCTGGCCATTCTACTTATTAATGAAGTCTTTTCACAGGTGATTTTGCGTCACTCTAGACACTTATAAAATCACTTATATAACAATAACTATTATAACAAAATCATATTTTGTCAGTGTTTATCACTTCATTTGCACTGACACTTCACGTGTTGTAAATCATGGTAAATCACGCTAGAAGCATGGTAAATCATAGTAAATAAATCTAAAATGTGGTGTATCAAGGTAAATCATGCTAGAATCCTGATAAATCATTCTAGAACGTGGTATATTATGGTAAATCATGCTAGAACAGGGTAAATAATGGTAAACCATGGTAAATCATGGTAAACTATGCTAGAACAGGGTAAATCATGGTAAACCATGGTAAATCATGGTAAACCATGGTAAATCATGATAAACTATAGTAAATCATGCTACAATGTGGTATATCATGGTAAATCATGCTAGAACATGGTAAATCAAGGTAAACTAAGATAAATTCATGGTCAACTATGCTAGAACAGGGTAAATCATGGTAAATCATGGTAAATCATGCTAAAACATGGTATTTTCCATCTATGATGTCAGTGGTTACATGCTTGCTAAATAAAACTTGATGTCTTTTGATGTTTTTGTGCTTAAAGGCCTTAAAGGCCTTAACTGCTTGAACCCCGATAAATGCTGCTTGCAGCTTTAATTATTATTATTTTTCTTCTGCCGTAAAACGCATCGTGCAGCCCAAACCGTAAGAGCTGGAACCTTGAAACTTTGCCAGATGGTAGTACAAAAATCGAGGAGAGGTTATCAAATTATGACCCCGATTGGCCCATAGGTGGCGCTATAGCAACCAAAAGCGCGAAACTGCTCAGAACTCCTAGACCGTATGTCGTAGACTCAAGTGTCTTATATCATTGGAAAGCTGGACGCCTGACGAACAAAACGTATATCTCCGATTTCATTTCCGCCATGATAGATTTTCCGCCATTTTGAATTTTGTCAAAAACCTACTTTTGCGAACTAGTCCCTGGTTTTTCGCCCGATCGGAACCAAACCAGTGCAGAAATGTTCTCTAGAAACTGAAGATCAATAATTATCGAAAAAAAGTTGAAATTTCGATTCACGGACGCTAAGGAGCGCCAAAACGTACGTTGTGGGAGGGGCCTATTTTACTAAAATGGCTATAACTCCAGAAGTAAATGAGGTATCTTCACCAAACTCGGTACACATATGTATGAGCTCAATATGAGGTAACAGTAAAAAAATCGCGGCGATTTGCCACATGGTGGCGCTATAATATGAAAAAAACTTAAAACAGGCTTTAACCACCTGACCTTTAGTCCGATTGACTTGAAAATTGGTATGCAGTGTCTTGGTCCAAGGTGTCATGTATGTGTATGAGGACATTGGCGTATCTAAAAAAACATGGCCGCCATCGGCCAATGAAGTTTGAGCACCTATTAAACAAGGTTAACGGAGGCCGATCGGAACGAAACTCGGTGGGCATGTTCTACTCATGGCCCTAGAGGTCTGTAAGAATTTTAAAAGAAATCGGCCACTAGTTGGCGCTAACGAGATTTATGGCTCTGTAATCACGTGATGTTACACTTATTGTCACAAAATGGATACCATTTGATAGATCTCCTCTTGTTGAACAACTTTGCCTCAAGAACCATTGCTGTCAATCAAACCGTTCATTAAATATTCGTAATTATGTTAAAAACCTACTTTTGCGAACTAGTCCTAGGTTTTTCGCCCGATCGGAAACAAACCAGTCTAGGACAATTCTATGGACTCTCTAGGTCAATAATTATCAAAAAAAAGTTGAACTTTTGCATTTTTCGCATGGCTAACAGGGTCATTTAGAAAATGGGCGTGGTAAAATGCACTCAAAAGCCTATAAATCCTAAACGAAAACTCAGAACTTCACGAAAATTGATGAGCATATGTGTCATAACCTGCTTAAGAAGCATGGAAAATTTTATGGAGAGCGGACCATAGTTGGCGCTATAACTGTTAAAACGCTTTAAAACCATATATTTCCTATGGTAAATTGCCTGTATTTGCTGTAAATGGTGTCTTCTATCATATAATGTTCATATCATAATGTTCAAAACCAGTGCAGCACAATTCTCTGAACTCTCTAGATCAATAATTATCAGAAAAAAAGCTTAACTTCTTCAAAAGGTGATTTTATATGAATATAATGACATATTAAGCCAATAAGTGGTATTTTACTGCCCCCTGCTGTCATTTCATCATACTACTCCCTAATATTGTTATAAAATTCATATTTAGACTTTATAAAATCATTATTTTAACATTTACAATCACATTTTGTCAAAACTCATCTATTGAGTATTACTATTGACAATTGTGTTACACTGAGATATGGAAATGGACGAAAGTAAATGAATGAAATGAAACGAAAGTAACGGCATTTAAGCCACGCCCCCGAATACAAATTCATTCATAACTCGAAAACGGAAAGTCGTTGCGCGCTCAAATTTTGATGGTGAGGACCTCTCCGGGCTCTTGATCGAAACGTGTCGTCGCGGGCCTCGGGAGCGCGCCCCCCGCGCATCGCGAATCCGCGGGACCCCCGATTTTGAGCGGCCATTACTCCCGACCCAGACCACCCCGAACATTGTGTGAGAGCTCGTTGGAAAGGGCGCGTCCTTGGCTAGCTTCGATTCAAATGTGGTGTTATTTGCCCTGGGCATTCCAGAGATAATAGCCCGAACAGATATGCCTTATAACAGTCATAACTCCCAGCCCCAATCGCCCAAAAACACCTTGATGGTCTCATTCAACAGGGCTCCTCAAGCACTATATATGCTCTGAGTTTCAGAATTTTTCGCCTTTTGGTTCCTGAGATATAAGTAAAAAAACTAATTCCCATTCATTCATTCAAACACTTCAACTGTAAAATGTAAGCTATAATACCACTGTTGTCCACTAGAGGGAGCAGCAGGATTACGCATGATCTTTTAATTCGCTTCAGTATTGGGAAATAAACAAATGCTTTAAGAAGCAATCTTTTTTATTATGATGTTTTTTTTTTATTATGATATTTGTATATATTTTTTTTTATTATGATTATGAACGGTTTGATTGACATTAGTGATTCTTGAGGCAAAGTTGTTCAAGATGAGGAGATGAAGATATTTTCACAATATCACATCCTAAAAACATTGAAAACATATTTGTCTTTGTGTGTGTGTGTGTGTTTGTGTGTGTGTCTGTGTGTGTAAGCATGCTTAATGGAAAGAACATGGAGAAACTGCTTTGTTTTACTGGTGGATAAAAAAAGTCTTTCAAATGAAAGTGAGTCAATTAGTGGTCTTCTACTGCCCTCTGCAGGACATTCTACTTAATAAAATATTTTCATCTGTGCTTTTGCATTAGTTTTTGGACTATATCAAATTACTTGCATGAAAATCACCTATTATAACACAGTCATGTTTTGTCAAAGTTTATCACTTCATTTTTACTGAGCTCTCAGTTTGAACAATTCTGCCTCTCAGTGATTAATTTGAAATCTGAAAATGGTGTTATACAGAGGAGATTTGCAATTATCATTTTGTTACCTATCTTTTATTTTAAATATCTACATCTACAACAAAATGTGTGTGCATGTGTGTGTTCAAGCATGTATTAAGTATTATTGTTTAAGTATTATTGTTTTCATTTACATTTTAACCACCAGAAGAAGAACACTCATTGGTTCATTCTGCTCACTAAAATTATTATTTTTCATTTTTTTTCCATTTGAAATATTTTTTAAACTTAATAAAATCATTAAAATAACATTTCAAATCATATTTTGTCTGTTTATAAATCCCACAGACTCACACTGGCTGCAATACTAATGTTTTTGTAAAACACAGACCTGATAGTCTAATCTGTGTGTATTGTGCATATATTATTGATATAATTACTATTGCAAATCATGTTATTGTAACTCATATCTTAATAGAATATTATTTGTAATTTTAATTCTTTATTTCTTAATTGTTTTTTTATGATTACTACAGATATTATCACCAAAGATATCAACTACACCTTCACTTTTAGTATTGACACGCTGCACACACAGCACAATCACACACTCACTAATGCATTCAAATAAATGTAATCTTACTGTGCTACTTTATTTGTACATGATTAGAATGAACAGAAATCTAAGAATATTTTTCTTCTTTTGTTAAAGCCATTTCAGACTCCAAGTAAGCATTATATTACTAATCATCTATTTTAAAGGTGCCATACAATTGAAAACTGTATTTATCTTGGCATAGTTGAATGATAAGAGTTCTGGACATGGAACTGACATACCGTGAGCCTCAAACACCATTGTTTCCTCCTTCATGTGTAAATCTCCTGTTTGCAAAAGACCGCTGAAAAATGAGTGAATCCCACCATAACACCGACTGTGACGTTGGAGTCAGGATCATTAATATTTATACCCCCCAAATTTGCATTTTCCAGTCCATGTTCTAGGCCAGGCAGTGTTAATGTGGACCTGCACAGCCGAATCATCAGAAGATCTGCAGGTGTTGTGAAGAAGCAAGCAAGGACAATAGTGAAAATGGCAGATCATGGATATAAATGTTATGTCTGAGGCTGTGCTGCGGATTTGAGAACTTTTCATTCCCTTCCCACAAAAGAGAACTGTCAACAGGCATGGTTGATGTTTACAACAGGATACCTCACCATTTTAATTCAAAGCTGTTAGTTTGCTCTGCCCATTTTACCCCAGACAGTTTTTCTAACCTGGGACAATATCAAGCAGGTTTCGCTCATCGTTTGATACTCAAGAAGGGGGCAGTTCCAACTAATGTTATATTTCCATTACAACCCCTACCGCAAGCAGAAAGTAACATTAGTGATTTTATCCACTACTTGACTGTTGAAGACATTTCTGTTTCAGAGATATCAGAGAACAATTTAAAATATATCAATGCATTCTACAGCACCTTTAAAATAATTATTTAAAATGGAGATCAGGCCATAACATCACAAAAACATGAAAAGGGCTATAACCACCTGACCATTAGTTCGATTGACTTTAAAATTGGTATGCAGTGTCTTGGTCCAAGGTGCCATGTATGTCTATGCCGCCATCGGCCAATAAAGTTTGTGCACCTCTTAGACAAGGTTAACGAAGGCCGATTGGAACGAAACTCGGTGGGCATGTTCGACTCGTGGCCCTAGAGGTCTGTAAGAATTTTGAAAGAAATCAGCCACTAGTTGGCGCTAACAGGTTTTACTGCTCTGTAATCACGTGATGCGTGTCATTTGATAGATCTCCTCATACTGAACAACTTTGCCTCAAAAACTACTGCTGTCAATTAATTTGTTCATTAAATACTTGCGATTATGTTAAAAACCTACTTTTGCAAACTAGTCCTATGTTTTTCACCCGATCGGAAATATACCAGTGCAGTACAATTCTCTGGAAGCTCTAGATCAATAATTATATAAAAAACTTAAACTTTACCCATTGGGTAGCCATAATAGGATCATTTAGAAAATGTGTATGGCAAAAAAACACTCAAAAGCCTGTAAATCCTAAACGAAAACTCAGACAACTCACTAAACTGCCTTATGTGCTTAAAGACCCTAAATGCTTGAACCCCGCTAAATGCTGCTTGCAGCTTTAATTATTATTATTTTTCTTCTGCCGTAAAACGCATCGTGCAGCCCAAACCGTAAGAACTGGAACCTTGAAACTTTGCCAGATGATAGTACAAAAATCGAGGAGAGGTTATCAAATTATGACCCCGATTGGCCCATAGGTGGCGCTATAGCAACCAAAAGCGCGAAACTGCTCAGAACTCCTAGACCGTATGTCGTAGACTCAAGTGTCTTATATCATTGGAAAGCTGGACGTCTGACGAACAAAACGTATATCTCCGATTTCATTTCCGCCATGATAGATTTTCCGCCATTTTGAATTTTGTCAAAAACCTACTTTTGCGAACTAGTCCCTGGTTTTTTGCCCGATCGGAACCAAACCAGTGCAGAAATGTTCTCTAGAGACTGAAGATCAATAATTATCGAAAAAAAGTCGAAATTTCGATTCACGGACGCTAAGGGGCGCCAAAACGTACGTTGTGGGAGGGGCCTATTTTACTAAAATGGCTATAACTCCAGAAGTAAATGAGGTATCTTCACCAAACTCGGTACACATATGTATGAGCTCAATATGAGGTCACAGTAAAAAAATCGCGGCGATTGGCCACATGGTGGCGCTATAATATGAAAAAAACATAAAACAGGCTTTAACCACCTGACCGTTAGTCCGATTGACTTGAAAATTGGTATGCAGTGTCTTGGTCCAAGGTGTCATGTATGTGTATGAGGACATTGGCGTATCTCAAAAAACATGGCCGCCATCGGCCAATGAAGTTTGAGCACCTATTAGACAAGGTTAACGGAGGCCGATCGGAACGAAACTCGGTGGGCATGTTCTACTCATGGCCCTAGAGGTCTGTAAGAATTTTAAAAGAAATCGGCCACTAGTTGGCGCTAACGAGTTTTATGGCTCTGTAATCACGTGGTGTTACACTTATTGTCACAAAATGCATACCATTTGATAGATCTCCTCTTGTTGAACAACTTTGCCTCAAGAACCATTGCTGTCAATTAAACCGTTCATTAAATATTCGTAATTATGTTAAAAACCTACTTTTGCGAACTAGTCCCTGGTTTTTCGCCCGATCGGAACCAAACAAGTCTAGGACAATTCTATGGACTCTCTAAGTCAATAATTACCAAAAAAAAGTTGAACTTTTGCATTTTTCGTATGGCTATAACAGGGTCATTTAGAAAATGGGCGTGGTAAAATGCACTCAAAAGCCTATAAATCCTAAACGAAAACTCAGAACTTCACAAAAATTGATGAGCATATGTGTCATAACCTGCTAAAGAAGCATGGACATTTTTATGGAGATCGGACCATAGTTGGCGCTATAACTGTTAAAACGCTTTAAAACCATATATTTCCTATGGTAAATTGCCTGTATTTGCTGTAAATGGTGTCTTCTATCTATTATCGTATAATGTTCATATCATAATGTTCAAAACCAGTGCAGCACAATTCTCTGAACTCTCTAGATCAATAATTATCAGAAAAAAAGTTTAACTTCTTCAAAAGGTGATTTTATATGAATATAATGACATATTAAGCCAATAAGTGGTATTTTACTGCCACCTGCTGTCATTTCATCATACTACTCCCTAATATTGTTATAAAATTCATATTTAGACTTTATAAAATCATTATTTTAACATTTACAATCACATTTTGTCAAAACTCATCTATTGAGTATTACTATTGACAATTGTGTTACACTGAGATATGGAAATGGACGAAAGTAAGTGAATGAAATGAAACGAAAGTATAACGTCATTTAAGCCACGCCCCCGAATACAAATTCATTCATAACTCGAAAACGCAAAGTCGTTGCGCGCTCAAATTTTGATGGTGAGGACCTCTCCGGGCTCTTGATCGAAACGTGTCGTCGCGGGCCTCGGGAGCGCGCCCCCCGCGCATCGCCAGCCCGCGGGACCCCCGATTTTGAACGGCCATTACTCCCGACCCAGACCACCCCGAACATTGTGTGAGAGCTCGTTGGAAAGGGCACGTCCTTGGCTAGCTTCGATTCAAATGTGGTGTTATCTGCCCTGGGCATTCCAGAGATAATGGCCCGAACAGATATGCCTTATAACAGTCATAACTCCCAGCCCCAATCGCCCAAAAACACCTTGATGGTCTCATTCAACAGGGCTCCTCAAGCACTATCTATGCTCTGAGTTTCAGAATTTTTCGCCTTTTGGTTCCTGAGATATAAGTAAAAAAACAAATTCCCATTCATTCATTCAAACACTTCAACTGTAAAATGTAAGCTATAATACCACTGTTGTCCACTAGAGGGAGCAGCAGGATTACGCATGATCTTTTAATTCGCTTTCAGTATTGGGAAATAAACAAATGCTTTAAGAAGCAATCTTTTTTATTATGATGTTTTTTTATTTATTATGATATTTGTATATATATATATATTTTTTTTACTATGATTATGAACGGTTTGACTGACATTAGTGATTCTTGAGGCAAAGTTGTTCAAGATGAGGAGATGAAGATATTTTCACAATATCACATCCTAAAAACATTGAAAACATATTTGTCTTTGTGTGTGTGTGTGTGTGGATGTGTTTGTGTTTGTGTGTGTGTCTGTGTGTGTAAGCATGCTTAATGGAAAGAACATGGAGAAACTGCTTTGTTTTACTGGTGGATAAAAAAGTCTTTCAAATGAAAGTGAGTCAATTAGTGGTCTTCTACTGCCCTCTGCAGGACATTCTACTTAATAAAATATTTTCATCTGTACTTTTGCATTAGTTTTTGGACTATATGAAATTACTTGCATGAAAATCACCTATTATAACACAGTCATGTTTTGTCAAAGTTTATCACTTCATTTTTACTGAGCTCTCAGTTTGAACAATTCTGCCTCAGTGATTAATTTGAAATCTGAAAATGGTGTTATACAGAGGAGATTTGCAATTATCATTTTGTTACCTATCTTTTATTTTAAATATCTACATCTACAACAAAATGTGTGTGCATGTGTGTGTTCAAGCATGGTTAGTGTATTAAGTATTATTGTTTAAGTATTATTGTTTTCATTTACATTTTAACCACCAGAAGAAGAACACTCATTGGTTCATTCTGCTCACTAAAATATTATTTTTCATTTTTTTTCCCATTTGAAATATTGTTTAAACTTAATAAAATCATTAAAATAACATTTCAAATCATATTTTGTCTGTTTATAAATCCCACAGACTCACATTGGCTGCAATACTAATGTTTTTGTAAAACACAGACCTGATAGTCTAATCTGTGTGTATTGTGCATATATTATTGATATTATTACTATTGCAAATCATGTTATTGTAACTCATATCTTAATAGAATATTATTTGTAATTTTAATTCTTTATTTCTTAATTGTTTTTTTATGATTACTACAGATATTATCACCAAAGATATCAACTACACCTTCACTTTTAGTATTGACACGCTGCACACGCAGCACAATCACACACTCACTAATGCATTCAAATAAATGTAATCTTACTGTGCTACTTTATTTGTACATGATTAGAATGAACAGAAATCTAAGAATATTTTTCTTCTTTTGTTAAAGCCATTTCAGACTCCAAGTAAGCATTATATTACTAATCATCTATTTTAAAGGTGCCATACAATTGAAAACTGTATTTATCGTGGCATAGTTGAATGATAAGAGTTCTGGACATGGAACTGATATACCGTGAGCCTCAAACACCATTGTTTCCTCCTTCATGTGTAAATCTCTTGTTTGCAAAAGACCGCTGAAAAATGAGTGAATCCCACCATAACACCGACTGTGACGTTGGAGTCAGGATCATTAATATTTATACCCCCCAAATTTGCATTTTCCAGTCCATGTTCTAGGCCAGGCAGTGTTAACGTGGACCTGCACAGCCGAATCATCAGAAGATCTGCAGGTATTGTGAAGAAGCAAGCAAGGACAATAGTGAAAATGGCAGATCATGGATATAAATGTTATGTCTGAGGCTGTGCTGCGGATTTGAGAACTTTTCATTCCCTTCCCACAAAAGAGAACTGTCAACAGGCATGGTTGATGTTTACAACGGGATACCTCACCATTTTAATTCAGAGCTGTTAGTTTGCTCTTAACGGAGGCCGATCAGAACGAAACTCGGTGGGCATGTTCGACTCGTGGCCCTAGAGGTCTGTAAGAATTTTGAAAAATCAGCCACTAGTTGGCACTAACAGGTTTTACGGCTATGTAATCACGTGATGCATATCATTTGATAGATCTCCTCATACTGAACAACTTTGCCTCAAGAACAGGGACGTGCACAGGAATTTTGAGGGGCAGTTGCTCTGACCTGAAAAAAGCCCCCCCATCCCCTCCCCCCCATATGGGCTATATGAAGGACTGAGAATAACAGGGTCTTTATTAAAATATATATACACAAAGAAGTAAAACACTGAAATACAGCACTCAATCACCTTAACTACTACTAATAATAACACAGATTTTATCAATAATAATGCCACTGACGATTCTGATTATCGATCCGATTCTTTAACGGTTCTTCTTGATAGCACTGTGTGGAAAAAATGTAGTCATATGCTTTTCAAAAAAACAAGTGGTTTTATTTATTTTAACCCTTTGATGCACAACATGGGTCTAAAAAGACCCGACTGAGTTTTCATTTTCTATATCTTTGCAAAAAATTAATTTCATCATTCAGTATTCCAGCTATTCCTCAATTAACTTGTTTTAGATTATTGAAAATCCTAATTGAAATTTTTCATTTCTTTCTTTTCGAATAAAAATCGTTTTTGTATCACAACCCTTCTAATGCGCAACATGGGTCTAAAAAGACCCGTATTCATTTCCTATGTTATTTCAGTGATGGCTGAGTGTTTCTTTGCTGAATCTTTAAAATATTTGTATTTTATCATTTGTTATTCCATGTATTCATTAAATATCTTGTTTTTGATTTCCACAAATCATTATGTTCATGTTTCCTTTCTTACTTTATAAACAAACACAGTTTTTGTATCTCTAATTTTTTTTTACATACATTGGTCTAAAAAGACCCATATATAAACCTTTGATATTTGCACATTTTTGCAAGTAGGAAGATTTACTGCAGAATACTATTCACCTGCCACACATTTCACAACTCAACACAGCTGCTTTTGTATATTTGATGCAAGTCTTATTTTATTTTAACCACAGAAAATATTTTATATTTTGTAAAAGATGGACATAATATTTGAATATTAGGCTATGGTTACCTTGACCTTGTAATCCTACTGAGAAATTACTTGTGAGAAGGAGAAACATGTCCAATACTATTAACTAGCTAGCTGGGAACATATTCTAGCTAGCTAATGTTAGCTACACTAAAAAAAAAAAGATTATATTTTAAAGCTTATTTACATGTAGAAGGCCTAACAGTTCATAATCCTTCATATGCTGAAATGATTCAATGTTTTAAGAGTTTAGGTGTCATTTGTCATTTGTGAGGCATGTAAGCACCAAGATGGCAATTTGAGATGCCGCTGTACCAGTGTGATTTTATTTTGTTTGTTGTATTTTCTTTTATTTGATCACATTCACCACAATTCAATACAGTTACACAGTTCAATTTCAGTGTTATCAGTTATCTATGATATGTGAATGCCAGAGGTGTATAGTCCAGGGGTCAGAAAGTCCTGCCATATTATTCCACCCATGACCTCAGACAGCTGATTTCACTAATTAGTTCTACCTACTGGCTGAAAAACTGCTAATTAGGTGGTGTAATTAGGCTAATTCAGGTGATTGGAACAAAATACTGAGGAGGACCTTTACTTTCTGAACCTGGACTTTACACCTTTGGTGATTGCTATGTTAGAGAAAGTGGCAAATAAACATTTCAAGTGTTAAATGTGTTGTCTAAATGACTGCTAAAATGATTAATTTGACAAAATGTTGTCTTTATTCTTTTGTTTTATCATGCTTGATAAGTAAATTTGATAGAGTAACACAAAACCTAGAAAAAATTCAAATAATAATTTTTGGTAATTGAAAACAAGACATTTTTAATATTTATAAATCATGGAATTTATAGATCATGGAATATTAAATGCTTAAATAAATTGATCTCAAAAGATAAAAAAAAAAAAAAAAAGTCCAGCCATGCATGAAATAACATAGGAAATGAATACGGGTCTTTTTAGACCCATGTTGTGCATTAGAAGGGGTTTCCATAGCTTGCGCATCAAAGGGTTAAAGCTTAAGCTTGAGTAAGCAAACTGTACTTTTTATGTAATTTATGTAATAAATAGAACCTTATTGTAAAGTGTTACTGATTAGTTATACACCGATTCAGACGTCTCCTGAGTTCACTGTTGGAAAGATGAGTTGTTTTAGCCATTCATTAAAATGAATCGGTTCAAATGAGTCATTGGTTCGCGAATTGGACGTGTCATGCGCGTTGTGTGATTATCCCAGCAGTTAGGACATGGACATTCAAGATTTCTGTCAACACAGAAAACATTTCATCACTGGATAGTTTTTTTCGTTTAATTAAAGTGTTGTTTTATGTCAGCTGAATGTCCAGAACACTTTTCAGAGAAGATAAGGAAACTTATTTAGCACAATTCACACCCAGCGGTAATTCAGGAAAACAAATCTCCGAATGCTCCACATGAAACTTTTGGTCTTCCGACCTTTTACCACCGTATCGATTAATTTTGATTAATATGTGTGAGGGAGAGAGAGCAAGACAGCGCTTAGTTTGGAGACGGTGAAGTCTTGTTTACACTTTCGCCTGGCTCCGAAGAGAGAGAGTGCGCGCGCGCAATCGGGTCTCTCTCTCTGCTTGTTCTTTCAGTTAAACATGCGCCGTCACAGGCGCAGCAGTTCATCTACATTACTCACCGATCAAATAAGACTTTGGCGGGACAAAAATTCACTTTGGCGGGCGCTAAAACAAGTTCAATGCAGGAAAATTCATGCGTGAATTTAACTGAGTAGTACATGACCATGCACTCGCACAAATGTGACCACATAAAACTCGCACATTCTCAAAAAATGGTCGCAGTCTGGAACCCTGATGATGATCGTTCGTTTGTTATACATCACAAACTCACCTTTTCCGACAACAATCTCCTTCTAGGGCCGCTCATGCAGGCTCAGCTCAGGTGCCGGTCGCGTGCAGCGCTGCAGCCACGTAAACAGAGTTTGCCCTTCCCCTAGTGACTTTCACTTTCGGTGCCCGAATGGAATTGAATGAGGCTTTGCGATTTTTTTTAATCTAGGCCTACGTGAAATTCTGCTTCCATTGTACTTTTTATTTATTGATTTTTTTCCCCCTCGGAAGGGCAACGTGAGTCGAGAAGGGCATATGGGCAGTTGCCCAGGCAACCTGAGCAACCCCCCTGTGCACGTCCCTGCTCAAGAACTACTGCTGTCAATCAATTTGTTCATTAAATACTTGCGATTATGTTAAAAACCTACTTTTGCGAACTAGTCCTAGGTTTTTCGCCCGATCGGAAATATACCAGTGCAGTACAATTCTCTGGAAGCTCTAGATTATTAATTATATAAAAAACTTTAACTTTACCCATTGGGTAGCCATAACAGGATCATTTAGAAAATGGGTATGGCAAAAAACACTCAAAAGCCTGTAAATCCTAAACAAAAACTCAGACAACTCACTAAACTGCCTTATGTGCTTAAAGACCCTAAATGCTTGAACCCCGCTAAATGCTGCTTGCAGCTTTAATTAGGGGTTCAAGCATGAAATGCTGAAACCCTATTGTAATTGTAAGGATTCGTAAAACGCATCGTGCAGGACAAACCGTAAGGCCTAGAGACTTGAAACCTGGCCAGATGGTAGGCCTCAATTTGGGGACAACCTATCAGAGTATGACCCCGATTGGCCCATAGGTGGCGCTACAGCAACCAAAAGTTCAAAATCGCTCACAACTCTTAGACCGTTTGTCCCAGGATCAAGTGTCTTATATCGTTGGAATCCGTGGCTCAAGGCGGACAGAATGGCTATCTCCGATTTGGATGTAGGCAGGGAACATTTTCTGCTATGTCGAATTTTGTCCAAAACCTACTTTTGCGAACTAGTCCCTGGTTTTTCGCCCGATCGGAACCAAACCAGTCTAGGACAATTCTCTGGACTCTCTAGATCAATAATTATCAAAAAAAAGTTGAACTTTGGCCTTTGGGTGGCTGTAACGGGGTCATTTAGAAAAGGGGCGTGGCAAAATACACTCAAAAGCCTATAAATCCCAAAGGAAACCTCAGAACTTCACAAAAATTGATGAGCCTATGTGTCAGAACATGGTGAGGAAGCATGCAGAGTTTCGTGGAGATCGGACCATAGGTGGCGCTATAACTGGCAAAAAGCCTTCATTCTTATTAGGGGTTCAAGCATGAAATGCTGAAACCCTATTGTAATTGTAAGGATTCGTAAAACGCATCGTGCAGGACAAACCGTAAGGCCTAGAGACTTGAAACCTGGCCAGATGGTAGGCCTCAATTTGGGGACAACCTATCAGAGTATGACCCCGATTGGCCCATAGGTGGCGCTACAGCAACCAAAAGTTCAAAATCGCTCACAACTCTTAGACCGTTTGTCCCAGGATCAAGTGTCTTATATCGTTGGAATCCGTGGCTCAAGGCGGACAGAATGGCTATCTCCGATTTGGATGTAGGCAGGGAACATTTTCTGCTATGTCGAATTTTGTCCAAAACCTACTTTTGCGAACTAGTCCCTGGTTTTTCGCCCGATCGGAACCAAACCAGTCTAGGACAATTCTCTGGACTCTCTAGATCAATAATTATCAAAAAAAAGTTGAACTTTGGCCTTTGGGTGGCTGTAACGGGGTCATTTAGAAAAGGGGCGTGGCAAAATACACTCAAAAGCCTATAAATCCCAAAGGAAACCTCAGAACTTCACAAAAATTGATGAGCCTATGTGTCAGAACATGGTGAGGAAGCATGCAGAGTTTCGTGGAGATCGGACCATAGGTGGCGCTATAACTGGCAAAAAGCCTTCATTCTTATTAGGGGTTCAAGCATGAAATGCTGAAACCCTATTGTAATTGTAAGGATTCGTAAAACGCATCGTGCAGGACAAACCGTAAGGCCTAGAGACTTGAAACCTGGCCAGATGGTAGGCCTCAATTTGGGGACAACCTATCAGAGTATGACCCCGATTGGCCCATAGGTGGCGCTACAGCAACCAAAAGTTCAAAATCGCTCACAACTCTTAGACCGTTTGTCCCAGGATCAAGTGTCTTATATCGTTGGAATCCGTGGCTCAAGGCGGACAGAATGGCTATCTCCGATTTGGATGTAGGCAGGGAACATTTTCTGCTATGTCGAATTTTGTCCAAAACCTACTTTTGCGAACTAGTCCCTGGTTTTTCGCCCGATCGGAACCAAACCAGTCTAGGACAATTCTCTGGACTCTCTAGATCAATAATTATCAAAAAAAAGTTGAACTTTGGCCTTTGGGTGGCTGTAACGGGGTCATTTAGAAAAGGGGCGTGGCAAAATACACTCAAAAGCCTATAAATCCCAAAGGAAACCTCAGAACTTCACAAAAATTGATGAGCCTATGTGTCAGAACATGGTGAGGAAGCATGCAGAGTTTCGTGGAGATCGGACCATAGGTGGCGCTATAACTGGCAAAAAGCCTTCATTCTTATTAGGGGTTCAAGCATGAAATGCTGAAACCCTATTGTAATTGTAAGGATTCGTAAAACGCATCGTGCAGGACAAACCGTAAGGCCTAGAGACTTGAAACCTGGCCAGATGGTAGGCCTCAATTTGGGGACAACCTATCAGAGTATGACCCCGATTGGCCCATAGGTGGCGCTACAGCAACCAAAAGTTCAAAATCGCTCACAACTCTTAGACCGTTTGTCCCAGGATCAAGTGTCTTATATCGTTGGAATCCGTGGCTCAAGGCGGACAGAATGGCTATCTCCGATTTGGATGTAGGCAGGGAACATTTTCTGCTATGTCGAATTTTGTCCAAAACCTACTTTTGCGAACTAGTCCCTGGTTTTTCGCCCGATCGGAACCAAACCAGTCTAGGACAATTCTCTGGACTCTCTAGATCAATAATTATCAAAAAAAAGTTGAACTTTGGCCTTTGGGTGGCTGTAACGGGGTCATTTAGAAAAGGGGCGTGGCAAAATACACTCAAAAGCCTATAAATCCCAAAGGAAACCTCAGAACTTCACAAAAATTGATGAGCCTATGTGTCAGAACATGGTGAGGAAGCATGCAGAGTTTCGTGGAGATCGGACCATAGGTGGCGCTATAACTGGCAAAAAGCCTTCATTCTTATTAGGGGTTCAAGCATGAAATGCTGAAACCCTATTGTAATTGTAAGGATTCGTAAAACGCATCGTGCAGGACAAACCGTAAGGCCTAGAGACTTGAAACCTGGCCAGATGGTAGGCCTCAATTTGGGGACAACCTATCAGAGTATGACCCCGATTGGCCCATAGGTGGCGCTACAGCAACCAAAAGTTCAAAATCGCTCACAACTCTTAGACCGTTTGTCCCAGGATCAAGTGTCTTATATCGTTGGAATCCGTGGCTCAAGGCGGACAGAATGGCTATCTCCGATTTGGATGTAGGCAGGGAACATTTTCTGCTATGTCGAATTTTGTCCAAAACCTACTTTTGCGAACTAGTCCCTGGTTTTTCGCCCGATCGGAACCAAACCAGTCTAGGACAATTCTCTGGACTCTCTAGATCAATAATTATCAAAAAAAAGTTGAACTTTGGCCTTTGGGTGGCTGTAACGGGGTCATTTAGAAAAGGGGCGTGGCAAAATACACTCAAAAGCCTATAAATCCCAAAGGAAACCTCAGAACTTCACAAAAATTGATGAGCCTATGTGTCAGAACATGGTGAGGAAGCATGCAGAGTTTCGTGGAGATCGGACCATAGGTGGCGCTATAACTGGCAAAAAGCCTTCATTCTTATTAGGGGTTCAAGCATGAAATGCTGAAACCCTATTGTAATTGTAAGGATTCGTAAAACGCATCGTGCAGGACAAACCGTAAGGCCTAGAGACTTGAAACCTGGCCAGATGGTAGGCCTCAATTTGGGGACAACCTATCAGAGTATGACCCCGATTGGCCCATAGGTGGCGCTACAGCAACCAAAAGTTCAAAATCGCTCACAACTCTTAGACCGTTTGTCCCAGGATCAAGTGTCTTATATCGTTGGAATCCGTGGCTCAAGGCGGACAGAATGGCTATCTCCGATTTGGATGTAGGCAGGGAACATTTTCTGCTATGTCGAATTTTGTCCAAAACCTACTTTTGCGAACTAGTCCCTGGTTTTTCGCCCGATCGGAACCAAACCAGTCTAGGACAATTCTCTGGACTCTCTAGATCAATAATTATCAAAAAAAAGTTGAACTTTGGCCTTTGGGTGGCTGTAACGGGGTCATTTAGAAAAGGGGCGTGGCAAAATACACTCAAAAGCCTATAAATCCCAAAGGAAACCTCAGAACTTCACAAAAATTGATGAGCCTATGTGTCAGAACATGGTGAGGAAGCATGCAGAGTTTCGTGGAGATCGGACCATAGGTGGCGCTATAACTGGCAAAAAGCCTTCATTCTTATTAGGGGTTCAAGCATGAAATGCTGAAACCCTATTGTAATTGTAAGGATTCGTAAAACGCATCGTGCAGGACAAACCGTAAGGCCTAGAGACTTGAAACCTGGCCAGATGGTAGGCCTCAATTTGGGGACAACCTATCAGAGTATGACCCCGATTGGCCCATAGGTGGCGCTACAGCAACCAAAAGTTCAAAATCGCTCACAACTCTTAGACCGTTTGTCCCAGGATCAAGTGTCTTATATCGTTGGAATCCGTGGCTCAAGGCGGACAGAATGGCTATCTCCGATTTGGATGTAGGCAGGGAACATTTTCTGCTATGTCGAATTTTGTCCAAAACCTACTTTTGCGAACTAGTCCCTGGTTTTTCGCCCGATCGGAACCAAACCAGTCTAGGACAATTCTCTGGACTCTCTAGATCAATAATTATCAAAAAAAAGTTGAACTTTGGCCTTTGGGTGGCTGTAACGGGGTCATTTAGAAAAGGGGCGTGGCAAAATACACTCAAAAGCCTATAAATCCCAAAGGAAACCTCAGAACTTCACAAAAATTGATGAGCCTATGTGTCAGAACATGGTGAGGAAGCATGCAGAGTTTCGTGGAGATCGGACCATAGGTGGCGCTATAACTGGCAAAAAGCCTTCATTCTTATTAGGGGTTCAAGCATGAAATGCTGAAACCCTATTGTAATTGTAAGGATTCGTAAAACGCATCGTGCAGGACAAACCGTAAGGCCTAGAGACTTGAAACCTGGCCAGATGGTAGGCCTCAATTTGGGGACAACCTATCAGAGTATGACCCCGATTGGCCCATAGGTGGCGCTACAGCAACCAAAAGTTCAAAATCGCTCACAACTCTTAGACCGTTTGTCCCAGGATCAAGTGTCTTATATCGTTGGAATCCGTGGCTCAAGGCGGACAGAATGGCTATCTCCGATTTGGATGTAGGCAGGGAACATTTTCTGCTATGTCGAATTTTGTCCAAAACCTACTTTTGCGAACTAGTCCCTGGTTTTTCGCCCGATCGGAACCAAACCAGTCTAGGACAATTCTCTGGACTCTCTAGATCAATAATTATCAAAAAAAAGTTGAACTTTGGCCTTTGGGTGGCTGTAACGGGGTCATTTAGAAAAGGGGCGTGGCAAAATACACTCAAAAGCCTATAAATCCCAAAGGAAACCTCAGAACTTCACAAAAATTGATGAGCCTATGTGTCAGAACATGGTGAGGAAGCATGCAGAGTTTCGTGGAGATCGGACCATAGGTGGCGCTATAACTGGCAAAAAGCCTTCATTCTTATTAGGGGTTCAAGCATGAAATGCTGAAACCCTATTGTAATTGTAAGGATTCGTAAAACGCATCGTGCAGGACAAACCGTAAGGCCTAGAGACTTGAAACCTGGCCAGATGGTAGGCCTCAATTTGGGGACAACCTATCAGAGTATGACCCCGATTGGCCCATAGGTGGCGCTACAGCAACCAAAAGTTCAAAATCGCTCACAACTCTTAGACCGTTTGTCCCAGGATCAAGTGTCTTATATCGTTGGAATCCGTGGCTCAAGGCGGACAGAATGGCTATCTCCGATTTGGATGTAGGCAGGGAACATTTTCTGCTATGTCGAATTTTGTCCAAAACCTACTTTTGCGAACTAGTCCCTGGTTTTTCGCCCGATCGGAACCAAACCAGTCTAGGACAATTCTCTGGACTCTCTAGATCAATAATTATCAAAAAAAAGTTGAACTTTGGCCTTTGGGTGGCTGTAACGGGGTCATTTAGAAAAGGGGCGTGGCAAAATACACTCAAAAGCCTATAAATCCCAAAGGAAACCTCAGAACTTCACAAAAATTGATGAGCCTATGTGTCAGAACATGGTGAGGAAGCATGCAGAGTTTCGTGGAGATCGGACCATAGGTGGCGCTATAACTGGCAAAAAGCCTTCATTCTTATTAGGGGTTCAAGCATGAAATGCTGAAACCCTATTGTAATTGTAAGGATTCGTAAAACGCATCGTGCAGGACAAACCGTAAGGCCTAGAGACTTGAAACCTGGCCAGATGGTAGGCCTCAATTTGGGGACAACCTATCAGAGTATGACCCCGATTGGCCCATAGGTGGCGCTACAGCAACCAAAAGTTCAAAATCGCTCACAACTCTTAGACCGTTTGTCCCAGGATCAAGTGTCTTATATCGTTGGAATCCGTGGCTCAAGGCGGACAGAATGGCTATCTCCGATTTGGATGTAGGCAGGGAACATTTTCTGCTATGTCGAATTTTGTCCAAAACCTACTTTTGCGAACTAGTCCCTGGTTTTTCGCCCGATCGGAACCAAACCAGTCTAGGACAATTCTCTGGACTCTCTAGATCAATAATTATCAAAAAAAAGTTGAACTTTGGCCTTTGGGTGGCTGTAACGGGGTCATTTAGAAAAGGGGCGTGGCAAAATACACTCAAAAGCCTATAAATCCCAAAGGAAACCTCAGAACTTCACAAAAATTGATGAGCCTATGTGTCAGAACATGGTGAGGAAGCATGCAGAGTTTCGTGGAGATCGGACCATAGGTGGCGCTATAACTGGCAAAAAGCCTTCATTCTTATTAGGGGTTCAAGCATGAAATGCTGAAACCCTATTGTAATTGTAAGGATTCGTAAAACGCATCGTGCAGGACAAACCGTAAGGCCTAGAGACTTGAAACCTGGCCAGATGGTAGGCCTCAATTTGGGGACAACCTATCAGAGTATGACCCCGATTGGCCCATAGGTGGCGCTACAGCAACCAAAAGTTCAAAATCGCTCATAACTCTTAGACCGTTTGTCCCAGGATCAAGTGTCTTATATCGTTGGAATCCGTGGCTCAAGGCGGACAAAATGGCTATCTCCGATTTGCTCGCCCTTCAGGCGCCAATTTTGAGTAAATTGCATTTTTTTGAAAAACCTATTTTTGCGAACTTCTCCTAGGTTTTTTGCCCGATCGGAACCAAACCACTGCAAGAATATTCTCTGGAGTCTGACAATCAGTAATCATCCAAAAAATTCAAAATTTCAATTAACGGTCGATAAGGGGAACCAAAATATTTGATGGCACCAGGGCCACTTTTACTAAAACGGTTATAAATTGTGAACAGAAAGAGATTTTTTTGCTAAACTTGGGATACATCTTCCTGAGCTCAATCTGAGATCACTTGAAAAAAATCGCAACAATTGTCCACTTGGTGGCACTATAAAACGGTTATAACTTGTGAACGGAAAGAGATATTTTCGCAAAACTTGGGACACATGTTCATGAGCTCATTCTGAGGTCACGTGAAAAAAAAATCATGACAATTGGCCACTTGGTGGCACTATAAAATGGTTATAACTTGTGAGCGGAAAGAGATATTTTCGCTAAACTTGGGACACATGTTCTTAAGCTCAATCTGAGTTGACATGAAAAAAATCGTGACAATTGGCCACTTGGTGGCGCTATAACAGTGAAAAAAATCATTAAAATCGCTATAAGCGCACCCAACTGTTAGTCTACTGAAAATTGGCACGCAGTGTCTTTGTCCAGGGTGCCATGATAGTCTATGAGAACATTGGTGTATCTCAAAAAACTCAGTATACGTCATTGGCACAATGCCTTGAAGGAGCCTTAGAAGTTTCAAGCCAGTGTTTTTTCACAGGAGTGACCTCCTAAGACTCCTGAATCCTTGCCGAGTCCAACAATACCAAACATGCCAGGTTTCGCCTTATGGTTTTTGTAAGTGTCATTTAGAGCTTTAAAAAATTGTGGTTATCTTCAAAGCCGTTAGTCCGATCGAGACAAAAAAAAAAAAAAAAAAGCTAAACAATAACACCAAAATGTTAAAATTATGATAAGGACTGACAAAAAAAAAAATTTAAATCCAATCAATTTCACCCATGGATCATTTTGATGCTCTCACATGTTTGAAACGAACAATTGATGGATTGTGATGAAATTTGTTTTGAATTGGGACTGGCGAATCCCTGTCCATAGAGCTAGTAAGTCCGGCCCATCCGTAAAACCCCACTGGACCTCTAGGTTGAAAAATCGTCAATGCAAGTGAATGTGAGAAAATAATTCTTTTCCGGTCCAGTTTGAATTGTGCCATGAATGTGAACATTCGTTGTCTGTGAATTTTTTATATAATTTTTCATGTTACGAGTTTGACAGTATATTGTATGATTCTTTGGCTAGCAGTTGTGGAAAAGACATAATGAGAAAGACTACATGTCGCCTATGTGACGTCACCCGATAACACATTTTTCCTTCCACTTGTCAAATCACGGTGCTAATGCTGCGATAATCTATGGAGACAGATCGAGATGCCTGTGTGTTTTGTACCCAAATGTCACCATTCAAACCAAATGGGCTGTTCTTTCTTCAGATTCCCGTCTGATGTAAAAACTAGTTGTAGTCCACAAAGTGCTCTCACACAAAGTCTAACCGTATCAAACTTCTACCCGCTAAATTGTAGCATTCTTCACACGAAACATTATATTAAAAATTCACAGACAACATATGTTCACATTCATGGCAAAATTCAAACGAGACCAGAAAATAATTATTTTCTCACATTCACTTGCATTGACGATTTTTTTAACCTAGAGGTCCAGTGGGGTTAGTGGAAGGGGCGGGACTTACCAGCTCTATACTGTCAATGACCGTTTGCAAAGACCCGCCCACTTTAGTTACTGTTGCTATGTCTGACAAGCGACGCCACTCTCACACCACACCAAGTTCTCACGCAGTGAAAAATACATTGCGGATCAGAGAGGAGACTGCGCGCTGACAGACAAGTACTTTTGATATGAAACAAAGTCTCACCTTTCAAATGTAGTCATTTTTTAGAGACATTTAAACAATAAATACCGTTTTGTGACTCTTTAATGTGTCTGACAGATCGCTGTAGACTCGAGGCTCAGTTAAAGCTGCTCGTGAACCGATCATCTCTTCCTTCTAGTTAATTTATAGCATTAAAATAAACATAAATGAACATATAAGGAATGTTGTTTTAAAGTGCTAAGACGTCAGTACACCTTGTTTTTCAAATTGAAATCCTCCAATGTTAATCTAATTACTCTCCTGACTGCTTTGTGGGACAAAATGGCGGATTATGATTAGTCAGATCACCTGTCAATCAAACTCCCTGCGAAGGGTCAATTGAGAATGCCCATGCGCACAATCCTGATCTAATCGACAACTTTGCAGTTGCACATAGGAAAGCCCGGAAAATCCCGCTATAATGTAAGAGAGCATCTTTTTTATGTATTTGGACCTAGGCCTAACAATGTGTTATCGTGCGCTGACACCATGTTTTTTTTTTTTTTTTTTTTTTTTTTTTTGGTGAGGCTACTCCTGATTTTGTTAGTCATCTCATCTCTTATATGCTGTGTATGATCATATCCTGCCCTATTCATGGTAGCCTACTTGCAGACATTGCGTCATCAATATCATCAATTGCGTCATCAAGGGGCCCGCCTTGATAATCCTACTTAAGGGCCCGGTGTTGGCTCGTTACACCACTGAAAATAATTGTCTAAACTACTTATCAAAATTACATATTTACAAAGAAATTTGACACATATATATGGGCACACTTTGAGTACTACTAATAAAAGTGGTGGAGATCAGGCAAGACTGTAAGAAGACTCAGGCAAAAAGGTGCTATAACTGTAAAAACGCTTTAAAACCATATATTTCCTATGGTAAACTGCCTGTATTGGCTGTAAATTGACTTTTTCATCTATGATGACAGTTGTTAAATGCTTGCTAAATAAAACTTAATGTCTTTTGATGCTTGTGAGCTTAAAGGCCTTAAAGGTCTTAAATGCTTGAACCCCGATAAATGCTGCTTGCAGCTTTAATTTTTATTATTTTTCTTCTGCCGTAAAACGCATCGTGCAGCCTAAACCGTAAGTGCTGGAGACTTGAAACTTTGCCAAATGGTAGTACAAAGATCGAGGAGAGGTTCAGAGAGTATGACTCTGATTGGCCCATAGGTGGCGCTATAGCGACCAAAAGCGCGAAACTGCTCATAACTCCTAGACCATATGTCGTAGACTCAAGTGTCTTATATCATTGGAAAGCTGGAACCCTGAAGAACAAAACGTATATCTCCGATTTCATTTCCGGTATGCAAATTTTTCCGCCATTTTGAATTTTGTCAAAAACCTACTTTTGCGAACTAGTCCTAGGTTTTTCGTCCGATCGGAACCAAACCAGTGCAGAAATGTTCTCTGGAGTCTGAATATCAATAATTATCGAAAAAAAGTTGAAATTTCGATTCACAGTCGCTAGGGGGCGCAAAACTAATGTTGTGGGAGGAGCCTATTTTACTAAAAGGGCTATAACTCAAGATGTAAATGAGGTATCTTCACCAAACTCGGTCCACATGTGTAGGAGTTCAATCTTGGGTCACAGTAAAAAAATCGCGACGATTAAACTCTAGGTGGCGCTATAACATGAAAAAAACATGAAAAGGGCTATGACGACCTGACCGTTAGTCCGATTGACTTGAAAATTGGTATGCAGTGTCTTGGTCCAAGGTGCCTTGTATGTCTATGAGGACATTGGCGTATCTCAAAAAACATGGCCGCCATCGGCCAATGAAATTTGAGCACCTATTAGACAAGGTTAACGGAGGCTGATCGGAACAAAACTCGGTAGGCATGTTCGACTCATGGCCCTAGAGGTCTGTAAGAATTTTGAAAGAAATCGGCCACTAGTTGGCGCTAACGAGTTTTACAGCTCCGTAGTCACGTGGTGTTACAAATATCCACACAATATGCATATCATTTGATAGACCTTCTCATGGAGAACAACTTTGCCTCAAGAACCATTGCTGTCAATCAAACCGTTAATTAAATATTCGTAATTATGTTAAAAACCTACTTTTGCGAACTAGTCCCTGGTTTTTCGCCCGATCGGAACCAAACGAGTCTAAGACAATTCTATGGACTCTCTAGATAAATAATTATCAAAAAAAAGTCGAACTTTTGCATTTTTCGCATGGGTATATTGGGTCATAAAGAAAATGGCCGTGGCAAAATGCACTCAAAAGCCTATAAATCCTAAACGAAAACACAGAACTTCACAAAAATTGATGCAAATATTTGTCATAACATGCTAAAGAAGCCTGGAAATTTGTATGGAGATCGGACCAAAGGTGGGGCTTTAACTGTTAAAACGCTTTAAAACCATATATTTCCTATGGTAAATTGCCTGTATTGGCTGTGAATGGTCTTTTCCTAGGAAAAATTCCTATTCCTATCTATGTTCATATAATTCTCATATAATAATGTTCATGACTCTTAATAAGCATGAAAAATTTCAGACAGATCAGACAAAATTTGCCTCTATAACAGTTAAAAAGGTAATTAAAGCTGCAAGCAGCATTTATCGGGGTTCAAGCATTTAAGGCCTTTAGGCACATAAGCATTTAAGACATTAAGATTTATTTAGAAAGCTTTTAACCACTGAAATAATAGATGGAAAAGTCCATTTACAGCCAATACAGGCAATTTACCATAGGAAATATGTGTTTTTTAAAGCTTTTTAACAGTTATAGCACCATCTATAGTCCGATCTCCATGAAATTTTGCATGCTTGTTAATGATGTTATGGCACATAAGCTCACCAATTTTCGTGAAGTTCTGAGTTTTTGTTTAGGATTTATAGGCTTTTGAGTGCATTTTGCCACGCCCATTTTCTTTATGACCCAATATACCCATGCGAAAAATGCAAAAGTTCAACTTTTTTTTGATAATTATTGATCTTGAGAGTCCATAGAATTGTCCTAGACTCGTTTGGTTCTGATCGGGCGAAAAACCTAGGACTAGTTCGCAAAAGTAGGTTTTTAACATAATTACGAATATTTAATGAACGGTTTGATTGACAGCAATGGTTCTTGAGGCAAAGTTGTTCAACAAGAGGAGATCTATCAAATGGTATGCATTTTGTGACAATAAGTGTAACACCACGTGATTACAGAGCCATAAAACTCGTTAGCGCCAACTAGTGGCCGATTTCTTTTAAAATTCTTACAGACCTCTAGGGCCATGAGTCGAACATGCCCACCGAGTTTCGTTCCGATAGGCCTCCGTTAACCTTGTCTAATAGGTGCTCAAACTTCATTGGCCGATGGCGGCCATGTTTTTTGAGATACACCAATGTCCTCATAGACATACATGGCACCTTGGACCAAGACACTGCATACCAATTTTCAAGTCAATCGGACTAACGGTCAGGTGGTTATAGCCTGTTTTATGTTTTTTTCATGTTATAGCGCCACCATGTGACCAATCGCCGCGATTTTTTTACCGTGACCTCATATTGACGTCTTACACATGTGTACCAGGTTTGGTTAAAATACCTCTTTTACTTCTGGAGTTATAGCCATTTTAGTAAAATAGGCTCCTCCCACAACGTTAATTTTGCACCCCCTAGCGACCGTGAATCGAAATTTCAACTTTTTTTTGATAATTATTGATATTCAGACTCCAGAGAACAATTCTGCACTGGTTTGGTTCCGATCGGGCAAAAAACCAGGGACTAGTTCGCAAAAGTAGATTTTCGACAAAATTCAAAATGGCGGAAAATCTATCATGGCGGAAATAAAATCGGAGATATACGTTTTGTTCGTCAGGCGTCCAGCTTTCCAATGATATAAGACACTTGAGTCTATGACTTACGGTCTAGGAGTTATGAGCAGTTTCGCGCTTTTGGTTGCTATAGCGCCACCTATGGGCCAATCGGGGTCATAATTTGATAACCTCTCCTCGATTTTTGTACTACCATATGGCAAAGTTTCAAAGCTCTAGCCCTTACGGTTTGGGCTGCACGATGCGTTTTACGGCAGAATAATAATAATAATAATAATAATAAAAATCAGCACAATTACAATAGGGTTTCAGCACTTCGTGCTTGAACCCCTAAAAATTATATAACATGTCATTAAGCCAATAAGTGGTATTTTACTGCCCCCTGCTGCCATTTCATCATACTGCTCCCTAATATTGTCATATAATTCATATTTAGACTTTATAAAATCATTATTTTAACATTTTAAATCATATTTTGTATCTATTCTCTATTGGAGTATTACTTGACAATTGTGTCACACTGAGATATGGAAATGAACTAAAGTAAATGAATGAAATGAAACGAAAGTAAAACGGGCATTTAAGCCACGCCCCCAAATACAAATTCACTCATAACTCGAAAACGGGAAGTCGTTTCGCGCTCAAATTTTGATGGTAAGGTCTTCTCCAGGCTCTTGATCGAAACGTGTCGTCGCGGGCCTCGGGAGCGCGCCCCCCGCGCGGATCTAGTCCGCGGGACCCCCGATTTTGAACGG
Organism: Scardinius erythrophthalmus; assembly: GCF_964197995.2. Classification (NCBI taxonomy): domain Eukaryota; kingdom Metazoa; phylum Chordata; class Actinopteri; order Cypriniformes; family Leuciscidae; genus Scardinius; species Scardinius erythrophthalmus. The sequence goes on from NC_138236.1 coordinate 27,450,469, forward strand.
CCGTAACTCCCGATCCAGACCACCCCGAACCTTGTGTGAGAGCTCGTTGGAAAGGGCCCATCCTTGGCTAGCTTCGATTCAAATGTGGTGTAATTTGTCCGGCGCATTCCAGAGATAAAAGCCCCCAAATATTTGCATTTGAACAGTCATAACTTCCAGCATCAATCGCCCAAAAACACATTGATGGTCTCATTTAACAGGGCTCCTCAAGCACTATATATGCTTTTTCGCCTTCTGGTTCCCGAGATATAAATTCCCATTCATTAATTCATTAAATCACTTCAATTGTAAAATGCAAGCTTTAATACCACTTTTGTCCACTCGAGGGAGCAGCAGGATTGCACATTACCTTTTCATTAGCTTTCAGTATTGGGAAACAAACCAATGCTTTAAAAAGCAATCTTTTTTATTATGATAGGGCTGTAGCTATCGATTATTTTAGTATTTTAGTATTTAGTATTTCAGTATTCTATTCAAGTAATCGGATAAAAAAAATTGTGGTAAAAAATAGATTCAAGTTAACAACAGCCTTTAAAATGACTTAAAATAGAAATATATAATAACAAGCAACAATAATTGGTTCAAGTAAAGTATCAAAGTAAGTAATTATATTGGTTTTATTGAAGAACACTGTTAAAATATACCCATGTAAAATAAATTATATAAACTAATATAAACATAACTTATGTACATAAATAACAAATGCCTGCAGAGGGCGCCAGCTGCCTGGTTGTTACACTAAGCCTGGCATTATCAAATCCTTGTTTAATATTGTCCAAACAACTAATTCAAATGTCAACTTAAACTTTAATATTTGACCACTTCTGTACGATAGAAATGCTACAGTCACTGTAATTTCTTGAACGAGAACATGTGCACATCAAAACATGCAAATTCAGAGCAAGAGTTTAAACTTTTATTTTGAAATCGCGATGGACAGCAGTTTGAGAAACCCAGATGTGCTCCACAAATGATAACAGTGCAACTATGAAACAAATTGCGTCCGACTTGCGTTCCCATATTTGCACGTTATTGGAAACCTAAACAAACAGCACTGCAGAGACTGAGTTTGCTTGGAGCAGCGTTTACTGTGGATGGAGCTGAGGTAATTTTAACATGTAGGCTAATCTGCACCCATGTGTCTTCTGTGTGAAAAAAAAAAACAAACAAGCAAAAAACAGAAGATATATTTATTTAACTGAATCACAGACTTTGTGATTTCACAATGGCACTATGCTATACTATGACTGTAAATGGTTTTAAATATCGCGTTGTCCTAGAAAACTGTAATTCTGCGGTTGTTTGATTCTCGTCTGTGGAATGCACCACTTTTGGTATTTTGCCAATTACTCTAGGGGTAAATTGCAATCAAGGATTTTTTTAAATCGAGTACTTGACTATAATTGAGGAATCGTTACAGCCCTATACTGGTAACATAGTTTTATATTATTAGATCACAAAGAAATGCCTATAGACAAATAAATATATTTTCTCAATAGCATATCCAAAAAACGTGTGTGTGTGCGTGTGTGTGTGTGTGTGTGTGTGTGTGTGTGTGAGCATGCATTATTGAGTTGACATGGAAAAACTGGTTTGATTTAGTGCAGAAAACTGGTGCAAATCATTAAGTTTAAAGTGAAAGTGAGCCAATAAGTGGTCTTCTTCTGCTGGCCATTCTACTTATTAATGAAGTCTTTTCACATGTGCTTTTGGATTAATTCATATTTAGGGTAGACACTAAAAAAATCACTTGTATAACAATAACTATTATAACACAATCATATTTTGTCAGTGTTTATCACTTCATTTGCACTGACACTTCACATAATTGCTAGTAATGTGGTATATCATGGTAAATCACGCTAGAAACATGGTAAGTCATAGTAAATAATAGTAGAATGTGGTGTATTAAGGTAAATCAGTAAGAATCCTGTTAAATCTTTCTAGAACGTGGTTTATCATGCTAGAACATGGTAAATCATGGTAAACTATGCTAGAACAGGGTAAATCATGGTAAACCATGATAAATCATGATGAACTATGGTAAATAATTTTAGAATGTGGTATATCATGGTAAATCATGCTAGAACAAGATCTTTTCCATCTATGATGTCAGTGGTTAAATGCTTGCTAAATAAAACTTAATAACTTTTTATGCTTTTGTGCTTTGAGGCCTTAAAGGCCTTAATTGCTTGAACCCCGATACATGCTGCTTGCAGCTTTAATTATTATTATTATTATTATTGATTATGCTCAATTATTAATCATTCTTATCAAGAATGTTGAAAAAAATGTTTTGCTGTCTTTTGTGAGGTCACATTCAGAGACTTGACCGGGAAGGTTCACTTGTGAACATGTTTGGTTCACTTAGTTTTGTCGTGGCTACAAGTTTTTTTGTTGTGGCCACAAGTTTATTGTGTAAACAAATCTACGTGACATGGGATTTTCAGAAATGGATATTTGGAATTTATGTATACTTATTATTATCACTCTTATCAAAACATATTAAATGTTTATTATTATACTTAGTATAACCAGACTGTAAAAAATATGGACAAAGCATCTGTGACGTCACGTCACCCATAGACTTTCTCAAGAACGGTTTTGAAGCCATTTATGGGGGGTATGGGCGGCGCCATCTTGGAAAATCTTGGGAAATCCTAACCCCGCCCACCTTCTGGCCAATCCATATATGGGTAAAGGACGCAGCGCGCGTCACTCAGCTCACTCTGCTACTCCGGTTATCTCTGTGTATAATTTAGGCAACGATATATGTTATAAAACACCATACTAACTCTTTTCGTTTTTATTTAAAGAAATCTTAAACATTATAGCCACACAAATGAGGTTCAGGCAACGCGTATTGATTATATTCACTGCACATAACGTTTGCCTATTTATAAAAACAAAACAAAATATAAAACACAAACCTCCCTCTTTTCGTTTTAAGTATAATATAAAAATATTAAACATTTTAATATGGTCCAGGCAATATGTGCATTTGTACCAAACAACAGATTTTGCAGTAAACACCTTTACAGATCATATTCGTTGTATTAAAATTTAAAATGACAAAACTCAACCCAGTCTCTTTTTGTTAAATTTCAGTTTTATCAATATTAGCCATTATAAAAGTAAAAGGTACAAGAAGCTATACAAATAAAGCAAACAATTCAGTCAAACATACAAAGTCAGCGCTCGTCTAACCATACAACGTTAAAGTTAAATATTTATAAAGTTATGAAACTTCCCCTCAGCCAAAACGATTGGCCAGGGAACAAATTATAGATTCACGAGACCAAAAATCGCCCGTAGATATACACAAGACGAATTATATCTCATATTTAATGACTACAGAGACGCCAGAGTCCGCGGCAAACGCCAGAACGACTAGCCGAGGAATAGCTGTTCCAGGCGGGGTACATGAGTGCCGAGCGCCCGGTCATCGCTGGATCTCACAACTGGATAAAATTTTCATAAATCTTTAAATAAACCACAGATTTGAGCTTTAAACAACTACATTCTCGCCTGAAAAACTCTTAAAACGTACTGGTTACTTTCGTAACCTCGGTTCCCTTAGAGATAAGGGAACGAGTACTGCGTTGCAAACGCTTATGGGAAAACTCCTTTTCTCGAGAATATTGAAGCCTTTATTTTAAAACGCATTTGCTACAGCACAGGCGAGAGCATCAGACCCACGTGAGTGAGCTGATAGGCTGTGCTGTGGGCAACTGCACGAACCAATGGCGGATAGACAGAAGCGCGCGAGCCAATCAGGGCGCTTGGCGCTCTGTCACTGTCAAGCGCGCGAAACTACACGTGACCATAACATATAAATACAGATAGAATCCGCCATTTGACAGGTATAATCGACTGAAGCGACAAACCTGCCATAAGAAAAATAGCACGGCAAGGCAACGCAGTACTCGTTCCCTTATCTCTAAGGGAACCGAGGTTACGAAAGTAACCAGTACGTTCCCTTACGAGAACGTTCTCTCGTACTGCGTTGCAAACACTTATGGGAACGTTTCCATTTAAAACGCCGTGCTATTAATCTTTTGGCCGCTCTGACTCACCAGAGTTCCGGGAAGTACAGAATAGCCAGGATAAAAAGAGACCGAACATCGGGCCCATCAATTATCCGTAATAAAGACTGGCCAGAGCCAGTCATTTAACCCACAAGGTGATAGCCGTGTGTTTAATATCAAACTAGTCTGGGTCACAGAGCCAGTGTCTAGACAGAAGAACTGTAGCTACAAGCAAGGGCATTAAAGCTATAATTCAACAATGTGGACGGGGCGGATATCCGGCCGCCGCACATATGCTATAGATGGGAATACCCAAGTGACCATGGTTCAAAACTAGTCTGGATCCACAGAGCCAGAGTCTAGACAGAAAGAACGCATGTCTGCAGAGCAGGGACATCCAGATTATAGAATCTCACAAATGTGGACGGAGCGGACCAGCCGGCCGCCGCACAAATGTCTTCAATGGGAATACCACTTGACCAAGCCCACGAAGAGGCAACACCTCTCGTGGAATGAGCTCTAACACCTATGGGACAAGAGAGGCCCAGTGAGGTGTAAGCCAGGGCAATGGCGTCAACTATCCATCTGGACAGTGTGGTTTTAGTGACCGGGAGGCCCTTGGATCGGCCCCCGAAACACACAAAGAGCTGTTCAGACTGTCTGAAAGAGGCCGAACGCTCCAGATAAATTCTCAAAGCTCTGACTGGGCAAAGCATGAGAGAATCGCTATCCTCCTCGGAGGAGGGGAGAGCTGACAGAGAAATAACCTGGGCTCTGAACGGAGTTGAGAGCACCTTAGGAACATATGCATGTCTTGGCCTAAGAATGACCTTGGAGTCATTAGGACCAAACTCCAGACAGGAAGCGCTGGTAGACAGCGCCTGTAAATCCCCTATTCTCTTTACTGACGCCAGTGCTAGAAGCAGGGCGGTTTTCAGAGAGAGAGACTTAGGATCAGCTGACTGAAGTGGTTCAAAGGGAGGTCCCTTAAGAGCCCGCAGGACCAAGGAGAGGTCCCAGGCCGGAACAGACGGTGGCCGAGGCGGGTTAAGCCTCCTGGCGCCCCTGAGGAAGCGAACTATAAGGTCGCTTTTTCCTAAGGAGGCCCCGGCTTCCAATACGTGAAAAGCAGCAATGGCTTCCACGTACACTTTGAGAGTGGAGGGGGAGCGACCCGCGTCCAACATCTCCTGTAGAAAAGACAGTACTCTTGGTACTTCACAAGTGTATGGGTCGAGGTCTCGAGCTAAACACCAGCTGGAAAACACTGACCATTTACTGAGATAGAGGCGTCTGGTAGACGGAGCTCTAGCTTCCTTTATAGTATTCAGGACGCCCTCTGGGGGGTTCTGGGGTACCCGTTGAGTGGCCATACATGTAGGGCCCATAAGTCGGGACGGGGATGCCAGATTGTCCTGTTGGCCTGAGTCAGGAGGTCGCGCCTCACTGGGATTGGCCACGGGTCTGCTACAGACAGCTGCATCAACTCTGGGAACCAAACCTGGGTCCGCCAGAGAGGAGCTACTAATAGCACTGCGCTTTTCGTGTTCCTGATCCGTTCGATGACCTGAGGGAGCATCGAGACCGGGGGGAACGCATAGAGAGGAAGGTTGGGCCAGTCGTGGGCCAACGCATCCCTGCTCTTTGAGAAAAAGATTGGGCATTGACAGTTGTCTTCTGAGGCGAAAAGATCTACTTCTGCCTTCCCGAAGACCTCCCAGAGTAGGAGAACTGTCTGAGGGTGGAGAGACCATTCCTCTGGGGGAACTCTGCCCCGAGAGAGCATGTCTGCTCCTGTATTCAACGTGCCTGGCACGTGAGCTGCCCTGAGCGAGCGCAGATTGGTGTGAGCCCATAGCAAGAGCTGTGAGGCTATGGCAAACAGGTTGCGGGACCTGAGGCCGCCCTGGCGATTTATGTAAGAGACCACCGACATGTTGTCCGTCCGTACCAACACGTGGTGTCCCGCCAGGTATGGGAGGAATGTTTTTAGGGCTAGAAAAACTGCTCTCATTTCGAGGCAGTTTATGTGTAGGCGTTTCTCCGAGCTCGACCAGAGGCCGGAGGCAGGCCTGCCCTCGTACAGAGCTCCCCAACCGGAGTTGGAGGCGTCTGTTGAAATCATCCTCCTCTCTGAAACTACCCCCATGCTTACGCCCTGCTGGTACCAGCTGGCGTTTTTCCAAGGGGCCAGGGCTTGAACACAGCGCTGGTCCACCTTGATAATCAAGTGGCCTGAATGCCAGGCGTGGGGTGGCACCAGAGGAGCCAGCCACAGCTGAAGAGGACGCATACGCAGTAGGCCTAGTTGGAGTACTGATGATGCAGAGGCCATCAGGCCAAGGATCCTCTGAAACGTTCTGAGGGGTACAAGAGAGCCCTCTATGAACGATGCCGTGAGCTGCTGAATCGTTAGAGCACGGGCCGGTGTGGGCCATGCTCTCATAAGTACGGAGTCGAGAACTGTTCCCAGGAACGTGATACGTTGGCTGGGCAACAGAACACTCTTTGCAACATTGACCCTGAGCCCTAGACATTCTAGATGGCTGAGGAGCCAGGCTTTGTGAGTATGTGACTCCGCCTCTGACTGGGTCAGTATGAGCCAGTCGTCGAGATAGTTTAGGATGCGCATTCCCCGCTGTCTCAGGGGGGATAGAGCTGCATCCATGCACTTCGTGAATGTACGAGGCGCTAGTGCCAGTCCAAATGGAAGAACTGTGTACTGGTATGTCTGCCCCTCGAAGGCGAATCTCAAGAATGGCCTGTGGTGGGGGTTCACTTGAATGTGAAAGTAAGCGTCTTTCAGATCTACTGAGAAAAACCAGTCGCCTGGGCGAATCTGCGCCAGGATATGTCTGGTCGTGAGCATTCTGAACGGCTGTGACATGAGAGCCTTGTTCAGATGTCTGAGATCTAAAATGGGTCTCAGGCCGCCGTCTTTCTTTGGAACAAGAAAGTATCGGCTGTAAAAACCTGACTCGCTCAGAGAAGGGGGGATCTTCTCGATGGCCCCTTTCGCCAGCAGACTTAACACTTCGGTGCGGAGGACATGACTCAATGTGCCCCTTACCGTGGTTTGTATAACCGCTCGAAAACGCGGTGGTCTGCGGGCGAACTGAAGCGAGTAACCATGCTTTATGATGTTCATCACCCATACTGAAACTCCGGGGATAGCTTGCCAAGCTAGAGCCCGCAGAGCTAGAGGCATTATCATATCTGGAACACCCAGAGTGGGGGGCTCGGACTGACATGTATGCATGTGAGAAATTATGCTCGATTTGTGCTTTGTGTGGGTCGCTGTTAAAACAGCGTTTGTTTGCAGGGGTGCGTGACATGTGACGGGCCCATGAACTGCATTTAGAACTGCTGCAGCCGCCTGAACTGAAGAGGGAGCCGTGAGCAGTAGTCGAGCGATTTTTGGGGCTGGTCCGGCCGCAGCGGGACAGTGACCCCTCTTTGTGCCGGTTAGGACGGCTTCTTGGGCTCGTGATCGAGCGTCAGCTTCGGCCGCGGGCCCTGGCGCTTAGGGAACGGGAACCGTTTCGCTGGCTTCATGTGCTTACTGGTCTCAGCCGCTGGGCGGGGCTGGAGGACCTGGGACACCACTTTCTCAGGTCGCGGCGTGCTCTTGGGGCGCCGTTGGACTGAGCTGGAGCGCTTTGGTAGAAAGTGTCTCATGGCGCTGGAAGCCTTCTGAGCTTCAGTGAAGCGATCGGCGAAGCCGCTGACAGATGGGCCGAAGAGACCTGAGGCTGTGACGGGCGAGTCGAGGAAGGCAGATTTATCCGCGTCCCTGATCTCGGTTAAGTTTAGCCAGAGGTGGCGCTCCATTACCACTAGGCTGGCCATATTGCGGCCCAGGGCTTGAGCGGTGGTCTTCGTGGCCCTCAGTGCCAGATCCGTGGCACTCCTGAGGTCTTTAAATGTGTCTGGGTCCGGGCCTGACTCATCCATGGAACGGAGAAGTTTGGCCTGGAAGGCTTGAAGCGTCGCCATGGCGTGAAGTGCAGAGGCGGCTTGACCGGCGGCAGCGTATGCGCGGCTGGCAATGGCCGAAGTAGTTCTGCACGGCTTAGAAGGGTGCACCGTCTTAGACCTCCAACTACCTGCAGTGGGGGGGCATAAGTGTGCAGCGACCGCTTCCTCCAGTGGGGGGAGAGACACATATCCTTTCTCTTCAGCGCCGTCAACAGTGGAGAGCGTAGAAGAGGCGGATGAGCGCGTTCGCGCTGAAAAGGGCGCGCGCCAGCATTTTGTGAGCTCTTCGTGAACCTCAGGCATAAATGGAGCGGCGCGCTGACGAGGGGCCTGCTGGCGCCCCGGCAGGTACCATTCATCGAGGCGGCTTCTGGCGGGCTCAGCTGGAGAAAGCCAATCGAGTCCCAACTCGTCAACAGCGCGAGACATGACACGGAGAAGTTCGGCGTCAATGCTCGCTCGAGTATCAGAAAACTCTAGCTGAGAGGGGGGGGCGGGGTCCGCGGAGCCCGACCAATCCTCGCTCTCAGATGCCGCCATAGAAAGTGCGTCATCGACGTCATCCGGAGATGCGCCGACAGAGACGAGTCCAGCCGCTTCAGACGAGGGGCGCTGCTCGCTCCGAGAGAACAGGAAAGGCGAAGAAGGCGTGGGCGAGGCACGAGGAGAAAGGCCCGGCGTGCACTCGCTAAACTCACCGCGCTCAGGACGCCTCTGATCGCGCCGCTTCTTCCTACGGGGCTCGTGGGGCGCCGAAGACGGAAGGTGGGCGGAATCGGTCACCGTCGAAGACAGCCTTGAACGGAGAACGGAGACAGGCATCCCGTCGCAGAATTGGCAGCCGCCTTTCATGAGCGCTGCCTCGGCGTGCTCAGGGCCGAGGCAGGCCGCACACTGGGTGTGTCCGTCGGATGCATGCAGGGAGACCCCGCAGCTCTCACAGATGGAGAGAGGCATTATGCCGCGCTGTGAAAACAGCGGTTTGCTCTTTTAGATAAATATGCAATGAAAAGGATATAATTTTTCGTCGGATGCCACAGGGAAACGCTCAGCTGGCGAGATGCCGGGATGCGAAGCTGTTCCGCTGGACGGCTTTTCCACGACGAGGGCTTCTTACGACCGGAGAAAATCAGCGACGAGGTGAGTCGAGCTGAAGGAGATTAAATCTGTCAAATGGCGGATTCTATCTGTATTTATATGTTATGGTCACGTGTAGTTTCGCGCGCTTGACAGTGACAGAGCGCCAAGCGCCCTGATTGGCTCGCGCGCTTCTGTCTATCCGCCATTGGTTCGTGCAGTTGCCCACAGCACAGCCTATCAGCTCACTCACGTGGGTCTGATGCTCTCGCCTGTGCTGTAGCAAATGCGTTTTAAAATAAAGGCTTCAATATTCTCGAGAAAAGGAGTTTTCCCATAAGCGTTTGCAACGCAGTACGAGAGAACGTTCTCGTAAGGGAACTACATTTCATGATACAGAAACAGCAGTATTATATTTCAACTGTGTAAAAAAATGGAGCTTCTTATGTTGTCATTCTCCGTGGCGCTGCCTATGCTCGTTATCAGCTGTCAATCAAGCTGTCAATCAAAGTTAACCACGCCCTTATTTATCATACATTTTATATCTAAATACAATCTAAACTAACGAGTTAGAAAAAAACTCACAGCCCTCATGGTTGTCAGGCACTCGGAACCTATCGAAAAATACAATAAAAGTCCATGGGACCAACCTGTAAAAACACAAATTTATGCTGTGAAAACGGACATTTTAACATGAGGTCTATGGACATTTGCTCCCTTTTGGGACCTTCCCCTAGTGGATTTTCGATGTATTGCAGTTTTTCGCACTTCCGGGTAGGCTTCATTTTGATGACTAGCCGGAATGAAATGAAATGAAATATTATAGCATAATATTGTTAAATTCCTTTAAAGTGAAGTTAATTCGTTTATTGCCACCTACTGGTGCAGGCCTGGACAAATAATCATAGAATCAAAGCTTTACTGGCATGATTGTCAGGCATTTACTGTATTTATTTGTATATGTTCTTTAAAGGAGAACTCGGCAACTCTAGCGAACTCTAGTCACTTCTTCGCTGATTTTCCCTTTTGTTGTCGCATGTTTTCCCCACGAGCTCCCCCTACAGCTGTGGGGGGGGGGGGTATATTTCACAACACAGTCGTAAAAACTCACTTGCGGCGGCCTCCTCCCCCTCTCTACCGCTGCTCTTGTGCGTTTGTTTTGATCAGAGCAAGCCAACTGTATCGTGTGGAGCTATGTCTACCGAGGTGGGTAATCTGGTAATACATCATACATGCGTGTGTGTTTATGTCGAATTGCCGTAAAGCAATTCATGTTTCGCGCTCGTTCTCGTTCTCGCTTTCACTTATCACGAGACTTCCAATTTCTATCTTGCCGGGACGGTAGTCCCCAAGTTGCAAGGTTGGTTTTCCGCCTGGGAACGCTGGGGGGAGCGGGGGAAGTCACCAATATCACCAGAACAGGTTGTTTAACCATCCAAATGATTTCTAGACAGTTTTATTAAGTTAAAAAAGTTACCAAGTTCTCCTTTAAAGGGTAACTAAACCCCTGGTCAGAGCCTGACTCCACCCACTGGCAATATTTGAAAAATGCTAGAAAAGTGGGCAGACCCCAGCAGAGATAGAGGGGACGAACCGTGAGCGGGAGGGGGCGTGCACCTGATCCCCGCTGTCAGACTCTCTAATAGGCGGATCTTTTGTGGCGTCATTGTTTATGTTTGCCGCGTTGCATCATGGGAATCGTGTGGCAGAAAACACCGCTAGATACATGTAAATTGATTGTTTTGCACGTTTGGAGGAGGATTTAGAGAAGAGGATGGTTCACTCTTGCTGTGTGGTCGATTGTACGGCTCGTTGGGGGCCTGATAAAAAGTTTTTTTCGAATTCCCTCTGAAAAGGATCGTGAAAAACGAAAGAAATGGTTGTGTGCAATTAGGCGATTGAACCTGGACGCTCCGAAGCCTGGATTCCTAACGTTACTGATCGAGTTTGTGAGGCTCATTTTGTTCATGGTAGGCCTAAGTCTTAGTGACTATGTATTTATAGAAGATTGAATAAAATAAAAAATAATAAAACTGAGTCAAATCAACCGAGTCATATGTTTTCGCGTTCTGATTCAGGTGTCCCAAACCGCGATCCACAGCACCCAGACTACCGTATTTTCCGCACTATAAGCAGAGGCGCACCTTCAATGAATGGCCTATTTTATAACTGTTTTCATATATAGGGCGCACCGGATTATAAGGCGCATAGAATAGAAGATACTGCTGTCAAACGTTTGACTGGGTTTGCGTTATGCAGTGGTCACCAACCTTTTCAAGCCTATAAGATCACATCCAAGTTCAAATGTAAACCAAGATCTTCCACTTGCAAAAAAATATGAAAAAACAAGTGGCTGAGCTGTAAAACCTTGTTTATACTCGACGCGTCCGCATGAGCGCGAAGGTAATAAAAAAACTAGTAATATCCGTCTGCTCGGGCAGATTCGGCTTTACAGCGCGCGCGCCTCCGCATCCGCAGATGCACGACTTTGAGCCGAATCTGCCCGAGCAGACGGATATTAGTACATCTCATCATCACCCAGTTTGCGCGTCTAAATCAGTTGTATGGTCTGGTGTTCAGTCTAAAACAAAACAGTTGCGTCAAGTATAAATGCCTCGTCTGTTTGGGGAGTTGCACGCACAGTCAGCGGAGATCTCATATGGGCTTTGAATAACTTCGATTTTGTCACCAATACAAATTTTGAGCTTCTCTCCAAACCTCCTCCGGTCTTCAGATGTTAAAGTGCTTATATATTGTGGATTTTGCCCGCTAACTCTCTTGAAAGTGCTCGTCGCGTCTTTACAGCCCGCAATACTGTTTGATTTGTTGCCACACAACCACTCGCGCATGCGTACAAAGATGTCAACAAAGATCCTCCTATTGAGAGTGACTCACAGGGTCGCAAGACGACGTAAAGTACATGCATCTGATGAGTTTTATCGAGTTGATGTCAATAGCGTGCGCTCTCTATAGGCATTTTCATATTTTGCCGCTATGTGAAAAAATCCAGCAAAATCGCGTTTGTCGACCCCAGAAGATTAACTTTAACCTAACCATAAATTGTGATTAAAATATGATCATTCACATCAAGACGCCGCTGCAGTGCACGTGACTCCACGTCCATGCAGGAGGAGCAGCGTTTGGTACTGTGTCGCTTTTCAGCGCGAGCTGTGTGGAGAAGCCCATTTCCACCTCTATTGCGTTGGAAAAGCAATTCCGCGTAAAATGCAGGTTTCACACTCACGGTCTTAAAGGCCAAGTGCATGCAACCGCTGGCGCCTAATTTCCAAGTCTGCTGGAAAGCTATGCAGTCCAACAGTGCTGTTGCCACTAGCAACACTACACCTACCACTGTACTAAATACAGATAAATCTACGCTAACTCATCCAAGGGCGTGGTGAGCTCGTACCAAGGGAGGCTGTGGTGAGCTGGAACCTGCTTACGTCACGCAGTACCGCAACATCCAATAGGAAAATTCAACTGCAGTAGCCACCGTTCAACTTGAAGAGGGCAGCACTCAGACGTTTTTACACCATATATTGTAGAATTAAAACACTTTATACCCAAATGTCAAAAAAGTTACTCGAGTCAATGAACAGCACTAATAAGGCCCCATTATTACAGATCATTAACTAAAAAAAGTTGGTTTAGGGTTTAGTTACCCTTTAACATTTTTTTTTTTAATGCTGTCACAGGCATGTCTACATTGTCTACATGGACATGGAATGGAATGGAAATTATTTTATTTGAAACAGGGACAATGCACAAATAAACATTAAACTTGTTAAACAAGAGAATATGTCTTGGGCCAGGTTATAGCAACAATTGCTAATTTCCACCTGTAGTCCCTGGGCAGGTATGACACATTTATAAAATAACGATTTTAAATCGATTTTAAGGATAAAGTGATGTCCATTGTAATTACAAACAAGTTTGCAAAAACAGAAACAGGGAGGCCATCAGCCCATTTACATTGTGCGGGGTCGGCGCTAATGAATTAACTCAGTTTAACAAATCGCGTTCACTGATTATTAAACCATACCCGCAAATTTCCAATCCGTGTGCTCAGATTTGTAAACCGTACCTTCGGTATTGCAATCTGTACCCACAAATTCATAATCCATGCACACGCTTTCATAATCCATTTCCACAGTTTTGCAAACTGTACTCAAGGATTTGTAGCCTGTCCCTCATTTTAGAAATCTCATCTAAGAACGGAACAAGCTCCCAGTTCTGTTAACAATTCTTTCTGTATATTGTTTTATAGTGAATAATTAAGATTAATATAACTGTATTAACTGCATGCGTCCTGGCTATTAGTTGGCAGCGGGGTGAAATAGACAACAATTTATTAAGAATTATATGCGTCATAATCTTATTGTCCATCTATTTATTTGTGATATTCTAAATACTCTCACTTTTTATAGACAGGGGTTGGTGTACTATCAATACAAAATACATTTTACCAGCACTTTTACTAGGCTACAAAATACATCAAGCATTTCCATGACAACTTAAGTCGGCCAAGGAGCAAAAGCCTTCATTCATTCTTCAAAACCATAGGATTTATTATTAACAATAATCATTATTATTAATAATCATTAGCGCCGACCCCGTAGGTGTTCGGCCATTTCCAGAAATTTACATTGAGAGCCAAATGCATCGATTCATCAGCATGGAGAGAGCCTTGAAAAATAATTCCTTAAAATGAGACATGCCACATTAATCAGTCAGGTCAGAAGCGGCCACTGAGCGGCTTCCTGAACCGGCATGAAAGCAACAGAGCCAGCAGGAGAAGGAAAAAACTTCCAGACTCCTCCCATTCTCCGACTACAATCCCCACGATCGATCCCAACCTGCCGCCTTGGCGGGACCCGAGCCATGATGTGTAGACCCTCGATTCTCATTCCTCAAGAGATCGTACAAATACTAGATTCATATCACTTGTGAGAGAATCAAACAAGAACAGAGCTTCTTACTGCAAGTTTATCATAATGAGTGCATTCAGCTCCCTCGGGAGTCAAACATTCTCCAACAGAGTAGTATGTTGCACATACAAAAATGTGGCTCTTGAAGACAAAAAAAAGAAAAGAAAAGCTGATAACATGTATTTCAGGTGCCCCTTATACTCTGCATGAGATGTCATGGACTGCCGTCTGCCAATGATTTATTGACGTGTTATTAGACGTTCTTCAGACACCGGTCACGCTGATGGCATCTCTATAGCATCAACACCATGACGCAGCGCTGAAGTTCCTCTTCAAAAGGGAACGAACTTACCCTAGACTTACCAGTTTCCACAAATATATTAAGCAGCAAAAACTGTTCTCAACATTGATAATAATAATAAATGTTTCTTGAGCACCAAATCAGCTTTCAATTTTATGACTTTTGGTCCACAGAGGCATTGAAGTGTGTGTGTTGTAAAATATGCTTTGTATACCTGAGAGATATTAGATGCCACTCCAGCTGCTAAAGCGATGTATCCAGCAGAGTTGCCACTGAGCTCAACAGTGAGGCTGGTGTTAGTTAAGATAACTGAGGTGAAGAAACACTGGGAGCTAGCCGAAGGATCACATCCTTTAGGGTTGTCCAAGCACAGTTTGGTTTTTCCACACTCATTGCGGGTGATATTGGACTATGAATAAGAAAAAAAAAAAAACATATTAGTGATGCCTTTGTCAACATCAACAGCATAAACTGCTTTCATAACAATCACATCTTGATTCTAAACAAATGATCTATTTGTCTGTCATTGTTTAATAATGGTTAATAATAATTGTGGAAAGAAGTAAATGGCATTCTTACAGTCAAATTTGTTGGTGTTGATATGTTGCTTGCAGCCTCAATGAAAGACACTGCAAAGCCTATCACGCAAACCACTAAAAACATCCGCTTACTCTCCATGTCTGAGGAAAAGATTATATATGCATTAAATAAAATGAATCTGAATTAGAATGATACATCTGATATCATACATATTTATGGAATTAACAATTTATGGATTACAATTAAGATAAAATATTTTATAATTAAACTAAATGTTTTCTATAATAAATACTATTCTGCAAACAATGTTTCTCAACAATTAATTGTTCAAATAACAGACGGATAATTGTTCAAGAATAGAAGGGTTTGATTTAAAATAAACATAGTTTTAGGGTTCTGAAAAATGGAAATTAAAGAAACATTATTGCAAAAGATTAAATTTGAGCATAAATTTAGTTTCTTCCACTGAAGCACGATCTTGCATAAACCCGTGGTATTCATGCCAAATTCAATGAAATTATAATCGTGTACACTTTCTGTTCAATATAGCAAATAATTATTCTGATAATTAAATTTGTTATGAAAACTATATTTATTTAAATAAATAATATATATAAACATTTAACATAACATTTAAATACATATATTTTTCATAACAAATTAAATTATCAGAATAATTATTTGAGATATATATATATATATATATATATATATATATATATATATATATATATATATATATATATATATATATATATATATATATATATTTAAATAAATATAGTTTTCATAACAAATTTAATAATATAAATAAATATAATAATAAATAAATAAATATATAATTATAAATATATCCTGGTTTCACAGACAGGGCTAAGATTAATCCAGGATTAGCCTTTAGTGCAATTAGGACATTTAAGTAGCTTTTAGTAACTTGCCTTTAGACAATATATATATATATATATATATATATATATATATATATATATATATATATATATATATATATATATATATATATATATATTGGTGTGAGACAAAACAATGTTACTGACATATTTTAAGATATGTCTGTGCAAGTTGTTTTCAGTTAAAACAGCTCAAACATGCAGTTTAGTCTGGAACTAGGCTTAAGCCTTATCTTTCGGGGTATGTGTATTAGCATATTAAACTGCAAAACATAAAAATGCAATTTACTATACACTATAACTACACTGTAAAAAAAATGATGTATATATATATATATATATATATATATATATATATATATATATATATATATATATATATATATATATATATTAGTAAAGTAAACTTCATTTAGTGTTTCAATTGATTTATCCAATGCATTTCTATTTACAAAATCAAAAAAGTTATCTTAACTCAAGTAAAATTCAAAAAAGCACACCAAAAAACTTTTTTTTTTTACAGTGGTCTTGAATATATTTTGAATATATTAACTTCAATAATCGACATGGATTAAATAAACATCAAAATACTGATGAAAATTAAATAAATTACACAAACCTTAATCAAAATCAAACTTTGCATAAAATATGCTTCTTTCACTTCTTCTACCTGTAGATGTCTTCACCAGTAGATACGTTGATCCTCAATCCCTTGGAAAATGAGTAATGAATTTCTTTGTGTATACATTTTAAATAGAAGTCAGAGCCCACATAACCGGATTGGAAATGAGCACACCCCATTGAATGAAAGTGAAAGTGACATGTTAAGGTCAAGTATGGCCATACTCGGAATTGGTCCTCTGCAAATTCGCCAGCAGCCATATCAGACTGTAGCCCAAGACTGGTTGCCCACTGAAGCTAAGCAGGGTTGAGCCTGGTTAGTACCTGGATGGGAGACCTCCTGGGAATGGCCCATGACCCCTCCAAGTCCCTATCCTGGGTCCTGATCACCTTGGGAAAAAACAAAGTAAACAGATCAGCAGGAGAGAGGGGAGGGGCCAAATGGAAAGAGAGACCAATGTTTTCACACTTCAAGACATCAATACCAAGTCTTGTTTACCTCTGAAATGGTTTACTGTTCTTTTTTATGTTTTTGTGAATAAGACCGGGAAGACTAGAATCTCTGACTTGAATGTTTTATTAAGTATAATGCTTCAATTAAAACAATAAAAAACAAGTAATGTAACAAATGTGTTTGCTCATATCTGTTTGAAGTATGAATGGATGCACTTTACAAATAAACTTGAGACTTTTAGTTACAATGTTTGCAAGATCGCTGAAAAAATATAAGAAACTATATTAGGCTACTTGAACAAAGTGTAATTTGCTCATATCTGAGATATTATTCACTCTATAGGCCCTATTCGCCCTGTAGGGAGCATGTAAAATGTACACATAAAAGGGCCTTAATGGAATTTTAGAAAAAGACTTTATCTTTGCCTTACTGGTAAGTAATTCAGCCTCTCTTATACTCAGTACAGTTTCATGTGACAGCCTTTACCTCTATCAAGTGGACAAATGGGGAAACAGCAGTGAGAGGAATCATACAGTATATTTGGAAACATTCTTTTTTTTTTCAACAATATATATCTATATATCAGAAATAAATAAACAACACAACAATAATAACAATAACACAGGTAACAAGGTAAACAGAATAGAATTAACATTAATTATTAGGTCATTTAGCAGAAAATATAGCAAAATATGTACTAATATGTTGGGTACATGCATGGGCACAGGTGCTGTTTTTGGTGGCTGCACAGCTGCTGTTTCAGTGAGAAGCTTTTCCCACACATGTTCCTTTGGACCAGGTTCCTGCTGAAAGAGGTGTTAGTGAGGCCAGTAGAGGACACTCTGTGGTCTGTGTGGGTCCTAACGCCCCAGTATAGTGATGGAGACACTATACTGTCAAAGAGCACCATCCTTCGGATGAGACGTTAAACCGAGGTCAAACTTGAACCAAGGATGTCCTTCGGAAATAGAGTAGGGGTTAACCCCGGCATCCTGGCCAAATCTGCCCATTGGCCTCTGTCCGGCAGGGTCAGGTCCTGCGGCTTCTCAACAAGAAACTAGAAGGGGCCGCACGACAGCAAAAGGCCAACCGCCTGCTAATCAGGGTAACAAAGATGGTGGCTCCTCAGCTGAACAGTCCAGTCTGGTACAGGCTGTGACTGATAATTTAAGCGCCTTCCTGTACGAGAAATTTGCTCGTTTCGAGTCGACGTTGGACACAATTACAACCTGATTAGAGGATAACACGAAGCGTATCACGGAGGCGGAGAGCTGTGTTTCCCAGACGGAGGACAAAGTGGCGGAACTTCACAACAAGATAGCGGTGTTGGAAAAAACTGTACAGTGCTTCGGATGAGACGTTAGACTCTCTCTGGTCATTAAAAATCCCTGGATGCCCTTCGAAAAAGAGTAGGGGCGTAACCCCGGCATCCTGGCCAAATTTGCCCCTTGGCCTCTGTCCATCATACATTCCTTCTCCGAGAGAACAGAGGATACTGAAAATCGCAGCCAGCGGGACAAAATTCATATTATTGGTCTGAAGGAGGGTGCGGAGGGTTGCCAACCTGTTAAGTTTTTTTCAAACCTGGCTGCCTAAGCTGCTGGAGATTGAAACAGATAGTTAAACTCAACGCTATCTCACGACCAATTCGTACGAATTCGTACGAATGATAAAAGTTGGCTAATTCGTACTAATTCGTACGACCTAGCTCGTACGAATTTGTACGATTTGTCTAAACCCACGTGATGGGTAGGTTTAGGGGCGGGGTCAGGGGTAGGTCATTCGTATGAATTCACACGAATTGGCCAATTCGTAAAATATGTACGATTTTGCAAAAATCGTACTAATTCATACGAATAAGCCACCTCGTAGAATTTGTACGTTTTCCCGTGAGATCGGGCTCGTTAAACTCCGTCTTTCGGTGTAATGTGGCTGCTTTTTTTCACATCCTGCACACTTTTGTTTTCAAGCTTGGTTGGGGGGAGGGATGTGCTTATCATGCAAGGTTTGCAATCTTTTTTGATAATGGGGCAGGGATGTTTGGGTTTTGTTTGGTGTGCTGTTTTGTTTATTATTATGACCATTCTTCGTGCTGTTTTAACACCCCAGAGCTCTTTTATACCTGGATTTTGGTTTTATCAAGACTATTTCAACGTTATGGTAAAATTTGTCTATGAGAAAATTAGTGATCTTAAAGGGGCATTACACCCATTTGAACATTGTTTTTTTATTTAAAGTGTGTCATATATGTAGTCGAAATGTAAAATAAATTTTGAATTTGGTGCCTTCGTGACCGAGGAAAGACAAAAAATAACTTCAGGATGCATTTGTATGAAAGACAACAACTCCCACAATGCACCACATTGCACAGCTCCGCAAGCCACTCCCACTACGCAAATCACTCTTCCGTCTACAAGGCTAGCTACCACCAGAGCTTGAAATTCATTTCACATTCACACAAAATGTGTAGTTAGTTGGCGAACTCATTAGTGCATTACTCCTCGTTTGTATTTCTTTCGAAAAGGTGAATTATTGCATGATACCTGGATGTTCAGTCAGAACATATGCGGTGGGAAACTAGGATAGTTCTCAACACAAACGTCTGTGTCCTCGTCTGATTCAGAGATTTCGTCCAGGAGAAATTGTCATCGTTGAAATTCTTTGCCGCAGACGGACTCTATCTCTATGTTCGTAGCGGTTCGTAGTTGCATAGTGAGATCACCGGCGCCACCAGTCCGCCCTAACTCGAGCCAGTCCGGGCTCCTCGTCCGCGGCAGGCAGGTCTTCTGCCTCGGCTGCTCTTCGCTATAATGCGGCTTGTAAAGGTAGCCACAAATACCTGATTCAAGCATCAGACTTCCGAAATCCTCTTCTTCTATATCATATTGAGTACTCTCCTCCGCTATTGTCATAACTTTACATCTGTCTCCACAGCGCCTGTTAGCTTAGCTTCAAACAAGATGGAGGATTTTGCTTTCAGTTTCAGAGAGTAAAGTCCCACCCACTGATCTGTAATAGGTCTGTAGCGTGAGCGGGTCCCGCCTCCTGGGTAAGATGAGTGTAACGGGGTTCAGATGTTACGGGAAGAAGGAGGCGGGAACCGGCGGACATTCAAACATATTTAATAAATAAATACACAAATACAAAAATGAAAGTAAAAGCCAGCAGCCCCTCACGGACGACTGCTGGCAACACAAACCAAAAACAAAACATCAACTAAAACACAGGCCTGTCCTCTCTCGCTCTTCACTGTCGTCGCTCCTCCTTTATGCCTCCGCTCCTCCGTGAGAGATGCGAGACCGGTGCGTCTCACAGGTGTAGCTCATCATAATTACGCCACCGGCCTCGCGCCGTCCTCCCACGGCCCTCGGCCTCGTCCTGCTCGCCACATACCCCCATCGCCCCTCGCAGGCCGGCGCCTACCCCCCCCCCCCCCCCCCTCCCCGGGGGGACCGATCACGGCGGCTGCGGTACCTGGGGGTATGGACAGACGAGGCGAGAGTACAGGAGACGGAAGCATGAGGAGCGACAGAGACGAGAGAGGGGAGAGAGAGAAAAAAAAAAAAAAAAAAAACCTTGATCCGGTTCCCACAACGCGCTGCCATCCGGCCCGCCACCCGCTGGGCGATCTTCTCCGCGGTGCCTGGCGGTGACGCTGGATAGACCTCGGTGGACGGCACGACACTCCTCTGCCGCCTGGTGGACGGCGACGGCTCCTCCAGGTTCGGGCAGTCGGCAGGAGTCCCCCGTTCCCTGCTCCTCCCCGTCATGGCGGATGGCAGCAGGCTCCGGCCCACGGCGAACGGCGACGACTCCTCCGCTCCCTACCGGACGGCAGCCGCCCCTCCAGCACCCAGGCGGCCAGCAGCGAGCTCGTCCGTCCCCCCGGCAACTCACTCCAGCGCACCGCCTCGAGCGTCCATGGCGACGGAAACTGCCCTCCATGCTCGATGGCACCGCGGATTCCCAACAGCGGCAAGGGCTCTTTGACAGCGCGTTCCTCCTCCTTCCCGGGTTTCGGCACCAATGTAACGGGGTTCAGATGTTACGGGAAGAAGGAGGCGGGAACCGGCGGACATTCAAACATATTTAATAAATAAATACACAAATACAAAAATGAAAGTAAAAGCCAGCAGCCCCTCACGGACGACTGCTGGCAACACAAACCAAAAACAAAACATCAACTAAAACACAGGCCTGTCCTCTCTCGCTCTTCACTGTCGTCGCTCCTCCTTTATGCCTCCGCTCCTCCGTGAGAGATGCGAGACCGGTGCGTCTCACAGGTGTAGCTCATCATAATTACGCCACCGGCCTCGCGCCGTCCTCCCACGGCCCTCGGCCTCGTCCTGCTCGCCACAATGAGGAACTAGTGTCTGTAGTCTCAACAGAAATCCCCCCCTCTTACACTTCCTCCGACAATGACGCAAAATTACGATTTTTACGTCATTGTAGGAGGAAGTGTAAGAGGTAAATAACGGATTTCTCCCGTCTCAGGGGAAAATGAGAGAGTGTTGCACGACCATTCAATAGTATGACTGGGTTTCTAACAATGCAAAGCTTAATGCAAATGGGTGGAGTGTCCCTTTAAATTAATTAGCCTCAATGTGAAAGGCATTAGCCATGTTGTCAAAAGGCAAAAACTTCTCTCTTTTTTTCAGATGGAGAAATGTCAGATTGTGTTGCTTCAAGAAACCCATCTTCCTGACATAGAGCACATGAAGCTGCATAGAAACTGCCTCTTATTAGTCCAATAGCAGGGGAGTTGCAAATTCTTCTTCATAAAAATCTCTCCTTTAAATTAGAAAAAGGTCGCTATGTACTTCTTTCGGGTTTTTTTTATATGGGGAACTGATTGGCTGCATTTACGCCCCCACAGCATATAAGCCTACATTTTTTCCCAAATTACTTGATGACATCTCTTCATTCTCATGCTCTCTCATACTCTTGGGAGGGGATTTTAACTACGAACTGAACCCATCCATAGACCAGTCTCCTCCAAGAGGTACCAAACCAAGCAAAAAGTCTATACTTTTAGATTTTTGCAAGGATCTGGAACTGTTTTATGTTTGGAGGTCAGTTCATATGAGGGGGGAAAGATTATCCTTTTTTCTCCCAGCCTCACCAAACGTTTCCGCGTATAGATATATTCTTGTCATCACAAAGGATATTGGACAGAACGATGGATTGCTCCATTGGAATATGGACTTAATCTGACCACTCTTCCATTACAATAATAGTTCAACCCCCGTATAGAGATCCGTACAGTAGACAGTGGCGACTGAATCCTTCATTACTGAGCTGTTCTAAATTTATGAAATATCTTAAACAGCAGTGGAAATACTTTATTGACATCAATAAATCTCCTGAAGGAATCTTATACCTCAGCTAAAAAAAAGAGGCTATGAGAATATAACAGAGCTCGAGAAGAACATTCAGACTTTGGAGATAGATTTTAAAGTGTCACCCTCCAGAGGCTTATCCCAGCAGTTTAATGCAGCCCGTTCTGCTTTAGGCTTGTTACTAGGAAGGCAGAATCTTCTTTTTTCTTTGCCAAACAAAGACTTTATGAATTAGGGAATAAACCAGGCCGTCTTCTTGCGCAGTTGGCAAGGGGGAGGGCAGAGGCCAATGTAATTTTATCTTTAAAGGATAACTCTGGGGCTAAAAGATTTGAAAACAAATACATTAATAAAATTTGGAAAGAATTTGATCAAAATCTTTATTCTTTCTAGTGGGGGTATCTGTTTGAGGCTTTGCAGAGATTTGGTATAGATGGTGACCTTCTGAAATGGATTCAAACTATCTACCATTCCCCTACATCCTACTACGGTTTACGGTCAGATCCCTTCCCACTTGCTAGGGGCACCAGACAGGGTTGCCCGCTGAGCCCGCTCTTGTTCACGCTGGTTCTGGAACCTCTAGTGGAGGCTGTCAGACAGCATAGAGGTATAAGGGCTATTTCAATAATGGTTGCAGAGCACAAAATAGCATTGTATGCAGATGACATTCTGTTGTTTATATCATCACCCAAATTATCTCTACCAACAATGCTGTCTTTATTTGATGAGTTTGGTTTAATCTCAGGGTACAAAATTAACTTTAGTAAATTGGAAACCTTTAGAATTAGGACTTTTAATACTGAATCTTTGATTAACTTCCCCTTTAAATGGTCTAAATCTGGATTTGTTTACCATGTGTCAACTGACCTGGGGCCCGTTCTTCGTACGTTGCTTATTACATCCGAGATCAAATGACACATCCAAGATGATATCATCGTGCGAATCATGATCTGGCTAACTCGGTTCTTCGAACACACTTGCCGGATATGATTAGTATCGCTGGATTGTGTTATCTGAGATAATTGCGCGTTCATGCGCTGGTTAAAAGGGGATATGTATCGATAGTAGCAACATTGATCAGCAACGCTGCTATTGGCTGCTCAGCGTGGCCAAAGAGCGCGCACAGTTTTTCTCCTCAGCAGAGCAAGAACTAATAGTCGGGGTTTATTCGGAATTTTAATGTTTAATCAAAACGCCAGGGAACACCTCAAAGTCTGCAAAAGCCAGGAGAGAGGGCTGGCAAAAAGTAGCAGACAATTGAAATCCGTTAGAAGTGGCCATGTTAGATGTTTTTATCACTTATTAGCCTATATTTTTGTATTTTAAAAATTGTATAATTACTTTGTTCATTGTAATGTCAGTCACCACACATGGGAACAAATAAAAGTGAAGTACAAATAATATATTTGTTATATTATCGTCTCTTTTATAAAAGGCACTGTTAAATAAATGGTTGTCTGTTTATAAAAGCAACCAAGAAAAAGGCTGAGAAAAAAATAGAAAAGATCTTAGTAGCCTACACTGTAAAATAATTTTTTCTGCGTTAAATTAAGGCTGTATAGTCATTTCAACTGTTAAATCTTGAGTAATGATGAATTGCTTTGACTTGTGAAAGTGAAAACTGATAAACTTATGTTAATGTAAAAATATTTTGCCACGAGTTCACATTTTTTCCCCAGTGTAGTTCATTGTAATGACATTGTGTTTTCCTCTTTTGTGCACTTTTACACAATACACCAACACTTTTATCTGTTCCCAAGGAAGTGGTGGCTGAAATATGTGCAGTAAGTGGACATTTTCTAACTTTCCAAAGGAAAGAAAGTAGGCTATAAGACTTTGTAATGTCCATTTGTTTCCATTGCACTGAACAGTGAATAAAGCCTCTCAGATAACTGTCATATGGAGGAACTAGCCTACCTGCAAGTGCATAAATAACTTTACTTAATTTTTACTTGTATGCTTTATGGCTGCAATATAAGTTGCAGGATTCCACATTTACAGAAAGGCCTACAGAAGAGTCTGCACAGACAGAGGAGACATACAGTAGGCCTACAGGTGGGCAGTGTGTATAGCCAACTTTTCCTTTTTATTTGTTGCATGAGGCATGTGTCTAATATCTCTTGTTGCAGGCACTTGACCACTGGCTTTTCTTTACAAAGAACAATTGAAGTAAAACTCAAGGCAACTAAGCATATTTGTCTTTTATTAAACATTTAATGAAAAGTGTTTTTTTTTGGGGCAATGTTGTGTAATATGGCACATGCAACAATGTCACAGGCCCTGTCAGGTGTGCAACCCCTCAGACTTTTCAGACACTGAAATCTTCTCTTTAGTTAGCCAAAGTTCATTTCATTGTGTGCCCTTGTCCTGGCTAGAGCTGGATTGTAACTGGTTTGGATCAGGGAATGGGGTCATAAAACACCTGTCTGCAGGCAGGAACATGTCATAATCACCTATGAAAAAATGCAGTTCTGTTAGGATCAGCATAAGTGTATGTAATACAGTGAGCTTGATATTTAATTGTGGAACTTTCCTTACCACTTTCAAATAATGTGCATAAATGTGAATCTCTGAAAATTCTCAAGTCATGCACAGATCCTGGCCATTTTGCTTTCACATTTGGAAGATTTTAGTCAACTGCCTTTTTTTTATTTGATATAATATTACTAATCTGGAATATTAAGAATCACAATAGTAACTGGGCTGCACATTTACATTGTGAACCCCCTTTCTGTTCACATAATCCCCTTCATTGAGGCCTTGATGGCAGTCTATTCTATGGTACCAATCACGTTAGTGAACCCTGAGTGACATATCTGTAATCGGCATGGTCATGATTGTATGATCTTCATAAAAAAATTATGATAGCCTAAAAAAAAAAAAATCTTTACAACATTGTGTCTTAAGTGGCTTGGAAATGACACAAAAAAACTAAAACTGTTTTTTAAACCTAAAAGCGACAAAAAACGACAATCTCACGAATCAAGAGAAAAAATATATATCTCAGAAAGTGCTCTATCGCACTGTGCTGGACTTCCCGTATCAGCTCCGCTTATGAAGCCGGGATCTAATCCTGTTAACGTGAAATAAGCCTGCTCACAAGCAGGTTTAAGTTTGCGCACATGTTGCTATGACAGCAAGTCCAGGATGAGCGTTGAAGAACCAAACAATCCAAGATCATGCCAAATCGCCAACAATCAAATCCAGCTAAGTGAGTTAGCGACGTACGAAGAACGGACCCCTGAATAAATTTTGGAAACTTAATTGTGCCCCAATTATTCATACTGTAAAAAAAAGATTTAAACCGCTGGCAAGCTCTTCCTCTTTCGCTGCTCGGTAGGATAAGTTTAATCAAAATGAATATATTTTTCCTCGATTATTGTACCCTCTTCAGATGCTGCCCTTATGGTTAAGCAGAAAAGTCTCTGCAGAGCTGGAAAGTGCTTTTTCTAGATTTGCATGGAATGGCAGGAAGCCTAGACAAAAGATTAAATCTTTGCAGTTGCTAGTAGAACTGGGTGGTTTAGCTATGCCTAATATTTTATATTATAATTAGGCCTGCCATGCCAGACTCATTTAGGAGTGGTACAGGTATTACTGTGATCTGTGTACTAGTGTGGATTCCTGCTTGTTTCCCATTCTCTATTTGGAGCCTATTTGCTTGCCCCTACAAGCGTGTTGATATAGTGAGGAAAAATCCAATACTTTACAATTCGGTTCAAGTTTGGCAACAGATCTAAAGGTTCTTTGGGAGAGGTGAAATTATGTTTATGCTGAGTCCAGTTTACTTGAATCAGGACTTTGCCGCGGGCTTAGGTTCGCCTATCTTTGAAGCATGGCACATGAAGGGGATTCGTGTACTGCGGGACTTGTTCCAGGATTGCTCCCTAATGTCCTTCCAACAACTGATCTCCCAAAGCAACACCACTTTGTTTTTTTTTACAAATTCAGCATTATGTTTTTTCAAAGAAAATATCTGTGCTGGATTCGCCAGCACTTAGCAATTTGGAGAGTTTCCTCTTCAACACAACTAATGCTGCTCATTTTTTATCTAGATTTTATTCTTTTATATGGCTCTGGGTTCTTGAATACAGTGGCTCACAAATGGGAGGAAGAACTGTGCAATGAATATATAGACATACATTGATCATGCTAACACTGAATAAACATCTTAAAAAAACAACAACAAACATCACACAGTCATAGTTAAAATAGGTTCATACGGTCAAGTATGGCCATACTCGGAATTTGTCCTCTGCATTTAACCCATGCAAGGGTATGTTTACACAACAACGATGTACCTACTAAAAACGGACACAATTTATCTGGTTACCATGAATATAGTGTCATGTGCTGGACGCTCACTGCACACGGTAGAAATGTCTAAATGACAGTCTCTGATACTGAGCCGCAGCTCTGGGAAAATGTGACCTTCATTATTTCTATTAGTTTTATTTCAATATTTTATTTATTTCAACACACGACTAACCAAATCAAATTCCTAGAAGTTTGTGTTTTGTTGTGGCTACGTGCAATATCTGCTAACTCGCATGCCGACAAACTTAGAGAGCTGTTCAGTTTTCTCCCTGAATGATGATGTGAGTTACAACGGCAAATCTGATACAGCATGAATGACCTACAATTGCAACATTTTTCACAATCATGACAGAAAATCAAAACACTGCCTTAAACTCACTAGCGGTAATCCAGCGTGATCTTCCTAAAATGCAGTCTAAACAAGACAGTTACTTTAGTGTATCTCTTGAAAAGTTTTCATTAAGATATGTTTTACAGTCTGTAGTGTAAAACTCAGGGAAGGCCTCAGGTCACATAGTTCACCATGTCTCACTTGAGCAGACACCAGCACAGCTATACCAACCACTATGGAACATCAGATGTTTTAATATGAAGATCCATATATCAAGCGCACTGATGCAAATTACAGTTTTCTATAAGTTGCTTTGATGATAAACCAGGTGACGGCTCTGCACTGATCCAGGCGAGAGATGATTTATTGGGGAGGATGGGTGAACAATAATTAAAAATGACCTAATGAATGCTTATTGGCTGAGCAAATTGGGGGCTGGGATGTAAGAAACTGTATAAAATTGAGGGTCTTGACTGAGGTTGTTAGATGTTCTGGAGGCATTTCAGCTTTATTGTCTCCACCAATAAAGACTGTGTTTTTGGCATCTGGAACTCTGTGACTCGAGTGATTTCTTAGAAAATGAGACGACTTTTTCCACGACATTACCCAGAACTCAACAGGGCGTGACATGCCATTCTGTGGCCTGAAATGGTGCAAAAGTTGATTCTTTCCCAAACATTGTGTCTTTCTGAGAATCATCTTCACTGAACTTATGAACTTACAAAAGAATGTTGTGCATTTATATACAAAATCTTCATTTTGGGTTAATTCCTGAGCTACTGAACCCCGGCAAGCAAGGTGAAAGTGTGTCTTCAGAGTGGTGAGCAGCGATAAGCAACAAGCATATGATCTATGTGATGTATTTATTTATTTATTTTTTTTCATAGAAGTCAAAGGTAACCAAAATGTTTTGGTTACCAACATTCTTCAAAATATCTTCTTTTGTGTTTCACAGAAGAAAAAGTTTTTTTTTTTCGGGGTTACGAAACTCTGCTCCCGAGCAGGGTAAGTACTGCTTTTACAGTGTTAACCCCACATTAGAGTGCCAAATCTTGTAAAGTGAGAAATGATGCAGTAAATGATACAGCTAAATGCTAATAGCAACCGGCAACCATATTCACATGCTTTGGACAGCCACAGAAACATTGTACATAACAGTATAGTTTCAGCATTTTAAGAAGAGACTATTTCATTCATACCTTTATAGTCCATTATGGATATACTTGTGTGATAAAAAGAGTGTTTGGGATATAAATTATTCAATTTGAAAACTACACAACACAAGATAAGTTTATTCATTGTTGTTTTTCCACAGATCAAAGTCACATGGAAGGTGCACATTCCAGTGTGACTAGTGTTTATTATTCTCTGTATCTGTGGTCTGTAAACAAGAAATCATCAATTGCAAGTAGACAAACAGTGCTTTGTTTAATAATAATGATTTTATTTTGTCTTACCTTCTCCTCTGAGATTTCTAATAGGAGCGGCCCGCAAACAGGAAGCCACATATATACTGTCCTGAGGTGGAGGAGTTGAATTGAGAATGTTTTTGCATGAGTTTTTAAATGCTTATGGGTTTTTGTAGTTGAAATAGAACATGATGAAGATGCTTGTATTGATGCTTGTAGAAAAAAGTGGAAATGTTCCTAATATCAATGTTAAACTAGAATATCCAGTTTGTGATTGACTGAGGGTTGTCATTTGACTGTTTGAAATAAGTGATGTATGTTGAGCGATGCATAGTTGTCAACAGAACTCAACTACTCGATCATAAGAGAAATAGTAAAGGTGAATGCATATACGGACAAGTTCTCCGTTTAGGATTAGAACTTGACAATACAGCGAACAAATCTTATTGCAACCCAAGCGTTCTTTGGTGACGTGGATAATTACGTTACTGTTGATCATCTGTCCAGCATCGTATAAAACCCGCCCTGACAATTTGATTGGTCCGAACAGCTCTGGTTCAAGCATAGTTGCTCTACAACAGATCAAGTCCAGACCGAACTTCCCGACCTCAAATGTTGTGGGCGGGGTTAAGTTCGGCTGGCATCCAGGCTAGGTGGCCATGGTCCCTGTTACCTAATTTTTTTTTGGAGCATGCCTTAACAGAAATTAAAGCCAATTCAAGATACTTAAGAGTTTTTGCTTTTCTTCCTGCCTGCCTAGCCACTTTCAAAACCTCCTTACAACAACTACAATTTGAATAACTCATATGCACGCACACATGACGTCGCATGCGTGTACAGTTGCGCAAGCGTAATTTTAGCACACGTGTGGCATTTTTTTTATTTCTTTTAAGGTAAAGGGCCCTATTTTAACGATCTGAAACGCAAGTGTCAAAGCGCAAAGCGCAAGTAAATTTGTGGGTGGGTCTTGGCGCTGTTGCTATTTTCCCGGCGGGATAAATGACTCTTGCGCCAGGCGCAAATCTAAAATGGGTTGGTCTAAAGTAGCTTCATTATTCATAGATGTGGTTTGGGCGTAACATGAAATAAACCAATCAGAGCGTCATCTCACATTCCCTTTAAGAGCAGGCGCGATCTATCTATCTATCTATCTATCTATCTATCTATCTATCTATCTATCTATCTATCTATCTATCTATCTATCTATCTATCTATCTATCTATCGTAATAATGTATGATTTGCAAAAATGAAAACTGCTGCTTCTGTGTAGATGAGAGAATCAAAGTGTATGCGCGTTAATTGTGCACATGCTACATTGATTATGACCAAGCATGCGCCCTTAAAATAGCATATGAATAACATGCGCACCGCGCCACTGACTTTAAACTATTTTTTCCTGGTTAGTGGCGCAATTGTTTTCTAAACCTGCAAAATAGCATGAAGGAACGTTTGCGCCGGAACACGCCTCCTTTTTTTGCGCTGAACCGCCCAGGGAGCGCAAGTTCATTCCCTAGTTTAGCGACGTGCTTCTGTGGAGGGAAAAGCGCGCTTTGCGTGGGTGCAAAATAGGAATGATACATGCGTCGGTGTACAAAGTCAATTGCGCTGGGTGCAAGATAGGGCCCAAAGTCTTTTTTTTTTCTTTTTTTAAGAATCATGTTCGCATTTGCCCAGAGTTAATTGCTTACTAGTCATGGCACATCACAACACAGCTAAAAGTATTCCTAATATCTTGGACATTTGAAAGTATTCTACTTTTACCTGTTGAGAAATCTAAGAAGTATCTGTATGAGGTGTATAAGTGGATGGCCACTCGTAGCTTCGCCACTCGTCCAATTTATCCTCCCTTTAGCCTTTTTGCTCACATTTTGGACAGAAACATTGACTGGGTTCCATTAGACTGTAAGTAAAAATTAGCCTTGTGAAGTGGATGCTTTTGCAATTAGCTTACGTGCTATGATGAATGATGAAAATTTTACATGAATAATTCCACGGATTGTAATAATAATTATAATAACTGTTCAGAAAGAATAAATCTTATATGTATTAAAGGTCCCATGACATGGATTATTTTATTATTTTATAATGTTTCCTGGGGTGCCCTTATAATGGTAGTACCGTATGTTTTTAAGATCAAAATTTTTAATAATTTAGACATAAAAGGCATTTTTCCTAGCCTGATTTTAGCCTCTGATTTGAACGCTCTGTTTGAAGGGGCGTGTCTGCTGTGAGACTTCAGTGTAAACATTCACTGCTGTGACTGGCTGACATGCTTGCATATTAAATAGCTAGCATTACATGTGGAACTCTCTTGAAAACTTTTACTATTACAGCTATTATACGTTTTTATCGAGATTAACAAATCGTGAGAAGTTTTTAAAGTATTTACATCTATTCCCATCACATAAAACACTGTTAGACTTTTCAAGGGTTTTTTACAGTAACTTACTGGCAACACTGTTATTCTGGACAAAGTTTGGCGCGTAATGCGCCCCGCACCGTTTGTCACAGACCCCTGAGTAAAGTGTCAAATCGACCGGCTCATTGAGGAGAGGTGTGCTATGACTTTTCTAAGCGATCGGGTGTACGATGTTCGCACAGCGGACGAAAAAGCGGCCAAAAAAGTCCCCATTGACTTTACATTGGGCATTCTAAAAATATTTGAATCCCAACCGACGTTTTCACACACACACCACTCCAAAGGGCCTGACAGCCCTGCGTCTCTCCCTCTCTCTCTCCCTCAGAGGATTTATATTATCAAGCAGCCAATAAGTAATGGCCTAAAATCTTCATAGCCACACCCTAGCAACCAGTTTTAGCACCCTAGCAACCACTAAGAGCTCCCTAGCAACCACCCTAAACCAAAAAAAAATTTTTTTTACATTTTTTTGTATTTTTTAACGCAATATTACACTCGTGGCCTTGCGATATTGCTCCATGCTTGTGCCTATTCAGCCATAGGCACGAGGCCGCAGGCCGAGTGCCGTACTGAAGGCACTCGTTATTAAAGATTTTAATAACTCTATAAAAACTCCATAGTAACCATCTTTGACAACTACCAACCACCTAGTAACAAAATAGCAACTACCAAAAATACCTTAGCAACCATCCTGAACACCCTAGCAACGTCTAGAAACGCTCTAGTAGATCATAGAAACACCAAGGTGGTCTCGTTTCACTCAGGGCATCAAATGGCCAATCATGAATCACCTCAACACTTCCTAGCCCCTCCCTAGCAACCATTGTCGAGCACCTTAGCAACCAAAATCCTAGAGGGATATCTTCTATTCTGAATGTCACAGAGGCATGGAAGTTGGTTTATATCATTCATAGTAACAAAAAGCCTTTGCAGTTTCATCAATGGCAGCTGTCAAGCAACTCCATAGCAACCAAACAGATTACCCTAGCAACCAAAATTCAAAGAGGGATATCTTCCATTCTGAATGTCACAGAGGCATGGGAGTTTGTTTATGTCATTCATACTGAAAAGCAGCCTTTGGAGTTCATCATTAGCAGCTGCCAAGCCACTCCATAGCAACCAAACAGAGTACCCTAGCAACTATTTAGCAAGGCCTATATCTCTGTATCAGAGCATCGTATAGAGATGGGGGAAGGTTTATATAATTCAATATTGACAAGAAGCCTTTGGAGTTTCATGATTGGCAGCTGCCAAGCCACTCCCTAGCAACCAATCATAGTACCCTAGCAACCAAAATCCAAAGAGGGATATCTTCCAGTCTGAATGTCACAGAGGCATGGGAGTTGGTTTATATCCTTCATAGTAACAAAAAGCCGTTGCAGTTTCATCAATGGCAGCTGTCAAGCAACTCCATAGCAACCAAACAGATTACCCTAGCAACCAAAATTCAAAGAGGGATATCTTCCATTCTGAATGTCACAGAGGCATGGGAGTTGGTTTATGTCATTCATACTGACAAGAAGCCTTTGGTGTTTCATGATTGGCAGCTGCCAAGCAACTCCATAACAACCAAACAGAGTACCCTAGCAACCAAAATCCAAACAGGGATCTCTTCCATTCTGAATGTCACAGAGGCATGGGAGTTGGTTTATATCATTCATACTGACAAGAAACCTTTGGAATTTCATCATTGGCAGCTGCCAAGTAACTCCATAGCAACCAAACAGAGTACCCTAGTAACCAAAATCCAAAGAGGGATATCTTCCATTCTGAAAGTCACACAGGCATGGGAGTTGGTTTATATCATTCATTATGACAAGCAGCCTTTGGAGTTTTATGATTGGCACCTGCCAAGTCACTCCCTTGCAACCAAACAGAGGACCCTAGCAACCAAATTCCAAAGAGGGATATCTTCCATTCTGAATGTCACAGAGGCATGGGAGTTGGTTTAAATCATTTATACTGACAATCAGCCTTTGGAGTTTCATCATTGGCACCTGCCAAGTCACTCCCTGGCAACCAAACAGAGGACCCTAGCAACCGTTTATCATGACCCATGTCTCTGCATCAGAACATCACATAGAGATGGGGGTTGGCTCTTTTGTTTTGGTTGGGAAACTGTCTGTAACTATCACCATGGTAACTGATTTCACACCCTAGCAACCGTTTAGAGCCACCTAGCAACCATATTGCAACATATAGAAGCCATATTTCAGCTCCACAACATTGTACAGACATGGTTGTTGGCTCGAATGCAATCATGTACAACACCCTAGCAACCAAGTGGAGAGTTTTGCCACTGCAAGCACCACTTCACATTTTCTTCAGGAAATGTACATTCTAGTTCTTATTATTAGTGGTGCTTGCTGAAAGCAAGGCATCACTATTGTTATTGCTCATACTTATTATTCTTATTATTATTATTATTATTATTATTATTATTATTATTCTGGACAAAGTTTGGCGCGTAATGCGCCCCGCACCGTTTGTCACAGACCCCTGAGTAAAGTGTCAAATCGACCGGCTCATTGAGGAGAGGTGTGCTATGACTTTTCTAAGCGATCGGGTGTACGATGTTCGCACAGCGGACGAAAAAGCGGCCAAAAAAGTCCCCATTGACTTTACATTGGGCATTCTAAAAATATTTGAATCCCAACCGACGTTTTCACACACACACCACTCCAAAGGGCCTGACAGCCCTGCGTCTCTCCCTCTCTCTCTCCCTCAGAGGATTTATATTATCAAGCAGCCAATAAGTAATGGCCTAAAATCTTCATAGCCACACCCTAGCAACCAGTTTTAGCACCCTAGCAACCACTAAGAGCTCCCTAGCAACCACCCTAAACCAAAAAAAAATTTTTTTTACATTTTTTTGTATTTTTTAACGCAATATTACACTCGTGGCCTTGCGATATTGCTCCATGCTTGTGCCTATTCAGCCATAGGCACGAGGCCGCAGGCCGAGTGCCGTACTGAAGGCACTCGTTATTAAAGATTTTAATAACTCTATAAAAACTCCATAGTAACCATCTTTGACAACTACCAACCACCTAGTAACAAAATAGCAACTACCAAAAATACCTTAGCAACCATCCTGAACACCCTAGCAACGTCTAGAAACGCTCTAGTAGATCATAGAAACACCAAGGTGGTCTCGTTTCACTCAGGGCATCAAATGGCCAATCATGAATCACCTCAACACTTCCTAGCCCCTCCCTAGCAACCATTGTCGAGCACCTTAGCAACCAAAATCCTAGAGGGATATCTTCTATTCTGAATGTCACAGAGGCATGGAAGTTGGTTTATATCATTCATAGTAACAAAAAGCCTTTGCAGTTTCATCAATGGCAGCTGTCAAGCAACTCCATAGCAACCAAACAGATTACCCTAGCAACCAAAATTCAAAGAGGGATATCTTCCATTCTGAATGTCACAGAGGCATGGGAGTTTGTTTATGTCATTCATACTGAAAAGCAGCCTTTGGAGTTCATCATTAGCAGCTGCCAAGCCACTCCATAGCAACCAAACAGAGTACCCTAGCAACTATTTAGCAAGGCCTATATCTCTGTATCAGAGCATCGTATAGAGATGGGGGAAGGTTTATATAATTCAATATTGACAAGAAGCCTTTGGAGTTTCATGATTGGCAGCTGCCAAGCCACTCCCTAGCAACCAATCATAGTACCCTAGCAACCAAAATCCAAAGAGGGATATCTTCCAGTCTGAATGTCACAGAGGCATGGGAGTTGGTTTATATCCTTCATAGTAACAAAAAGCCGTTGCAGTTTCATCAATGGCAGCTGTCAAGCAACTCCATAGCAACCAAACAGATTACCCTAGCAACCAAAATTCAAAGAGGGATATCTTCCATTCTGAATGTCACAGAGGCATGGGAGTTGGTTTATGTCATTCATACTGACAAGAAGCCTTTGGTGTTTCATGATTGGCAGCTGCCAAGCAACTCCATAACAACCAAACAGAGTACCCTAGCAACCAAAATCCAAACAGGGATCTCTTCCATTCTGAATGTCACAGAGGCATGGGAGTTGGTTTATATCATTCATACTGACAAGAAACCTTTGGAATTTCATCATTGGCAGCTGCCAAGTAACTCCATAGCAACCAAACAGAGTACCCTAGTAACCAAAATCCAAAGAGGGATATCTTCCATTCTGAAAGTCACACAGGCATGGGAGTTGGTTTATATCATTCATTATGACAAGCAGCCTTTGGAGTTTTATGATTGGCACCTGCCAAGTCACTCCCTTGCAACCAAACAGAGGACCCTAGCAACCAAATTCCAAAGAGGGATATCTTCCATTCTGAATGTCACAGAGGCATGGGAGTTGGTTTAAATCATTTATACTGACAATCAGCCTTTGGAGTTTCATCATTGGCACCTGCCAAGTCACTCCCTGGCAACCAAACAGAGGACCCTAGCAACCGTTTATCATGACCCATGTCTCTGCATCAGAACATCACATAGAGATGGGGGTTGGCTCTTTTGTTTTGGTTGGGAAACTGTCTGTAACTATCA
This sequence comes from Scardinius erythrophthalmus, assembly GCF_964197995.2. Taxonomy (NCBI): domain Eukaryota; kingdom Metazoa; phylum Chordata; class Actinopteri; order Cypriniformes; family Leuciscidae; genus Scardinius; species Scardinius erythrophthalmus. The sequence goes on from NC_138236.1 coordinate 27,485,657, forward strand.
CCATGGTAACTGATTTCACACCCTAGCAACCGTTTAGAGCCACCTAGCAACCATATTGCAACATATAGAAGCCATATTTCAGCTCCACAACATTGTACAGACATGGTTGTTGGCTCGAATGCAATCATGTACAACACCCTAGCAACCAAGTGGAGAGTTTTGCCACTGCAAGCACCACTTCACATTTTCTTCAGGAAATGTACATTCTAGTTATTATTATTATTATTATTCTGGACAAAGTTTGGCGCGAAACTCGCCCCGCATCGTTTGTCACAGACCCCTGAGTGAAGTGTCAAATCGACCGGCTCATTGAGGAGAGGTGTGCTATGACTTTTCTAAGCGATCGGGTGTACGATGTTCGCACAGCGGACGAAAAAGCGGCCAAAAAAGTCCCCATTGACTTTACATTGGGCATTCTAAAAAAATTCAAATCCCAACCGACGTTTTCACACACACACCACTCCAAAGGGCCTGACACCCCTGCGTCTCTCCCTCTCTCTCTCCCTCAGAGGATTTATATTATCAAGCAGCCAATAAGTTATGGCCTAAAATCTTCATAGCCACACCCTAGCAACCAGTTTCAGCACCCTAGCAACCACTAAGAGCTCCCTAGCAACCACCCTAAACCAAAAAAAAACATTTTTTTATTTTTTTTATATTTTTTAAAGCAATTTTACTCTCGTGGCCTTGCGATATCGCTCCATGCTTGTGCCTATTCGGCCATAGGCACGAGGCCGCAGGCCGAGTGCCGTACTGAAGGCACTCGTTATTAAAGATTTTAATAACTCTATAAAAACTCCATAGTAACCATATTTGACAACTACCAACCACCTAGTAACACCATAGCAACTAACAAAAACACCTTAGCAACCACCCTGAACACCCTAGCAACGTCTAGAAATGCTCTAGTAACCACAAAAAACTCTAGCAAGCACCCAGAACACCCTAGCAACTGCCTAGCAACCACCTAGAACACCTAGCAACTGCCTAGCAACCACCCAGAACACCTAGCAACCACCCAGAACACCCTAGCAACTGCCTAGCAATGCCCTAGTATCCACCCAGAATACCATAGCAACTGCCTAGCAACACCATAGCAACCACCCAGAACACCCTAGCAACCATCTAGCAACTGCCTAGCAACCCCCCAGAATACCCTAGCAACCGCCTAGCAACACCATAGCAACCACCCAGAATACCCTAGCAACTGCCTAGCAACGCCCTAGCGACCACCCAGAATACCATAGCAACCGCCTAGCAACACCATAGCAACCACCCAGAATACCCTAGCAACTGCCTAGCAACGCCCTAGCAACCACCCAGAACACCCTAGCAACCACCTAGTAAAGCCCTAGCAACCACACAGAACACCCTAGCAAAACCCTAGCAACCACCTGAACAACATGAATAAGCCATATCTCAGCACCAGAACATCGTACAGACATGTTTGTTGGCTTGTATGCAATCATGTACCACACTCTAGCAACCGAGTGGCGAGTTTTGCCACTGCAAGCACCACTTCACATTTTCTTCAGGAAATGTACATTCTAGTTATTATTATTATTATTCTGGACAAAGTTTGGCGCGTAATGCGCCCCGCACCGTTTGTCACAGACCCCTGAGTAAAGTGTCAAATCGACCGGCTCATTGAGGAGAGGTGTGCTATGACTTTTCTAAGCGATCGGGTGTACGATGTTCGCACAGCGGACGAAAAAGCGGCCAAAAAAGTCCCCATTGACTTTACATTGGGCATTCTAAAAATATTTGAATCCCAACCGACGTTTTCACACACACACCACTCCAAAGGGCCTGACAGCCCTGCGTCTCTCCCTCTCTCTCTCCCTCAGAGGATTTATATTATCAAGCAGCCAATAAGTAATGGCCTAAAATCTTCATAGCCACACCCTAGCAACCAGTTTTAGCACCCTAGCAACCACTAAGAGCTCCCTAGCAACCACCCTAAACCAAAAAAAAATTTTTTTTACATTTTTTTGTATTTTTTAACGCAATATTACACTCGTGGCCTTGCGATATTGCTCCATGCTTGTGCCTATTCAGCCATAGGCACGAGGCCGCAGGCCGAGTGCCGTACTGAAGGCACTCGTTATTAAAGATTTTAATAACTCTATAAAAACTCCATAGTAACCATCTTTGACAACTACCAACCACCTAGTAACAAAATAGCAACTACCAAAAATACCTTAGCAACCATCCTGAACACCCTAGCAACGTCTAGAAACGCTCTAGTAGATCATAGAAACACCAAGGTGGTCTCGTTTCACTCAGGGCATCAAATGGCCAATCATGAATCACCTCAACACTTCCTAGCCCCTCCCTAGCAACCATTGTCGAGCACCTTAGCAACCAAAATCCTAGAGGGATATCTTCTATTCTGAATGTCACAGAGGCATGGAAGTTGGTTTATATCATTCATAGTAACAAAAAGCCTTTGCAGTTTCATCAATGGCAGCTGTCAAGCAACTCCATAGCAACCAAACAGATTACCCTAGCAACCAAAATTCAAAGAGGGATATCTTCCATTCTGAATGTCACAGAGGCATGGGAGTTTGTTTATGTCATTCATACTGAAAAGCAGCCTTTGGAGTTCATCATTAGCAGCTGCCAAGCCACTCCATAGCAACCAAACAGAGTACCCTAGCAACTATTTAGCAAGGCCTATATCTCTGTATCAGAGCATCGTATAGAGATGGGGGAAGGTTTATATAATTCAATATTGACAAGAAGCCTTTGGAGTTTCATGATTGGCAGCTGCCAAGCCACTCCCTAGCAACCAATCATAGTACCCTAGCAACCAAAATCCAAAGAGGGATATCTTCCAGTCTGAATGTCACAGAGGCATGGGAGTTGGTTTATATCCTTCATAGTAACAAAAAGCCGTTGCAGTTTCATCAATGGCAGCTGTCAAGCAACTCCATAGCAACCAAACAGATTACCCTAGCAACCAAAATTCAAAGAGGGATATCTTCCATTCTGAATGTCACAGAGGCATGGGAGTTGGTTTATGTCATTCATACTGACAAGAAGCCTTTGGTGTTTCATGATTGGCAGCTGCCAAGCAACTCCATAACAACCAAACAGAGTACCCTAGCAACCAAAATCCAAACAGGGATCTCTTCCATTCTGAATGTCACAGAGGCATGGGAGTTGGTTTATATCATTCATACTGACAAGAAACCTTTGGAATTTCATCATTGGCAGCTGCCAAGTAACTCCATAGCAACCAAACAGAGTACCCTAGTAACCAAAATCCAAAGAGGGATATCTTCCATTCTGAAAGTCACACAGGCATGGGAGTTGGTTTATATCATTCATTATGACAAGCAGCCTTTGGAGTTTTATGATTGGCACCTGCCAAGTCACTCCCTTGCAACCAAACAGAGGACCCTAGCAACCAAATTCCAAAGAGGGATATCTTCCATTCTGAATGTCACAGAGGCATGGGAGTTGGTTTAAATCATTTATACTGACAATCAGCCTTTGGAGTTTCATCATTGGCACCTGCCAAGTCACTCCCTGGCAACCAAACAGAGGACCCTAGCAACCGTTTATCATGACCCATGTCTCTGCATCAGAACATCACATAGAGATGGGGGTTGGCTCTTTTGTTTTGGTTGGGAAACTGTCTGTAACTATCACCATGGTAACTGATTTCACACCCTAGCAACCGTTTAGAGCCACCTAGCAACCATATTGCAACATATAGAAGCCATATTTCAGCTCCACAACATTGTACAGACATGGTTGTTGGCTCGAATGCAATCATGTACAACACCCTAGCAACCAAGTGGAGAGTTTTGCCACTGCAAGCACCACTTCACATTTTCTTCAGGAAATGTACATTCTAGTTCTTATTATTATTATTATTATTATTATTCTGGACAAAGTTTGGCGCGAAACTCGCCCCGCATCGTTTGTCACAGACCCCTGAGTGAAGTGTCAAATCGACCGGCTCATTGAGGAGAGGTGTGCTATGACTTTTCTAAGCGATCGGGTGTACGATGTTCGCACAGCGGACGAAAAAGCGGCCAAAAAAGTCCCCATTGACTTTACATTGGGCATTCTAAAAAAATTCAAATCCCAACCGACGTTTTCACACACACACCACTCCAAAGGGCCTGACACCCCTGCGTCTCTCCCTCTCTCTCTCCCTCAGAGGATTTATATTATCAAGCAGCCAATAAGTTATGGCCTAAAATCTTCATAGCCACACCCTAGCAACCAGTTTCAGCACCCTAGCAACCACTAAGAGCTCCCTAGCAACCACCCTAAACCAAAAAAAAACATTTTTTTATTTTTTTTATATTTTTTAAAGCAATTTTACTCTCGTGGCCTTGCGATATCGCTCCATGCTTGTGCCTATTCGGCCATAGGCACGAGGCCGCAGGCCGAGTGCCGTACTGAAGGCACTCGTTATTAAAGATTTTAATAACTCTATAAAAACTCCATAGTAACCATATTTGACAACTACCAACCACCTAGTAACACCATAGCAACTAACAAAAACACCTTAGCAACCACCCTGAACACCCTAGCAACGTCTAGAAATGCTCTAGTAACCACAAAAAACTCTAGCAAGCACCCAGAACACCCTAGCAACTGCCTAGCAACCACCTAGAACACCTAGCAACTGCCTAGCAACCACCCAGAACACCTAGCAACCACCCAGAACACCCTAGCAACTGCCTAGCAATGCCCTAGTATCCACCCAGAATACCATAGCAACTGCCTAGCAACACCATAGCAACCACCCAGAACACCCTAGCAACCATCTAGCAACTGCCTAGCAACCCCCCAGAATACCCTAGCAACCGCCTAGCAACACCATAGCAACCACCCAGAATACCCTAGCAACTGCCTAGCAACGCCCTAGCGACCACCCAGAATACCATAGCAACCGCCTAGCAACACCATAGCAACCACCCAGAATACCCTAGCAACTGCCTAGCAACGCCCTAGCAACCACCCAGAACACCCTAGCAACCACCTAGTAAAGCCCTAGCAACCACACAGAACACCCTAGCAAAACCCTAGCAACCACCTGAACAACATGAATAAGCCATATCTCAGCACCAGAACATCGTACAGACATGTTTGTTGGCTTGTATGCAATCATGTACCACACTCTAGCAACCGAGTGGCGAGTTTTGCCACTGCAAGCACCACTTCACATTTTCTTCAGGAAATGTACATTCTAGTTTGATATAAAGTTTATAGAGATTTTATAAGATATTGTAAGCTACCTAGTCTGCACCAGTGGCTCAAAGCAATTTTCACATAGCGTATGCTAATCATTTCAGCAAACTTATCTCAAAATATATCACAAATCTGGGCTGGCCTAACTTACCTCTGGAATCTTGCTAGAAGTCTGGCGCGAATTGGCGCTTTGTTGCAGTTGCCTTTAAACACAAAAATGGAAGTAAATATTAAATTCCATTAAAAAAAAACTATAATATGGTATAGTTTGAAAAATAATGCTAAAACTATAAAGGTTCTCATCAGTAGGCCAACATTAGGCTATAAACAGAATTTCACATTAGTTTATTCACATTTATTGTTTATGTAAACGCGTTGCTCGTTGGCATATTCACAATTCAATCTAACAAAGTGTGTAAAATTGAACGTTAGCTCAGTTTACCATGGTAAAGTTCGTTACCGCCATGTTGACGACGGGTAACGTTAGGCTAACGTTAACGTTATATCATAGGTTAAACTGGGCACAATCCTGTCAACACACACAGAAGGTTTTTTTTTTTTTTTTTTTTTACCTTGCTTGCTGATCTCTCTCTCGGTGAAGTGAATTCCGTCTCTTCCCCGGGCCAGACACGAACGTCGCGATCCAACAAAACACAGACCCCATTACCTACACTGGATGCTCTGACGCGACACGACAAATCCCAGACAGATGCGCCGCGGCCGTTATATTTCTGACGTAGTCCGATACGAGTCCAAGCGCTCGCGCTATTTCTGACAAGGGACAAACAGGTTTGCATTTAAAGGTCCAGTCGCTTCAATGTGTCCAATATAGACAGCCTCCGGCTATTAAAGCGTTGTAGACACGAGGTGTAAGGCAAAAATTAGGAAATAAAAAGCACGATGGAATGTTGCCAGCCAGAGAGGCAGTTACGTCAAATACAGTAGTATACAGCAAATTTAAAAAATACAGTAAGTCTCTGTATGTGGTGTTAGACGTCACAGAAAATTCCCATGATGCAATGGGAATCACAGTTATTTACTGTAAAGAGAAATAGCAGTATAATACTGGGGGATTTAAAGTAAATAACTGTAGAAATTACAGAAAAGTCTAACAGTGAAGGTTGCAGTGATGAGCATTGAGCAGATGAAAGTCTGTTGATTGCGTGAATGAAGATCGTATCATTGCAACGCAGTTTCTAAACTCTCACTAATGATTTCACCAATGCAAACATGAGGTAAGTACAGTAAGAGCTTCGTTGTGCAGCGTAACGGCGTCATTGATTTCATAACGAGTTTTGGCAAGTGTCCAGATAAACTCACGCTATGTGATTGACAGCTTGGGGATTGGAACGGGATTGTTCTTTGATCGCTTTCTGTATATATTTCTTATGTACAGTTTAAATAAGATTATTTTGAACCTACCAAGAGAAACAACGTGAAGTTGATATTTTAGTCACTGGCTTGATTTACTGATGCATAAACAGTATTGAACTATTTTGAGAGAAAGATTATCTGTCTGAACTTGAACAATTACACATCAGAAATTCACATAACCCACTGATTCTTCAGAGGCTCGGATGAAGGAACTAAAAAAATACTTTTGTGTTCATTTGTACATCCAAACACTGAGCGACTGTCACGCTTCGCTCGTTTGCAAGCCATGGTGTCTCTCGAGGAAAAACCAATATCGCGCTCGCGTAGCTCATTTTCTCATGGGCGGGCCAAATTATCTTTGCGGGCAAAGCAGAGAAAGGGGAGGTAACCTTTCCCCTTATGACGACATAAGGGGAAGATTCCAGATTCGCCCATCTGAGCTTTCATTTTCTCAAAAATACCCAGGGCTTGGTTTACACCTATCAAAATGTCTAGCCACTGGGGGACCGTAGGCAGGCTAGGGGAACTCATATTAATGTTAAAAAACCTCATAAAGTGAAATTCATCTTGACTTCAGGTGTGCCTGCGGTGCCAATGAGTGATTCGAATTTTAGTTGCTATAGTGAGTTACGAATTCTGACTGCTTATCTACAATCTAACCGATCGCCACCTGTTGGTTGAGAGACGAGGCGAATTAAGAGACTTTTGCAGAGTATTTTGAGATTTTGAAGCTGTTCGGAGGAGATCAGAGGATATTTTCATCACAGGGTTTTACTTTTGAAAGAGTTCATATTTTATTTGAAAATATCCAAAACTTTTATTTGATTGTTCTTTTCTCATTTTAAAAGGAGTTTTGAGTTTTATGTAATTTTTTTATTTATTTTATACTTTTTTTTTTTTTTGAGGAGTATTTCTGGCGAGATCTGTATTGTTTTTATTGTAGGTTGGAGGAGGAATATCATGGCTCACATTGGTGACAAATGAGGTGATTATTATTATTATTATTGGTATGATACAACGATAGACTAATTTAATGTTGAATAAACTTGTGTGTGAGAACCCATTTGATCCTTAAATGTTCCCAGCTAAGTGACCACATGTATTCAATTCCTTGCATATGAAATAAACTTTTCTATTTGAGTAACTAGTAACAATTTTTAATTGACCACTGATATTGATTATTGATTATAATTCAAACTACTATGTGATGTCTGAAATATTCCAGCCTCAGGCCGCTCCAGATCCAGGCAGAGCTGCTTCCACTCAGACGGCTGGTCAGGAGAGACTCGGTTCTGATGATCGCGATCAGGATCCGCTGCCAGACCCGACACAGACACTGAGCCAGGAGCTTCCTGGATATTTAGCACCTCTTTCTTCTGTGTCCAAACCGCTGGTCAAATGTGGCTACATCTTGATTATTAAATTGTTTAACTAAGGTTTATTGCTAGTTTCCATGACAGAGTTCAGGATAAATATTTTCAGTTGCCAGATTGCTAAGTTTAAAATGATTATTAAACAACAAACACTATGCAAAAGTGGCAGCCCTTCCAGTGCACTCAGTCATTTTCATTCAAGTGGACTATATTAGAGTAGTAATGTAGGGAATAGTAGCCACGGCTCGTCTGTATGGGCTGGTGGGGCAGAGCAAAGGGACATTGCACCCTCAGATCTGATTTGTGTCCCCTCAGGTTCAGTTTGTCTACTCTCCACCCCTGAAAGGCGATCGACCCATTTATGTCGGATCCCTCCGATGAACGTCTCCGTTCCCTCTTTCAGGGAACGTGGGTTACTGTACGTAACCGAGATGTTTTCTGTGTTTTTTTTTAAGTATGGAGGTGCTTTTGAAAGCACGTGTTAGAGGCACGGAACTACTTTTAGCTTTAGGTAAGTGTCTATTTCCAACGTGTGTGTGTGTGTGTGTGTGTGTTTGCGCACGTGATATCAGAAAGATTACAGGGTGGTGATGGTGGTGCATAAATCGAGTAACACCACCCACTTCTTCTAGTTTTACTGAGACTGCTTATCTCGTGTGAATTGGCCATTAATATTATAGACATCGTGTGGTAAAATTACATTACTACATCTACCCTATAGGGTGACCATATTTTATTTTTCAGAAAAGAGGACTTGGGCGTGGTTGATGGGTGGGGCGTGGTTTGGGGGTGAATGCATCAAAAAATACCTGACAAATGCATATAGGCTATAAAAAATAGTTTAGCTTTTAACACCTTTTACATGACACTGTTTCTTTTCATGGCCATAGGTTCAAATAAAATAAAAAATCTACTACACTAGATCAGAAAAAAATTATTTCAATCTTCCTGATGTTTTCTTGTATACTTTATGTGGGCTTCTAGGTCACTAGCACCTTTATTTGACACTGACACGTGCCAGCTTTGCAGGTGCATTCTGCTTTACACGGATCCCAACCGAAACGAAAACACGGAAATTTTCTCTGTAAATCATCTGTGAATTTACATTTGGGCTTTTTTTTTTATGCTGTTAGCTACTTACATCTTATCTCGCACTTGACCGTATGGTGCACTCCGCCTCCCACAGTATGTGGGAATTTTTTTTTTTGCAGGTCAACCGTGAAGCTGCACTTACGCTTCTGCATTTTGTCTGCTCTGCCTCCTGTGTATGTGCGCGTCGCAGAGCCACCCACAAGGCAGCCTCTCGGGAATTACGTCACGCAACAAAGTATCGTAATGTGTGCAAAGGCAAGCGCCAGTCAATTTAAAATACACGCTTAAAGCAACATCAAGGAACTTTTCCTCTGCGGTCGCCCTACAGGTTGGAAGCGGAATTGTCCATTACCGCTGTCGTAAATAATTTAGCCTACCACATCCTACTGTCGCACACACACGCTCGCTGTTTATCCAGCACCGGCTTTGGAATCTATTGTAACGCTTGCCATAAAGCAAGTCAAATTTGTAGTTCCCTTTCGTCAGCAGGGAACTCCGACGCCTCGTCGGGGGAGTTCCCCTGACGAATTGGGATCACGCTAGGGAGACCAATTGCCTTCGAGTGAATTAAAACGAGCCAATGAACATTGGCATGCAAGGTTTGCATTCCGCGGCCCGCCTACCAGTGCGGGTATAAGGCGGAATCAAGCGCATACACAAACGCTTTCTGCTTCGGAGCCGACCGGTTGTGTCCTCTCTGAGTGAATGAGTTTTAAGATTGTATTTATCTTACGCTCTACGAGTCTGCTGTTTCGGGAAGGGACCTCTCTGTGTTGGTGAGACGGCGTTTCAGCGACCGCACGATTTCCTGTCTGCCGGCTGCGTCTACACGCTGTTAATTCAAAAGCTGTTTTTACAGCTTGTAAACAGTTGAGTGCGCACAGCGGGCTTGCAGTTTCCCCGCTGTGTCGCCGCGTTGGGTCCCTGTGTGCTTCAGCACAATAAAGAGAGTAATTTCTTCCTGAAAGAGCAACACGAGTGAAGATCGCGTTTCAGGATGACGTTTCACTCGTGTGTTTCTGGATGCGATCGTTCCTGTCCTTATTTGACGGCCACGTTCATTGTTTCACGTGCCTAATCAGTGTGTGACACTGCGTTCGTGGGTGGTTCATGTTCTCTCATGAGTGCATGACCACGTCGGCACGTTGTTCGTCACCCCTTTTTAAAGGCTCGAGCCGCTCAGCATGCCGTGTGCCGTCGAGCGCCGGTTGACAGCGTGGGTTGTCACGGCAACCCAACGCGCGTCATTCGGCGCTCAAGATGCGTGGTCAAGATCAAGACTCGCGTGCCTCTATGAGGTGAGTCCCTTTGCTTGTTTCCCGATCTAGTTTCTCTTCTGGTGCACCAGGAGAGGGCTACTTTGGCAAATAACATTGGTTATCTGAGGGTTACAGTGCGGAATGTCTCGCCAGGTGAAAGACCCTCACGAGCTTCCCACTCCTCTAGCGCATCACAAACACGTTGTTCGTCTTGCCTGAGGGCTTGAACGCTCAGCGTGCCGTGTGCCAGCGATGGCCACGTTCACTGTCTTGCATGCCTGGTTGACGGCCATGATCGCTGTTTCACATGCCTAATCAGTGTGTTGAGACGGCGTTCATGGGTGGTTCATGTTCTCTCATGAGTGCATAACCACGTCGGCACGTTGTTCGCCTCCCCTTTCTCGTAAAGGCTTGAGCCGCTCAGCGTGCCGTGTGCCGTCGAGGCTTTGAGTGGGATTTTGGTCCTTATCATGAGGGACCAAGCATTTCATTCGGGGCCCCAGGGGAGGACAGATGTCGATTGCTACATCGGAGAGAGGGCTGTTATACTCTGAAAATGATGCTGAGTTCCTACTGTAATGGTGTGTTCTCATGCTGAAGGTTCAGACTTGACAGCCACACTTCCTGGGTCTAAAGTGCCTAGATGTGTGTGAAAAATTTTGGCAGTATGGAAGTATTTTGGTGCCAATATGGCAAGCCAAACATGCCTAAATCTGCAGAAGTTTTTCCTCTCTCACTACCCCTGCACATTCAGTGCACGTGGGTAGTTCTGACTCGGAGTAGAGCTGCGCTTTATGACTGACCGTGATTAGTCACTGCGCTGGCCTTCGGTCAGACGATGTCCACACTGTGGTCCAGAAGCGCCTTAAAACCAGCCCGCTCGGAGTTCGTTTCCCCCCCAGCAAAAGGAGGGGAAATGACCCTGAGAGGAGCGACCCAGAGAGTGTGACGAAAACTGCTCTTTGGGAGTGTGTGTCATCACCACTCCTTCTCCCGGAGGAGGGCCGGGTGGAGAATCCTTTGTTAAATTTTTCTAGTTTCTGTTCCGCCGCCGACCAGCTGGTCGGTGGTACCCAAAACCTAAAAAAGAGCAGTTTCTTCCCCCTCTGGGTCATTCACGGTTGGGACTGCCGAACATGCAGTCTCTCCCGCTCAAGAGTAGGACGTCAGTGTGCGCCACCCTCGGGTCTCGCCACTCTCAGTCCTCTCTCCCCAGCTCTCAGATAGCAGTGGCGCCACCTCGGTCACGCCACTCCTGTCTGTCGCTGGGCGGGAAGGCGAGCCGCCCTCGGGCCTTGCTCCTTGTCTCCTCCGCTTCCCTCGCCAGGCGACAGACCGCAGCAGAACACTCTCGGGTCTTCTCTGCCGTCTGTCCCCCGGTGGAGGCAGGTAGGTGTTGTTCAAATACACACCTAGACCCCGCTCTCGGCCGCCACAATGCCACCAGAGCCGTGTCCCTGCCCTCCACCTCGCTGCCCCTCCGCGGGTACGCCGGTCGTGCGGGTGGGCTCGTTGCGGCGGTTTCTCGGAGCCTGGTTAGAGCTCCCGAGTCCGTCTCGCTGGCTCATCCGCACCAACCGGCTCGGCTATGCAATTCAATTTGCACGCCGGCCTCCCAAGTTCAGGGGCGTCCACTTCACCCATGTGCGTCCAGTGGATGCCCCGGTCTTGCGGAAAGAGATCGACGTCCTACTGGCGAAGGACGCGATCGAGCCGGTCCCTCCAGCCGATATGAGGTCAGGGTTTTACAGCCCTTACTTCATTGTACCAAAGAAAGGCGGTGGGTTACGGCCAATCCTGGATCTGCGAGTATTGAATCGGGCCCTGCACAAGCTCCCGTTCAAGATGCTCATGCAGAAACGCATTTTCGAGTGCATCCGTCCCCAGGATTGGTTTGCAGCGATCGACCTGAAGGACGCGTACTTTCATGTCTCGATTCTTCCTCGACACAGACCGTTCCTTCGGTTTGCTTTCGAGGGTCGAGCATATCAGTACAAGGTCCTACCCTTCGGGCTGGCCCTGTCGCCCCGTGTCTTCACGAAAGTCGCGGAGGCGGCCATTGTTCCCATGAGAGAACAAGGCGTTCGCATTCTCAACTACCTCGACGACTGGCTCATTCTGGCACACTCGCGAGATGTGTTGTGCGATCACAGGGACATGGTGCTCCGGCACCTCAGTCAGTTGGGGCTTCAGGTCAACTTGGACAAGAGCAAACTCTCCCCTGTGCAGAGGATCTCTTATCTCGGTATGGAGCTGGACTCGGTCGCCCAGACTGCGCGCCTCACGGAGGAACGCGTCCAGTCAGTGCTCAACTGCCTCAAGTCTTTTCGAGGCAAGTCAGCGGTTCCACTGAAACAATTTCAGAGGCTCCTGGGGCATATGGCAGCCGCAGCCGCAGTAACGCCGCTCGGTCTGTTGCATATGAGACCGCTCCAGCACTGGCTTCGCGATCGAGTCCCGAGGTGGGCGTGGCAGAGCGGCAAGTTCCGGGTCAAAGTCACCCCGAGCTGTCGCCAAACCTTCTCCCCTTGGTTGGATCCTGGGTTTCTACGGGCCGGAGTGCCCCTAGTCCAGGTTTCCAGGCATGCTGTGGTTTTCACAGATGCTTCTGCCAAGGGCTGGGGGGCCACGTACAGAGGGCATGCAGTCTCGGGTCTGTGGACGGGGCCCCAGCTGCATTGGCACATCAACTGCCTAGAGTTGCAAGCAGTACACCTAGCTTTGTGTCGCCTCAAGGGGTTTCTCAGACACAAACACGTACTGGTCCGTACGGACAGCACTGCGACCGTTGCGTACATCAACAGACAAGGTGGTCTACACTCCCGTCGTATGTCGCGACTCGCCTCCCACCTCCTCCTATGGAGTCAGAAGCATCTGAGGTCGCTTCGTGCCGTTCATGTCCCCGGGGAGCTCAATCGTGTGGCCGACAAACTTTCACGTCGGTCCCCCCTTCCGGGAGAATGGCGACTTCATCCCCAGGTGGTCCAGCTGATCTGGCGAATCTTCGGAGCCGCACAGGTAGACCTGTTTGCCTCTCCGGACACGACCCATTGCCAGTGGTATTACTCCCTGACCGAAGGGACTCTCGGCACAGATGCCCTGGCACACAGCTGGCCCCGGGACCTACGCAAATATGCGTTTCCCCCAGTGAGCCTTCTTGCACAAACTCTGTGCAAGGTCAGGGAGGACGAGGAGCAAGTCCTTTTGGTGGCCCCGTATTGGCCAACCCGGACTTGGTTCCCAGAACTCATGCTCCTCGCGACAGCCTCTCCTTGGCCGATTCCTCTGAGGAACGACCTTCTTTCTCAGAGACGGGGCACCCTATGGCACCCGCGTCCAGACCTCTGGAAACTCCATGTCTGGTCCCTGGACGGGACGCGGAGGTCCTAGATGGCCTACCACAGGCAGTGGTAGATACCATCTCTTTAGCTAGAGCCCCCTCTACGAGGCGCCTCTATGCTCTGAAGTGGAACCTGTTCGTCGGCTGGTGTTCTTCCCACGGGGAGAAACCACGAACTTGCCCGATCGGTGTAGTGCTCTCCTTCCTACAACAGGGGTTGGAGCGAAGGCTGTCTCCCTCCACCCTCAAAGTGTATGTTTCCGCAATAGCCGCGCATCACGATGTAGTTGAAGGTAAGTCCGTGGGGAAGCACAACCTGGTCATCAGATTCCTCAAGGGTGCTAGGAGGCTAAATCCACCTCGCTACTTGCACCCGGTACCCTCTTGGGACTTAACTTTAGTGCTCAAAGCGCTCCAAAGTCCTCCTTTTGAGCCTTTGCTGACAGTCGAGCTTAATATCCTGTCCATTAAGACAGCACTCCTTTTTTTTCTTCATTTTATTATTTTGTTTCTCTCTTTTTTTTTTACTTTATGTGGGCTTCTAGGTCACTAGCACCTTTATTTGACACTGACACGTGCCAGCTTTGCAGGTGCATTCTGCTTTACACGGATCCCAACCGAAACGAAAACACGGAAATTTTCTCTGTAAATCATCTGTGAATTTACATTTGGGCTTTTTTTTTTATGCTGTTAGCTACTTACATCTTATCTCGCACTTGACCGTATGGTGCACTCCGCCTCCCACAGTATGTGGGAATTTTTTTTTTTGCAGGTCAACTGTGAAGCTGCACTTACGCTTCTGCATTTTGTCTGCTCTGCCTCCTGTGTATGTGCGCGTCGCAGAGCCACCCACAAGGCAGCCTCTCGGGAATTACGTCACGCAACAAAGTATCGTAATGTGTGCAAAGGCAAGCGCCAGTCAATTTAAAATACACGCTTAAAGCAACATCAAGGAACTTTTCCTCTGCGGTCGCCCTACAGGTTGGAAGCGGAATTGTCCATTACCGCTGTCGTAAATAATTTAGCCTACCACATCCTACTGTCGCACACACACGCTCGCTGTTTATCCAGCACCGGCTTTGGAATCTATTGTAACGCTTGCCATAAAGCAAGTCAAATTTGTAGTTCCCTTTCGTCAGCAGGGAACTCCGACGCCTCGTCGGGGGAGTTCCCCTGACGAATTGGGATCACGCTAGGGAGACCAATTGCCTTCGAGTGAATTAAAACGAGCCAATGAACATTGGCATGCAAGGTTTGCATTCCGCGGCCCGCCTACCAGTGCGGGTATAAGGCGGAATCAAGCGCATACACAAACGCTTTCTGCTTCGGAGCCGACCGGTTGTGTCCTCTCTGAGTGAATGAGTTTTAAGATTGTATTTATCTTACGCTCTACGAGTCTGCTGTTTCGGGAAGGGACCTCTCTGTGTTGGTGAGACGGCGTTTCAGCGACCGCACGATTTCCTGTCTGCCGGCTGCGTCTACACGCTGTTAATTCAAAAGCTGTTTTTACAGCTTGTAAACAGTTGAGTGCGCACAGCGGGCTTGCAGTTTCCCCGCTGTGTCGCCGCGTTGGGTCCCTGTGTGCTTCAGCACAATAAAGAGAGTAATTTCTTCCTGAAAGAGCAACACGAGTGAAGATCGCGTTTCAGGATGACGTTTCACTCGTGTGTTTCTGGATGCGATCGTTCCTGTCCTTATTTGACGGCCACGTTCATTGTTTCACGTGCCTAATCAGTGTGTGACACTGCGTTCGTGGGTGGTTCATGTTCTCTCATGAGTGCATGACCACGTCGGCACGTTGTTCGTCACCCCTTTTTAAAGGCTCGAGCCGCTCAGCATGCCGTGTGCCGTCGAGCGCCGGTTGACAGCGTGGGTTGTCACGGCAACCCAACGCGCGTCATTCGGCGCTCAAGATGCGTGGTCAAGATCAAGACTCGCGTGCCTCTATGAGGTGAGTCCCTTTGCTTGTTTCCCGATCTAGTTTCTCTTCTGGTGCACCAGGAGAGGGCTACTTTGGCAAATAACATTGGTTATCTGAGGGTTACAGTGCGGAATGTCTCGCCAGGTGAAAGACCCTCACGAGCTTCCCACTCCTCTAGCGCATCACAAACACGTTGTTCGTCTTGCCTGAGGGCTTGAACGCTCAGCGTGCCGTGTGCCAGCGATGGCCACGTTCACTGTCTTGCATGCCTGGTTGACGGCCATGATCGCTGTTTCACATGCCTAATCAGTGTGTTGAGACGGCGTTCATGGGTGGTTCATGTTCTCTCATGAGTGCATAACCACGTCGGCACGTTGTTCGCCTCCCCTTTCTCGTAAAGGCTTGAGCCGCTCAGCGTGCCGTGTGCCGTCGAGGCTTTGAGTGGGATTTTGGTCCTTATCATGAGGGACCAAGCATTTCATTCGGGGCCCCAGGGGAGGACAGATGTCGATTGCTACATCGGAGAGAGGGCTGTTATACTCTGAAAATGATGCTGAGTTCCTACTGTAATGGTGTGTTCTCATGCTGAAGGTTCAGACTTGACAGCCACACTTCCTGGGTCTAAAGTGCCTAGATGTGTGTGAAAAATTTTGGCAGTATGGAAGTATTTTGGTGCCAATATGGCAAGCCAAACATGCCTAAATCTGCAGAAGTTTTTCCTCTCTCACTACCCCTGCACATTCAGTGCACGTGGGTAGTTCTGACTCGGAGTAGAGCTGCGCTTTATGACTGACCGTGATTAGTCACTGCGCTGGCCTTCGGTCAGACGATGTCCACACTGTGGTCCAGAAGCGCCTTAAAACCAGCCCGCTCGGAGTTCGTTTCCCCCCCAGCAAAAGGAGGGGAAATGACCCTGAGAGGAGCGACCCA
Source organism: Scardinius erythrophthalmus (assembly GCF_964197995.2). Taxonomy (NCBI): domain Eukaryota; kingdom Metazoa; phylum Chordata; class Actinopteri; order Cypriniformes; family Leuciscidae; genus Scardinius; species Scardinius erythrophthalmus. The sequence goes on from NC_138236.1 coordinate 27,502,160, forward strand.
GAGAGTGTGACGAAAACTGCTCTTTGGGAGTGTGTGTCATCACCACTCCTTCTCCCGGAGGAGGGCCGGGTGGAGAATCCTTTGTTAAATTTTTCTAGTTTCTGTTCCGCCGCCGACCAGCTGGTCGGTGGTACCCAAAACCTAAAAAAGAGCAGTTTCTTCCCCCTCTGGGTCATTCACGGTTGGGACTGCCGAACATGCAGTCTCTCCCGCTCAAGAGTAGGACGTCAGTGTGCGCCACCCTCGGGTCTCGCCACTCTCAGTCCTCTCTCCCCAGCTCTCAGATAGCAGTGGCGCCACCTCGGTCACGCCACTCCTGTCTGTCGCTGGGCGGGAAGGCGAGCCGCCCTCGGGCCTTGCTCCTTGTCTCCTCCGCTTCCCTCGCCAGGCGACAGACCGCAGCAGAACACTCTCGGGTCTTCTCTGCCGTCTGTCCCCCGGTGGAGGCAGGTAGGTGTTGTTCAAATACACACCTAGACCCCGCTCTCGGCCGCCACAATGCCACCAGAGCCGTGTCCCTGCCCTCCACCTCGCTGCCCCTCCGCGGGTACGCCGGTCGTGCGGGTGGGCTCGTTGCGGCGGTTTCTCGGAGCCTGGTTAGAGCTCCCGAGTCCGTCTCGCTGGCTCATCCGCACCAACCGGCTCGGCTATGCAATTCAATTTGCACGCCGGCCTCCCAAGTTCAGGGGCGTCCACTTCACCCATGTGCGTCCAGTGGATGCCCCGGTCTTGCGGAAAGAGATCGACGTCCTACTGGCGAAGGACGCGATCGAGCCGGTCCCTCCAGCCGATATGAGGTCAGGGTTTTACAGCCCTTACTTCATTGTACCAAAGAAAGGCGGTGGGTTACGGCCAATCCTGGATCTGCGAGTATTGAATCGGGCCCTGCACAAGCTCCCGTTCAAGATGCTCATGCAGAAACGCATTTTCGAGTGCATCCGTCCCCAGGATTGGTTTGCAGCGATCGACCTGAAGGACGCGTACTTTCATGTCTCGATTCTTCCTCGACACAGACCGTTCCTTCGGTTTGCTTTCGAGGGTCGAGCATATCAGTACAAGGTCCTACCCTTCGGGCTGGCCCTGTCGCCCCGTGTCTTCACGAAAGTCGCGGAGGCGGCCATTGTTCCCATGAGAGAACAAGGCGTTCGCATTCTCAACTACCTCGACGACTGGCTCATTCTGACACACTCGCGAGATGTGTTGTGCGATCACAGGGACATGGTGCTCCGGCACCTCAGTCAGTTGGGGCTTCAGGTCAACTTGGACAAGAGCAAACTCTCCCCTGTGCAGAGGATCTCTTATCTCGGTATGGAGCTGGACTCGGTCGCCCAGACTGCGCGCCTCACGGAGGAACGCGTCCAGTCAGTGCTCAACTGCCTCAAGTCTTTTCGAGGCAAGTCAGCGGTTCCACTGAAACAATTTCAGAGGCTCCTGGGGCATATGGCAGCCGCAGCCGCAGTAACGCCGCTCGGTCTGTTGCATATGAGACCGCTCCAGCACTGGCTTCGCGATCGAGTCCCGAGGTGGGCGTGGCAGAGCGGCAAGTTCCGGGTCAAAGTCACCCCGAGCTGTCGCCAAACCTTCTCCCCTTGGTTGGATCCTGGGTTTCTACGGGCCGGAGTGCCCCTAGTCCAGGTTTCCAGGCATGCTGTGGTTTTCACAGATGCTTCTGCCAAGGGCTGGGGGGCCACGTACAGAGGGCATGCAGTCTCGGGTCTGTGGACGGGGCCCCAGCTGCATTGGCACATCAACTGCCTAGAGTTGCAAGCAGTACACCTAGCTTTGTGTCGCCTCAAGGGGTTTCTCAGACACAAACACGTACTGGTCCGTACGGACAGCACTGCGACCGTTGCGTACATCAACAGACAAGTCGGTCTACACTCCCGTCGTATGTCGCGACTCGCCTCCCACCTCCTCCTATGGAGTCAGAAGCATCTGAGGTCGCTTCGTGCCGTTCATGTCCCCGGGGAGCTCAATCGTGTGGCCGACAAACTTTCACGTCGGTCCCCCCTTCCGGGAGAATGGCGACTTCATCCCCAGGTGGTCCAGCTGATCTGGCGAATCTTCGGAGCCGCACAGGTAGACCTGTTTGCCTCTCCGGACACGACCCATTGCCAGTGGTATTACTCCCTGACCGAAGGGACTCTCGGCACAGATGCCCTGGCACACAGCTGGCCCCGGGACCTACGCAAATATGCGTTTCCCCCAGTGAGCCTTCTTGCACAAACTCTGTGCAAGGTCAGGGAGGACGAGGAGCAAGTCCTTTTGGTGGCCCCGTATTGGCCAACCCGGACTTGGTTCCCAGAACTCATGCTCCTCGCGACAGCCTCTCCTTGGCCGATTCCTCTGAGGAACGACCTTCTTTCTCAGAGACGGGGCACCCTATGGCACCCGCGTCCAGACCTCTGGAAACTCCATGTCTGGTCCCTGGACGGGACGCGGAGGTCCTAGATGGCCTACCACAGGCAGTGGTAGATACCATCTCTTTAGCTAGAGCCCCCTCTACGAGGCGCCTCTATGCTCTGAAGTGGAACCTGTTCGTCGGCTGGTGTTCTTCCCACGGGGAGAAACCACGAACTTGCCCGATCGGTGTTGTGCTCTCCTTCCTACAACAGGGGTTGGAGCGAAGGCTGTCTCCCTCCACCCTCAAAGTGTATGTTGCCGCAATAGCCGCGCATCACGATGTAGTTGAAGGTAAGTCCGTGGGGAAGCACAACCTGGTCATCAGATTCCTCAAGGGTGCTAGGAGGCTAAATCCACCTCGCTACTTGCACCCGGTACCCTCTTGGGACTTAACTTTAGTGCTCAAAGCGCTCCAAAGTCCTCCTTTTGAGCCTTTGCTGACAGTCGAGCTTAATATCCTGTCCATTAAGACAGCACTCCTTTTTTTTCTTCATTTTATTATTTTGTTTCTCTCTTTTTTTTTCTATATATATATATAATTTTTTTTTTCTCCCACACCTCTGTTAACCTACAAATCTGTTAACCCAGCGTCTAAGTTCTGTGCTCACACTCGCTTTTCTTATTTGCATATCTGCCCTTTCTACATTTTTTTTCTCTTATTTTTGTTCAGTAGTAGTAGTCTCTCTCTCTCTCTCTCTCTTTTTTTTTTTTTTTTTCTCTTCTCTTTTCCTTTTTTTAGCAATCTCTCTCTCTCTCTCTCTAGCTCTTTCTCTCTCTCTCTAGCTCTTTCTCTCTCTCTCTAGCTCTTTCTCTCTCTCTCTAGCTCTTTCTCTCGCTCTCTCTCTCTCACTGTCTCTCCCTCCCTTTCAATCTCTAATAAGGCATACATGTGCCTTTCCTTGTATATTGAGTATTTATGTCTTGACTTTCTGTTTGTCTTTGTCTATATGTGTAAAGTTCTCTGGTCCAGTATCTGTTTGTTAGTTTTGTATTCACGTTCAACACCACTACTCCATCTCAGCTTAATCATAAACAAAAATGTTGGAAAACATGGTATGCGAGAAATGACACACATTCACCTAATACTGAGGATAAAAAACACTCCATATTACATATTACATCAACTAAACCCCTCTATCCCTCTCTCTCGCTCAACACTCTTTCTTTCTCTTTATCACTTCATATGTCTCTTCTTAAACCATATATACGTGCTAGCCCACAACTCTGATATACCTGACATACACACATGCAACCACTTAAATTGATAACATGGAATGTACGCGGCTTCCGTAACCAAACCAAAAGACTCAAAGTAATTAATCATCTAATAAAATTGGGGGCTGATGTTTGCTTCCTTCAAGAAACACACTTAACAGACCCAGAATTGCAACATCTTAACTTTAAACAATTTGACAAAATTTATTCTTCAACATATAACAACAAACAAAGAGGTGTCTCTATTTTAATAAATAAAGACATTCATTTCTCACTAAATCAATCTATCATGGACCCAGACGGTAGATTCATCATCATTAATGCAACTCTAAATCATACAACATTTACATTGGCAAACATTTATGGCCCTAACAATGATGACCCATCTTTCTTCCACAATCTCTTCTCCATACTATCAAATTCAAATAATCTCATCATAGCAGGAGATTTCAATACAGTCATCAATCCTACAATTGACCGCTCGAGCACCTCTGGCAACTTAAGAAACTGGCACTCCACTGACATAATAAAGCAATATATGGAGGACTATGGCCTTAGCGACAGTTGGAGAATGAGGAACCCTTTTTTAAGAGAATATTCATATTTTTCCACCGTCCACCAATGTTCATCTAGAATTGACTTATTTATCATCAGCAACTCGCTAATAACCAAGATATCAGATAACACAATTCACCCAATTGTAATCAGTGATCATGCCCCTATCTCTCTGTCTATAAATACTCAAACATATGCTAAAACTTCAACTACATGGCGCTTCAATACCTCACTATTAGAAGACTCCAACTTTACAACCCTTATAAGGCAAGAGTGGGCATTCTTTTTGGAAATGAACGACTCTCCAGACACCTCACCTTCACTGCTATGGGAAACTGGGAAGGCCGTAATCAGAGGAAAAATTATATCATACTCTTCATATAGGAAAAAACAGCAACAAGAATTGGAAAATAGATTAGAACAAAAAATCAAATTCCTCACAAATGAAATATCTCACCACCCCAGTGAATCAAATCAGAAAGAATTAAAGGAACTTAAAACTCAAATTGATGACATCATACAAAAAAAAAACACAATTTCAAATTCAACAACTGAAACTTAATGGTCTTCAATATAGTAATAAAGCAAACAGTAAACATTTAGCAAATCTACTCCAATACAAGAAAGAGAAATCAATCATCCCAGCCATCCTAGATGCTGCAGGAAATATTAATCAAAACCCACAGGATATAAATAACATATTTCGGAATTTTTACAGCAACCTCTATTCCCCCACTCACCAACCTACTCAATCAGAAATCGACACCTTCTTGAACAGTCTGACATTGCCAAAATTAACTGCAGAACAAACCAACATCTTAGACACACCCCTTAGCCTTAATGAACTTACTAAAGCACTCAATAACATTCCTAGCAATAAATCTCCCGGGCCAGATGGATTACCAGCTGAATTTTACAGACACTTCTGGGACATATTATCACCACTATTCAACAGAGTAATTATAGAAATTAAAACGTCATCTACCTTACCCACACACATGAATACAGCAGCCATGACATTACTGCTAAAACCCAACAAAGATCCATCTAACCCTTCTAGTTACCGACCTCTCTCACTATTGAATACTGACTTGAAAATTATTACCAAAGCACTAGCAACCAGAATAGAAACAGTCACCCCCACACTCATTCATCCAGATCAGACAGGCTTCATAAAAAATAGACACGCCACAGATAATGTCCGCAGACTTTTCAATCTATTTAATATATCACAAGAAAGACAACAGAAAACCATTATCATTTCACTTGATGCAGAAAAAGCTTTTGATAAGGTAAACTGGTCTTTTTTATTCAATACACTTCACAAGTTCGGTTATGGAGAGTCGTTCATCCACTGGATTAAAATACTGTACACATCACCCAGGGCCACCATCACCACTAACGGAATCACTTCACAGAGTTTCACACTGCATCAGGGCACCAGACAGGGATGCCCACTCTCGCCTTCCCTCTTCGCAATTTTCATTGAACCACTCGCAGTAGCAATAAGACAAAACACCATAATCAAAGGAATTCAGGTAGACAACGCACAACACAAAATCAGTTTATATGCAGATGATCTTCTACTTTATTTACAGAACCCACGAGTATCACTTCAAGAAACGTTCAACATTATCAGCAGATTCTCCCTTGTCTCACATTACACTATCAACTGGAACAAGTCAATTTTACTACCACTCTCAGATGATGCATGGGATTCTGGAGCTCAGGACACATCCCTCCACCTTCACACAGGCAACATCAAGTACCTAGGGATTCAGATTTCCCCCAGGCTGTCAGAGCTTTTCACCCTCAACTATACTCCACTCCTAAAGAAAATTGAAGATGAATATAAACGCTGGTCTAAACACCCACTCACACTCATCGGAAGAATAGCTGCTGTCAAAATGAAAACCCTACCCCAAATAAATTACCTTTTTTCTATGATCCCTATCACTCCTACAGATAAATGGTTCAAAACTCTTAATTCATTAACAACACAATTTTATTGGAAAAACAAAAAACCCAGGATATCACTCTCAACACTACAAAATAAAAAATCACATGGGGGGCTTGAGGCACCAAACTTTCATCACTACTTCCTGGCTAATCAATTACAATACCTAGCTAAATGGATCAATATACACAAGCATAATTATCCTTGGCTAGAACTGGAACAAAACAAATGCACAAATATCTCAGTTGCAGATCTCCCCTTCCTTTCACAATCAATCAAAAAATCCAAACTCTGCCAACACATTACCATCCATTCAACTCTGACAGCCTGGTGGAAAACGAACCAAATCACAAAATCATCACTAGAATTAAACAGGTACACCCCACTCTGGCACAACCCAGAATTCATGATACAGAACAAACCTCTTTATTTCCCCACATGGGCACAAAAAGGAATCACACATCTTCACCACTTATTTGAGAACCAACATTTCATGTCATTTAACACACTCACACAGAAATATGGGGTTGGGAGAGAACAATTCCTTCAATATCAACAAATTAGACTTCAAATTAAAGATAAAACCACACTTACCAACAATACATTACAACCTTCCCAGCTTATAGAAGAAATTTTGAAAATTAATAACTTCAAAAAATTAACCTCCCAACTATATACACTAATCTCCAACCAAAACACAACAATAACACTCCCAACAACCAAGTGGGAAACCGACCTGGCCGTCTCTTCCAACCCTGAATACTGGGAACAAATCTGTAGGAATACATTTTCCATGACCGATAACACAAACCTGCAGCTTATACAATATAAAGTCATTCATAGAACTCACATCACCCAAAGTAAAATGTTCAAAATGGGCCTACACAACACCGAAATCTGTTCACAATGCACTTTGGGTAGCACAGACGACTATTTGCACGCCATGTGGCACTGCCAACCAGTTCACTCTTTTTGGATTACAGTCACTGAAACACTGTCCACTATCCTGAGCCACAGAATCCCATCGTCACCAACACTTTGTCTCATAGGCGACTCTTCCGAAATCCATATCCCACAAAAATACAGGAATCCGTTGCTCATCTCTCTAGCTGTCGCTAAGAAAGTAGTTCTCCAAAACTGGAAATCAAAAAAATCTTGCCACATCAAACACTGGACAAATTTAATCTCAGAATACATTTCAATGGAAAAACACAATGCACACAGAAGGAAGCAAACATCAGCCTTTGAAGACAACTGGTCACCATTTTTGACATTTCTTAATACCACACAAACATAACTACAAGCCGTGTACATTACCAACTTTTGTTCTTGCACCCATCACTTCATACATACACATAGGCATACACTTATGCATAACACGTTTCCAAACCCTTTTCCCTTTCAAACACCCTAGCCATGACCAACTAATATAAATCTTAGATTAACAAATAAAATTTGCTTAAGATCATTCTACTTAATCAATAATAATACGTTTTTGTGTTTGTCAACTGTCCTTTCCCTCTGTTGTCTGTCTATCACCTTGTCATGTCCTACAGTATATGTTATGTTACACTCTGTTCGTGGTGTTATAATCCCCCCCCACCCCTCATGTACCCAGGGTCCTACTAAATTGGTTGAATGATCACGCACTGTATATAAATCTGTTGTCAGTATTGTAATATATTGTGTATATGATTTGCTTTATTAAACAATAAAGTTGTCCTCCGAAGAGGGGGGGTGGTGGCGGGCCAAAAAAAAAAAAAAAAAAAAAAAAAAAGACAGCACTCCTGTTAGCATTGGCTTCTTTCAAGAGGGTGGGGGATCTGCAGGCTTTTTCGGTCGACGAATCGTGCCTAGAGTTCGGGCCCGGCCTTTCTCACGTTGTGTTGAGACCCCGGCTCGGATATGTGCCCAAGGTTCCTACCACTCCCTTCGTGGACCAGGTAGTGAACCTGCAAGCACTGCCCCAGGAGGAGGCAGACCTAGCCCTAGCTTTTCTCTGTCCCGTCCGGGCCCTCCGGGTTATATAGACAGAACGCAAAGCTTTAGGACCTCAGATCAGCTCTTTGTTTGTTATGGAGTACAGTAATTAGAGGGAATAGGTGTGTCGGCTTGCAACGCCATTCCGTGAGCGGATACGTGTGTCTTTTTGCTCCGTTGGTTACCCAACAAACGGCTAACCTCGTGAGTTCCTCCATCACCCCCTCCGGTGCCAGGCGTTGCGGACCGCCCGGCACCAGGTCTGCTACCTTCAGTAAGGAGTTGCTAGTAGACTGGGTGTTTTCCAGTGGTCCCTGCGGCGACCCATGATTGCCATGTGCAGTTCAGCCGTGTCTTCCCCTTGACAGACTCATTCTGTCGTCCTTGTTGAGTATGCTCCTCACTCCTCCGGACTGGGACTACCTTCAAGGACTGCCATATGTTTCACTACCCTACGTGGTTAGTACATATGTGTATTGAGGGCCTTCCTCTAGGCTGCCTCAGCTTCCGCAGCGTTCCCCCCCCCCTATTATATCCTTGGGGTCGGACACGCTTTCCCAGTGTTATCCAATATCCACTGATTGGGTCTTGCGGAACAGCAGTGTGATTCCCTAGCTAGCTCCCGCAAAATTTCTGGAAACTGCTGCAGGGCTGTAGCTTAGCTGGGCGCTGGAAGGGGCCAGCACCATGGCGTTTTGGTAGGGATCCCAATTCGTCAGGGGAACTCCCCCGACGAGGCGTCAGAGTTCCCTGCTGACGAAAGGGAACGTCTCGGTTACGTATGGTAACCCTCGTTCCCTGAGTCCAGGGAACGGAGACGCCTCGTCCCGTCGCCATGCTGCTGTACCTTCGCGGAGGACTGGACACTGTTCGGCTCCTCAGCGAAAAGCGTTTGTGTATGCGCTTGATTCCGCCTTATACCCGCACTGGTAGGCGGGCCGCGGAATGCAAACCTTGCATGCCAATGTTCATTGGCTCGTTTTAATTCACTCGAAGGCAATTGGTCTCCCTAGCGTGATCCCAATTCGTCAGGGGAACTCCCCCGACGAGGCGTCTCCGTTCCCTGGACTCAGGGAACGAGGGTTACCATACGTAACCGAGATGTTTTCTTATGTCTCATTAGAACTACTGAAACGCGACCCGATCTGGCAATCTTACATAGCGTGGATATACCAGATAAAGGACCGCAAAGCGGTGGCATAAGTGCCTTTCACCCTGTCACGACTTGATGAACCACTGAAACGATTTTGGAAACATTATTTGAAGGTAAAAAATCCTACTTAGTGTTGCTTTAATGGTCCCATGAAAAACAGTTTATAAAACCCCCGGACGCCTCGGACAGTACGTCAATAGTGGACATGTCCGGGCAAAAGAGGACGTTTGGTTACCCTGATCTACTCAACCCGTCTGAATAGGGCTTTATAAATATATTTTGTAACTAATTAAAATGTAACCATAACCACCATCTGTAATGTAGTCCACTGAAGGCAAGTTTGTAGAGAACCCAAGTGCAGTTTATTTACAAAATGTGATCAAACATAAAAGGCATGGCATGGCAATAAACGTGGACATGACACTTACCTACATTAGTAACAGGAAACAATACTTGACCAAGACACATGGCAAACATGAGGGCCAAATACACACAAGTCTAATGACTAGACAAGGTACATGAATGACATGAAACATGACTGACATGAAACAAAAACAAAACCAGACATGACATGACACCATCATCGTTTTACACCATCATGCTGATGATGATTCTTTAGTCATTCGTCAATCCTGTAGCCTGAAAAACTGTTGTGAAACCACCCTTACATTATATGAAAAACTATGATGTATATTTTAGAGCCATTACAATATGCATTTTTATTTCCCTAAGGATAGTAAATACACATTTACAATCAAAATTATTTTAATTTAACAACATTGTATTTTTATCGTATTTATAATTATTTATGTATTATTTTAACATATTATTTTTAATGTAACTTCAAATCTCTTTCAAAATACAAGTGTACATTTCAGTAAAAATCAGTAAATAAAGTTAGAAGATCATTAAAACACCACAATAAAAAGTAGGCTTTTTATATGTGTCCAACATACCTAACACCATATATATGTCAAACACACATGGGTTTCTTATATGTTTGTGAATAATCTTATAGAAAGAATCAGATAAAGAAAGAAGCCAGTGGAAATAAGAATATTTTTGGAAAACATGCCAACATACTACATATCCATAATCCATATACTAATCTAAAGCATGATTAGTCCTCTGGTCTCTCTCGGGTCTCATCAGATCAGATACAAGCAGATACTGAGAAGGCAAATTGCAGCTGTAAGTCATAACAAGAAATGAGAGAGTTATTTGAACTGTTTGCATTGAGAAAAGAACATAAATGTTATTGTTGAATACATTGTGATTAACACAACATTGGAGAACTTTTGAGAAATGTATTTACCATGACTCAGTAGGCTGGTGAGTGAGACGCTGGCATTTGATTTAGCTGTGGTGCCAGCTGTGGTGCCAGCTGTAGTTCCAGCTGTAGTGCCAGCTGTGGTACTTACAACATTAGTAGAATTGACATTAGCTAGATTAACCAGAACAGGGGACTGAAGTACACTTTTTGGTGCTCCCAGCTCAGGTCCTTCAAAACAAATGGCAAAATGGCAGTATAATCAGCTCAGAGTTTATGCATGTACAGTTGGGATCAAAAGTCTGAGGCCAAAATAAAAAATTTAGCATTTTTTCATATGTATTATACATTTTCCCCACTGCATTTTATATTATATAAAAACAATTTAAGTGAAAGGAGAATAGAAACATTTACATATTTCATAATTATTAGCATTTGGTATGTCCACCTTTTGCTTTATTGACAGCAGCACTAATGATGACATAGATTCCTTACTGTAAGTAAAACTTAATGATCCATGCAAAAAAAAAAAAAAAACATGGATGTGAGGTTCATAAGGTATGTTAAATCTGTCTATTTGATTCGTGTCCTAGAGCTAAATCTGCAATATTTGATCAATTTTTAATGGATTGTTTTACAAAAATAAGGGAATGTTATTTCTACATTTTTAGGGATAGTTCACTTTGAAATTAAATTTTGGTATGTTTTAGCTTACCTCAAGGGCATCCAAGATGTAGGTGTCTTTGTTTACGCAGTAGTTTCAATTTTGATATTTTTAGGTCAAACCGTTCTTGTCTGTCAGTCATATAATGCAGGTCTATGGTCACTGTCTCAAAGAGCATGAACAGAGTCCAAATTAAAACATTTCCCCATCGTAAGTACACATTGATGGCCTAAAACACGAAACGAGCGGTTTGTGTGAGAAAACGAACAGTATTTATATCGTTTTTACCTCTTGTAAACAAACACATTCAACTGATCTGAAGGCGCGCGCGCTTCTGGCGCTTTCTTCTTCTTGTTTTTTTTTACGGCAGATCGCAAACAAATATGCATTACCGCCACCTATCTCAGAAATGGACCATTGACACTTTCCTATACTTCTTTAACCTATCAACCGACATAAATTCCCCTTATTTACCCGCAGAGGCTTCATAGAATTCCATCCGGCGCTGCGTGTTCAGCTCCTCCGTCCACTCTCAGCCCCCATGACAGGAAAAAAAAAACCCCACGTCCAAGTGATCTGAGGGCGCGCGTGCTTGAGTGACGAAGGCGCCGGTGTGGTGAACCTGTATTAAATGAGGTTTTTTTTTCTGTCATGGGGGGGAAATGGTCATTTTTCCGCAACGCTGGATGAAATTCTATGAAGCCTCTATGCGGGTAAATAAGAGGAATTTATGTCGGTTGATAGATTAAAGAAGTATAGGAAAGTGTCAATGGTCCATTTCTGAGATAGGTGGCGGTAATGCACATATTTGTTTGCCATCCGCCATAAAAAAACAAGAAGAAGAAGAAAGCGCCAGAAGCGCGAGCGCCCTCAGATCAGTTGGATGTGTTTGTTTACAAGAGGTAAAAACGATATAAATACTGTTAGTTTTTTCACACAAACCGCTCATTTCGTGTCATAGGCCATCAATGTGTACTTACGATGGGGAATTGTTTAATTTGGACTCTGTGCATGCTCTTTGAGACAGTGACCATAGACATGCATTATATGACTGACAGACAAGAACGGTTTGACCTAAAAATATCAAAATTGAAACTACTGCGGAAACAAAGACACCTACATCTTGGATGCCCTTGAGATAAGCTAAAACATACCAAAATTTAGTTTCAAAGTAAACTATCCCTTTAAACTCAGCCTACATTGACCAAAGTTCTACAAAAAGGACATAAACGATACCAGGGACACCGAAACACCGGAGAACATGAAATTTGGTGGGCATGTAGCCCCACTAGACTTCTACGGAAAAATATCGTTTGGTCCCCGGGGGCCACTCCAAACCCAAAAATGCAGTTTTTCCTAAATAACTACCTGAACCGTGGCACAGAGGATGAAGAATTTTTTATGGTATGTTGGTCTTAAGGGCCCACATCAACCTAGCCCATAATCGATTGTCAAAGTTTTTTTTTTTTCTTTTTTCTCGTCATCTACTGAATTTTTTCGTCAACGATACCAGGGACACCGAAACACAGGGGAACATGAAATTTGGTGGGCATGTAGCCCCACTAGACTTTTACAGAAAAATTTAGTTTGGTCCCCGGGGGCCACTCCCCCCCCCGCACTGGGCTCCCCCAAACCCAAAAAATGCAGTTTTTCCTAAATAACTACCTGAACCGTGGCACCGAGGATGAAGAAATTTTTATGGTATGTTGTTCTTAAGGGCCCACATCAACCTAGCCCATAATCACTCATTTGTGATTTGCACCCCTCCCATAAAAAATGAAAATGCAATATTATTCTGCTTTAATCGCCCCTATCTTCAGTTGAGATGTTCAGAACTGCACCATATTTCATGTGTATGATTAACTTGACATCCTCTGGGGGTATGCTAAGTTTCGTAGAATTTCATCCATGGGGGGTATAAAATAAATTCATTTATGTGCACATTTAGTGACTTTACACTCATCGGCCTGTAGATGGTGTTGTTGAGCGAAGGGTTGCTGGTTTAGGATGATACTGTCACTAAGGTTGCCAACTGTCCTGAATTAGACGTCCCGTATTTTGGGCCTAATTTATTTGTCCCGTGCGTGACCTCCCGTGTCCCGTTTTTTGACAAGCTGATAAACCACTGACTGATACAACAGCAACAGCAGCAGTGCTGACCACGACACTTGAGAATGATCACCGACACCTGTCATCATCCAATCACAGCTTTTTTTAATCACTGTTTTGAGACAAATCATTGTTTGATTTGCGAACATCCTCTGCCGTCTGGTCGCTTCCGCTTCAAGCCGAACTCGTCTCGCGCTAATGGTAATTTCCTTTCACTGTCCACGTTTTGATTTCGGCTAATCAATTTTGGCGAATGCAATCAACGTGATTATTGTACATGAGTCTAACATCCATGTTAAAAAAGCTTGAAAAAAGCAAGAAAACATGTAATCTACCTGAGGGAATAATATGCTCAAAAAACATTTCTGATTATTATTAATGTTTTAAAGCTTTTAGAAAGTACATAGAAAGCTTTTGTAACATTATCTTAACTGTCACCTTTGATTAATGTAATGCATCCTTGCTGAATAAAAGTAGGCAATTACTTTCTTTATTTTTTTTCCCAAAAAATAATCTTACTAACCCCAAACTTTTGAACTGTAAGCCTAGTGTATAATGTTAAAAAAGCTTTCTATTTTAGATAAATGCTGTTATTTTGAACTATGGTTTGTTTGTAATGTGACTTTTTTCAGACATTAAAATTATTTTTAGAATTAAATGCATAAATAGGTTAAGCAATACAAATGTGTTTATGTCTGATAACCTTTTAAACACAAACTTAACTGCAGACACTGAAATGACGTACATTGTGTGATACAGTACAAATATTTTGAGTGTCCCTCATTTTCCTATAAATAACCACGATTGTCCCGCATTTTCCTTTTCTGAAGTTGGCAACCCTAACTGTCACAAACACACATGCAGGAATACAAACAAACGCAAGCATGCACACACACTGACATCCACATGCACAGACACCAACCCATACACCAACCCAGTCTCACGGCAGTTCGTGACATAGTCACGAAATTTAATCTATTGATTCGTGTTCGTGGACACGATTTTCCCCATTTTTTCGTGTCACTCAGCACGACTTTCAATCTAATGTATTTCAATGGGACGTATTTTTCGTGCCTGCACCACGTTTTTCTTTCGAGAGCACAGTATTGTTTTTTTTCTCAATTGTTATTCATTTTGCAAACTTTAAGAGCTACATTACTCAATATTTAATCAATAGATTTTAATCCTCGTTTTTATTGCTTTATATTCGGTAGGCTACTCAACATTAATCTATTTATTCGTGTCCAAGGGCACAAATATCCTTATTTTTTTCGTGTCACTCAGCACGACATTCAATGTATTTCAATGGGACGTATTTTTCGTGCTTGCACGTCTTTCTTTCGAGAACACACTATTTTTTTTCTCAAATGTTTGGCTATTCCTTTTGCAAAATTTAAGGGCTACATTGCTCAACATTTAATCAGGAGATTTTAATCCTCGTTGTATTGTAGCCTATTCGGTAGGCTACTCAACACGAATTTATTCGTGTCCAAAGGCATTTCATTTTTTTCGTGTCACTCAGCACGACTTTCAATCTAATGTATTTCAATGGGGCGTATTTTTCGTGCTTGCACCACGTTTTTCTTTCGAGAGTTGTTTTTTCTCAATTGGTATTCATTTTGCCAACTTTAAGGGCTACATTACACAACATTTAATCAGGAGATTTTAATCCTTGTTTTTATTGCTTTATATTCGGTATAGGCTACTCAACATGAATCTATTTATTAGTGTCCATGGGCTCAAATTTTCTTCTTTTTTTCGTGTCATTCAGCACGACTTTCAATCCAATGTATTTCAATGGGACGTATTTTTCGTGCCTGCACCACGTTTTTTTTTCGAGAGCACCGTATTGTTTTTTCTCAATTGTTATTAATTTTGCAGACTTTAAGGGCTACATTACACAACATTTAATCAGGTGATTTTAATCCTCGTTTTTATTGCTTTATATTCGGTATAGGCTACTCAACATGAATCTATTGATTCGTGTTCATAGGCACGAATTTCCTTCTTTTTTTCGTGTCACTCAGCACGACTTTCAATCTAATGTATTTCAATGGGACGTATTTTTCGTGCCTGCACCACGTTTTTTTTCGAGAGCACGGTAGGCTATTGTTTTTTCTCAATTGTTATTAATTTTGCAGACTTTAAGGGCTACATTACTCAACATTTAATCAGGTGATTTCAATCCTCGTTTTTATTACTTTATATTCGGTATAGGCTACTCAACACAAATTGATTCGTGTCCATGGGCACGAATTTCCTTCCTTTTTTCGTGTCACTCAGCACGACTTTCAATCTAATGTATTTCAATGGGACGTCTTTTTCGTGCCTGCACCACGTTTTTCTTTCAAAACACAGTATTGTTATTTTTATTTTTTTTTGTGATTCATTTAGAAAACTTTAGGGGCTACTTTGCCCATCATTTAATCAGGAGATTTTAATCCTTGTTTTATTGCTTTTTAAATTATAATCGGTAGGCTACTCAACATTGTAAACCATCGTCAGTGCTTCCTTACATTAAAAAAATATGTATATTATTCCTGAATGCGAGTGCAAAGTTGAGTTACGGCTATTGCTTCTAAATATTCCTGTTTCTTTGCTGAAAAATACCGGTTTTCCATCGGTTTGGCGTGTCAAATCTAACAGTAACTACATTTCCCACGAGCCTTATCGACCGTTACTATGGATGACGACAGATAAAACTGAGGACCCGCCACCGATTCTCTTTTAATGATATCCTCATCTTTTTTCAACACACACGCGAAAGTGTGCTTGATAATTCAACAATACTATGTGTTATGGCCATCAGTTTTATTTGTTTCCAGTATTACCCATGATCATCAGCTTCCGTTGCTATGGAGACGGAGCCAGCCCGCCCTGTAATTGGGTGATTTCTTCAGTGATTTCTCATTGCGCTCAAACCACTTTCCAGGTAAGTTGCTAGGCTCATTCGTACGTAACGATCACGTTTTGCTATAAATAATTGATGCATTTGCCATATTAGATTCACATGATTTACACGTTAGGGCAACGAATTAAAGCCCGTCCAAGGTTTGCTCATTATCAGAAAAAAATCCT
This sequence comes from Scardinius erythrophthalmus, assembly GCF_964197995.2. Classification (NCBI taxonomy): domain Eukaryota; kingdom Metazoa; phylum Chordata; class Actinopteri; order Cypriniformes; family Leuciscidae; genus Scardinius; species Scardinius erythrophthalmus. The sequence goes on from NC_138236.1 coordinate 27,518,544, forward strand.
GTGAAATTAGGCTTGCTAAATGGATAGCCAACTTCAACATGCTAACTCTAACGTTAGTTATCTAAAATATGTAATTTTCTCTCGATCATCGTGGTTCACCCACAGTGTCACTGTAATGTGTCAGTAATAACAATATTATCACTTGGTCTAAACTTATACTGCACATAACGCTGCCTTTTAATCTGGGATGTCGAACCCCAGGCACATGTTACGCGCGCGCGCCTTTAAAAAAAAATTACGCGCACAGGAAATAGGAGCAACGTGAATCTGTATTTATTTATTTTAAGTATTTATAAGAAAATGGGAATCACTCACTATTAGGGTCATTAATAGGGTACATAAACACTACATAATCAACATTTTCTGTTGTTCTCCATGCAGATCCTGTCAAACACATCACCTGTCCGAACCTATAGCCACACCTGATTTCAAAACCCAAAGGCACTTTTAAGAGCCAACCTCAATCTCTTCTTTATTTTCTATATCTCACATTCTCTCTGTTCTCAATATCTATATTTCTCTCTCCATCTATCTCACAGTCTTTATCTATTGCTCGTTCTTTTCTCTCTGTCTGTCTTTGTCTACTTGTCTCTTATCCATCTTTGTCTGTCTGTCTGTCTGTCTGTCTGTCTGTATCTGACTGTTATAATGCCGGGGGGGTCTACAAAAAAGAACTGCCCTTTTTGTCAGGGCATTTTATTTTGTGCACAAAAGGTCTGTTCACACTGTAAAAAGGAGCAACCTCAGAAGCAGCGCCTCAAGAAGAAGCTTCAGAGGTTTGATGAGAAGCGAGATGAATGGGTGGTTGGTCGTAAGAAAAACCACAACATTGCATCCATCAAGGATGAAGCCAATATCCTGGTACGTACAATTTCATACATGACATTAAACTTTCCAGATCATCTAGGAAGTACATTCAGTGGTACCATTTGTTATTAAGTGAGCATGCCAGCGCAAGGTCAGAAAGACAGTATTTTTTGCCAATATAGATAAAGTTAAATTATTTTTTTCTAATGATACTTTGTCCTCCCTGTGTCATCAGAACTAATTTAAAAGTACAATTTAACTATCAAATTTGAAGGTAGATGTAATTGTGATTTTTAGTTTTTATTTTAGTGGTAGGCTAATACCCTAAAGTAAACACATCTTCACCATAACACATCACAGACCTTAATGATCTACCAGAGCAAAATTTGAACACACAGCAAATATAATTGATACTCAGGAATTCTTGAGTTCATAACAAATACAGGCATGTATTGTGACAGAATTGCAATATAATAATCAAACTTTCTTATCGAGTGGATGAGAAATAACAAATGAACTGCATTCATACTGTACTACTCAAAACAACAATGTGCACGTGTCTACTGTAAATATGTGCAGCATTCACCCATTTGGTCATGTTATCACTAAGGTTCTGCCTTTTTAAAATAAATCTTTAGATTGTCATTGTCCAGTTGCACAATGGCTACATAATCTTATCAACGTAGGTGCAAAACCCAAGCTCCTAATATTACAAAAAGTTATATTTTAACCTTATTTTCTATATATATTTGTTTTTTTTGCTTCTACTGTATGAGCCTTCCTGTTTGCACATACTTGGTTTTACAAAAGCAAAACTCACTATTAGGTTAAAAATCCTGAATGGCAGTAACCTGGATGCTGTCATTAATAATGTTATATTTTCTTAATAATTAATATTCCTAGTTATTTTTTATGTTGTTTTTCTATTTCATTAAACAGCAAAAATACACAATGTTGTCATTGCAGCTTGAGAAACTCCATGCCATTGGATACAAGCCAGTTCTGCTTCTTGGAAAGGAGACCAAAAAAAAAGAAATGAAGTGTGAAATATTAACCCCTCGCTGCACCCTCTCCGCCTATGCCCAGGACTACCTTCAGAAGATAGGTTCATTTTATGAATACCTTTGTGAAGGTGAGATGCATGCACTGTATCTTAAAGTCACAGTTCACAATTTGTGTTGAGAGCGCAAAAGATTTTATTATCTTAAAGGAGATTTAACATTGAGCTTAATTTTTTGTAAATCACAAAAATCTGGACATACTAATTGAACACATGAAATTCGCAAAGACACGTTTTGGTTACTGGGTCAATGAATTAAATGATATATATATATATATATATATATATATATATATATATATATATATATATATATATATATATATATATATATATATATATATATATATATATATATATATATATATATATATTCAATAAAACAATATCAAGGACGGCGCTAAAATGTAGAGCATTACCAGAAATAACACAAAGAAAAAGAAAACAATCAAATGTTGGCTGGATACACCAAAAACTTACACTGCTACTAACTTTGAGGCATAACCCAGACTGTAAACAAACATTATACTTGTCATTTTTTGAATAGATATTATGAGCAGTTTGGGTTTTATTTTCCCGACTTAAAGATATATTGTATTGGTTATAGTCATTGGAAATCAATCAAATATATTGCAGATATCTAATACATCCAGTTGACACTCAATAGTTCTCCTGCAATCAAAAGTGCCTTCAAATCTGGTTGGGCAAAATTTGGACTAGGCCTATATGATTCAAACAGATTAAAACTTAAAACAGGTACAGATCAAGCTTATGGTTAACCTCTATGTTTTAAATAAGCAAAACACAACACTTGTTTAACTTGCACAGGTTGGACCCAGGATTCCAGTGGCAATGATGATCAGCTGATTACGCTGCATCTCACACCCTGTGACCCATTGGAGAACAAGCAACCGGAAGAAGGTGAGCAGGCGAGCCCCGTGGAGGGGCAGGTGGATCAGGCGAGCCCCGTGGAGGGGCAGGTGGAGCAGGCGAGCCCCGTGGAGGGGCAGGTGGAGCAGGCGAGCCCCGTGGAGGGGCAGGTGGAGCAGGCGAGCCCCGTGGAGGGGCAGGTGGAGCAGGCGAGCCCCGTGGAGGGGCAGGTGGAGCAGGCGAGCCCCGTGGAGGGGCAGGTGGAGCAGACGAGCCCCGTGGAGGGGCAGGTGGAGCAGACGAGCCCTGTGGAGGGGCAGGTGGAGCAGACGAGCCCTGTGGAGGGGCAGGTGGAGCAGACGAGCCCTGTGGAGGGGCAGGTGGAGCAGACGAGCCCTGTGGAGGGGCAGGTGGAGCAGACGAGCCCAATGGAGGGGCAAGGTAATTAGAACAAATTTAAAGAGTTACAGTTTATATTTGTAAAGGCCTAAAGTGTTTGACCAATGGGTTACCTTGAATTTACTTGACTTCCAGTTTATTTCCCCCATAGAGCTTGATGCAGGTTAGGGCTCTTTTCAGCATCGACATTGCAATGTGTGCATGTGAAATAGTCACAATGCAGGATGCATGATGTCAAGTAGGGGAAATGAACTCAAACACACCATGCTATAACTTTTTTGCTGGTTGATAAATTAAAACTCACAAGGTTCTCATTTTCCATGGATAATCTGCTAGAAAAGTTGATCTGATATTACATAATTAGATGGTCTATCCGATTCTGTACTAGGGCTTTTGGAAGGAATTTTGTGAGTCTATTATAAATCTAAAAGTAAAAAAAAATGCTACTAATCGAATGCTGAAATTACTTGGCCAAAATTAAAGATTAAAGATATTAGGATAATTTGAATATTCAAAATAATTGGGAATGTCAGTGTCCCATGCACACTAAACTTGAAGGCAACATATCTCAATTTATCAGATTGCTATGAAATTTGATGAGCACATTTCATGCTCACAACCACACCACCATTTTCCCACCCCTTGCGTTCCTTGATCAAGTCAGCGAAGGATCAGCTCTTGTTGAAACAAATTAGGATTATCACAAACAGGATGGACATAAGCGAGAAAGTGAAACACGTGGAGTAAATGGAGCAACCTTAATTCAATCGCAATAAGACTACATGTACTTTACACCTATTAATACATGTACTGCCACACTTGTGCGACGTTGTGGTCTTTCAGTATTTTAAATAATAAGTTAAAGATTTATTTGGTATATGAGTAATTTTCTTTCTCCAAACCCATTGCTGTCTTCACAGGGTCAGCCAGGGGCACAGTTGCAAGTCGCAAAAAGAAAAAGTCAGGTATGTAAATAATGTTTGTTGGGTAATTATTGGTGGTTCTGATAACTGTTACCATAGCTCATTAGTCAAGCAGATTCTCTTAAAGGGTTAGTTCACCCAAAAATGAAAATTCTGTCAGTAATTACTCTCCCTCATGTTGTTCCAACATTCATGTTTACCTCGAAGCTAATACTCCCGCTAGCATACAATAGCCACATTAGCAGTTAGCTGCTGTTTGTTACACACAGTAGAGCAATAAAAACACAGTCTTAAGGCCCGTTCACACCAAGGATGATAACTATAAAGATAACGATAAAGATATAATTCTAAAAATCGTTCTCCATATTAAAGAATAACAGAGTTCACACCACAACTATAACGATAAAGATATGAGGAACGATATCATAGGGATCACTTTCAGAACGATTTTTTTCCAGCTGTCGAACGATAAAACACTGACAGCCAATCAGAATCCATTCTAATTTAAAGGTCTCGCGCATTTAAAATGGATCTGGATCATCCGGGCGCGCGCGTGCTTAGAATAAAAAGTCCGTTATCGGTCGCTGGTGTGGACACATATATAGTTATCTTTATCGTTATCTTTATAGTTATCGTGCTTGGTGTGAACGGGCCTTTACCGTTTCAATTGCAGGCAAGTCTCTGATTGTTGAAAATGGCCCCTTTTTCCCGAGCTTCGATGCCAACTTCGCCTGATATTGCCCCAAATTTGTGAAGGATTCCGGCGTAAAATGTTTAGTTAGCACAGACACCAAACGTTAAGCCAGTGGGAAGGGTTGTAGGAACCGCGTCATTAAAAATGAATTTAATCCACTGGTCCCTGATAGCTAGGTCCGTTCTTGGTAGAGAAAACACATTTACATGTTGATTCTGGCAGTCAACAACAGAGCAACTCACGTGTGCACTACGTTTCTGCATCTTTCGCGACTGAATTGAATATGAGGGGGTAAGGGGCAGGGCAGGCTTCCCGCGGCATAGGTCTGCGGTGTCCATATATGGTATATCCTGCCCCGTCATGACGTCAAGTCGGGGCTGAAATTAAAATCTCGTATTTGAGTGCGCGTGCACGCTTGCTGGTTGATGAATCCTGGGGTAAACAAACGCTTCACTTTTAAATATCGGCTTCCCGGCCAGTGTATAATCGTTAGGCAATCATAACATACATTGATTCTCGTGGAAAAGTGAAAATTACAGGTTATGACTCCTTTAAGATTGAGCAACTGGAGTCACTTGGACTATATTAACAATCTCTTTAATACATTTTCTGGGCCAGCAAGTTTCAATCCCTTAGTAGCCTATGGAAATGTGATCCAGCTCTCAGATTTAATCAAAAATATCTTAATTTGTGATCCGAAGATGAACGAAGGTCTTACGGGGTTGGAAGAACAACATGAGGGTGAGTAATTACTGACAGAATTTTCATATTTGGGTGAACTAACCCTTTAAGTAAATAAATGAATTACGCAAATAGAATTTAAAGGGGACCTATTATGCTAATTTCCAGTTCTATATTTTTGTTCTGATAGTCCACTAGAGTAGCTTTGCATTATCCTTAAAAAAAAATCCTTATTTATCTTGAACTGGTCCTTTATGCAGACCCTGTCTGAAACGAGTCGTTTTAGATGGAGTATTCTATAAGCCTACTATGATTACTATTCTAATGAGCCTCAGCCTGCATGTCATGTAAAATGTGGAGCCAAATATAAACAGCGTGTTTGCAGACACATTAACTGAAATAGAGGATGGTCTTTTTCCATATTTCAGGGGTCTCTACTCTCTAGACACACCAGGGAGTCAGGGACACATATTTATGTTGAAAAGACATTACAAAGTGCATTTTGTCTAATTAATGTAAATGTGTTTTTTTGTTTTTTGTTTTTTCTCACAGGGGGACCAAGGCATATGCCGGAAAGGAAAAGGTCACAAAAGAGTAAGTGCATTGCATGTAAATGCAATGATTGATACTTTGCTATACATTGCAACTTTTACCCCGGTTTATTTGCTATAGTTCCATTGCTTTTTTTTAACTACTTAAAACAGACAATTAGTCAAAATTTTATTTATTTATTTAATCATTTAGCAAAAGCTTTTATCCAAAGCGACTTAGCGACCCGCAACAGGGCAACAATATGTAAATGTCTTGACCAGTCCAGCTAGTCCAGCGTAGCACACATAACCATGATTATTCATAATAGATATAGAATAGTAATAATAATAATAATAATAATAATAGTAGTACATAATAGTAATAGTGAGATTAGTACAATTGACAACCTATAAAATCCAACAGGCTTAATTAGTCTAATTTGACCAAAATGCATTGTAGTAGTAGAAGCAGCAGCAGTGGAGTATTCTCAGTTGTGAGCTGTGGCTTAGCAGTAGTATGGTTATTCAAGCAAGCATACCACATTGGAAATTAGTGATTTGGTTCCATGGTACATGTTTTGATTAGTGATAAACATCACTTGTTGTCATCCTTGCAAGTCTGCTCCCTACTTAAAGGGATACTCCACTTTTTTTGGAAATAGGCTCATTTTACAACTCCCCCATAGTTGTACAGTCAAAATACAGTAATATGTAGCAGCGCCTGAAAATGGTCGACCCTAGTCTACCGAGCTGGGGACTATTTTCAGGCGCTGCGTCATATCATTACGTCTGCTGGACTCATGGTACGGCAGCAAAGTTTCTTGATTATTACGCAGGAATGAGAGTATAGTTCCTAGCCATATCAGCCTAGAAAATCACAAAGTGATTCATAGTTGTAAGTCTTCATAGTTGTGTTTATTTTGTTCCTAAACTAACTAATAAGTATTTGAAACGTGTTTTTGTTCACAGATTGCTCCTACCACACTCGCCTAGAGGCTTTCCCCATCAGGAGTGTAGTAAGAGAAAGAGTGAGAAAGGTTAGACAGTCATAAAGGAACTGCAGAGTGTAGGCAGTATGCAGAGTGCAATATAGGATTTAGAAACTTCCTTGTGAGTTGGCAAATACATATTACAGTATACATACCATAATTGTTAGGTAGATGCTTTTTATGTGTTTGGTCTTTTTTGAATTACAGTTTAGAAAGGAGTGTCTACTGAAAATAATGACCCATTGTATCAATGAAACTCAGTGCCTATAACCAGACATAATAGCCTTATGCTAAGAATGGAATTATTTATTTATTTTTCTTGATAGGGCAAAGCAGAAATGTTGGTTGACTGGGAGCCCTGTCCAGTATGGTAAGTATTTCTCTGTTCTTCTGCTTTATGAATTAGAGATAGGGGGGTTGGCTACAATACTTTTTCTATTAATCCGTTCTGTTTCAGATTAAACAAGCATTATAACAAGTGTAAAGCACACATCATTACAGAACTATAACAGTTTCATTTTCCATCTATGAAGGACCACCACCATTAATGCATGCATGAAGGTGGTGGTCCTTCATAGATGGAAAATTAAACTGTTATTCCCTAAAAATTCCCTTCTGTTTTTAGTGGTGAGCAGTGGGCCCAGTCCTGGCAGCCAAAGGATTCTCTCCGAAATAATGAAAATAAATAAAATGTATGTTTTGAACTCCATTTTGGTTTCAGCGTATTTATTCAATTGTTTCTGTTTTGCATTTGAAGTCGTATCTCATCTTTCTGTAGTAATGAAAAGGTGAAAATCTCCAAGAATGTGACCTGGAGTTTAATCTCGAGAGGGCTGTACTAGAAATGTACTTAATCCAACTGAATTTTCTTCTTCAGATGTTATTCAAAAGCATGTTTTCATATTTCATGATTATACATTGCACTTTTATTTTATTACAGTTGACGCGTAACTTGATTTCATGTTCTGTTGTCTGTGCTTTTCAAAGTTCACTTAACCTCACTGTGCACTGTTAAGAAATACAGCCTTATGGCTTGTTTGACATGAAGCTTAAATATGAAGTTCAACAAATAAGACTGACCTTCTTTATACTCACTCATTACTTTATATCTTTTACATTCTCTCTCACTCTCTTCTACTCCAAACTCATCAGCTGACTGGGCGTTTTACGTCTTAAACCAAATGTATTTTCTTCTCAACCCTCTTGAGCCAATCGTGTCATAGGTCCCTCCGCTGTGCTCATCAGGAGAAGAGCTCCACATTCATCCAGATCTCAGCATTGCTACTCACCCCTTCACCACCACCAGTGTCGGCTCCATGTAGGGGATATCCCTCTTCATATCATGCATTTCTCTACAGTACACCTTTAAAAGAACGATGTTTCGATGTGTTCCAATTGCCAAAGACTATATAGTTTCTACTTGTCATGCACCTTGTCAATAAATTTGTTTGATCACCCTTTAAGCCTCTTGTGAGTAATAAAGCAATACATAAGCATTTGGTGTATTTTCACTTATATTTTTGTGAAAGACCACAAATACACTATGATAACACTTGCAAAAGATGATAATTTTTGTTTTTACTTTTCCATACATCAAATTCAAAACAATATGATGATGTGGTTGAGACAAAAGAAACAACCTTCATTGAGTATATTTATATGTGGAATTTGTTTAACTTTACAAGTGGATTCTTTTTAAATGAAAATGTAGCCTATATATAATTTAATCAGGGCCTTCAAGTTTTATAAAAAAATTGGAGTGAGGTTACATTTGTTTGGGGAGGAGCCCCTCAAATATTTGAAACAGTGACCCCTCGGCCCCAAGTTTTTGCTTGCAGTTCAGTTTTATCTATTGTTCATAATTGACCAGCACAAACAAATTATAACAATTGGTAAATCTGATGAAAAAAACATGCATATTTAATCCAAATAAAATAAATGGTTTTATATATTTCAAAAGATAAAGCATAGAACTGTGCGGAGCCGCTTGTTGGCTGAAGTACCAGTTCCATCTGTCACACTTTGATCTCTCTCACACACGTGATCTCTCTCTCTCTCTCTCTCTCTCTCTCTCTCTCTCTCTCTCTCTCTCTCTCTCTCTCTCTCTCTCACACACACACACACACACTGATTTAATTATAAAGATACATGGATCACCATGATTTTAGCTTCTAGAATAGAACAGTTTTTGTCACTAGTTAAAAGACAAATATTGATTTATTGTGAAGGTCTTGATCTGGACAGTATATCGCACATTTTGTCTCCTAATGCTGACATATTTATACACAGCAGTTTATTACATTCATCAGGGCAGGGGGCAAAACAAACACGTGGAGGCCATAATTAAATAATAATAATAAAAAATTAAAGGTCGCTCTTTGAAGGACTAAACTCCCGCCGACAAACTCGAATTCATTTCTACTGTAGGCTACAGCCTATAGCCTACCAGCTAAAACCACAGATGTTAAATCCTGGCGATTTTGTTTCACCCTGATCATCTAAATGCAGCATAATGTATGTTTTGGCTGTATAATGTATGTTTCTTGATATATATAATAGTAAAGACACATTTTTATAACCCTGGTCGGGAAACCAGAAGAACTACAAGTATGGTGGCTGATTTGTACACTTTGTAAGAAGTTCTATGGCGCGTCTCTTGTGGGAATTGTAGTTTATAAATAGCGTACATTGGAGATGGCCCTGATGGTTGTCCTACAACTACAATATCAGTTAAATATACTTAATGACCTGAGATCCTAGCGATTTTTTTTTATTTTGATCATTACTATCACTATATACACAAACTGTAGTTTTTTTAGGAGCCATGTAGAATCTCAAAAACAAACACACTCTACAATACACACTGGTGAGATAGGCTACATGCAAACCAATACTACAAAAACTAATGCGGTAATACGCAAGCGATGTTGGTTGTGGTTCTCTCCTTCAAAAACGTTTTCACATGATGAACACAACAAAAATTCAAAAATTCAAAAATTCAAACACAACAAAAATTTTTTTTTTTTCATTCCTTAATACAAAACAATACACCAAATAACACCAATAAAGATGATTCTGCTCCAGCATCCCATCTTTGGTCCTAACCAGTCATTGGGGGTAAAATCCCCTGGGACGCATGAAATGAAATGTGCAGGCAGACTTCTTCCAATCCATCGTGTCCTACAAAATTAGAAGCACTGATAATGCATCCTTTTTATAAAATGGAAGCATATATCTGTATGTGAGGCAATTTGATGCATTTCTTTTCATTAAAGTAGTATAGTGCAACAGCCACCATACATGTACAGTATGTGTAGTCACAGCACAGAGTACAGCACTCAAAAGTTACAGTAGAGAGCAGTCTGACCCCTACTGTACCTTTTTTCCTCCCTGAAGTTTCTGATACAGTTTTTCTTGATTGTTTACACACATTTTCTGAAAGCATGCCTCATATTCTCAGAACTCTACACACAAATCAAAAAACACACACACAATGGGCAAAACCCCTCAATTCTCCTGCAAAATGAAACTTTACATTCAAAACAATGTTATTTCTTCTCAAAATGGTATTTTGTTTTCAAATGACACACACAAACCATCATATGAATAGACATTTATAAGAACCAGTTGAACACTGATGTGTTCAGTGTAAAACACTATGATGAATGGAAAACACTTCTTCTCCATCCATCATAATGACTTAGGTATTTTCTTGTTCAGTGTTACACTTACTACAGACAGTACATACATAAATGTTGTAAAATATCTGAGAATATTGTTTTTATACTCAGAACACACAAATACACGGTAACAAATACATTTTATTGTTCCCACAAAAACAATGTACACAGTGTACATCCCAACCAATTAAAAAGTTGTACATAGAGTTGTCTACATACAAAACAACAGAAGAATTGCCTGTGTACATTTACAGTAAAAAATGTTGGCATCCATTGCCCCATTGAAGAGCTGACCTGTTGCTCTTTTATGCTAAAGCTCTGATTGTTAATTGTAAAACTGTGTGACGGGTGTTTGCCCATATGAAGAGTCAGTGTGCATATTTGAATGGCAGTGTGTTCCTTGTGAAAACAAGAGATTTTCTGCATGAAAATTGTGCCATAAGCAGAGAATTGTGTGTAGTGTTTTGAAAATGGTTTTAGAACTGCAATTTGAGTGTAAAGCAGGAATTGTCCTTGTAGTTTCGCAGAATTGGTTCAGGGGGTTCGTGAATGCGTTACATGTTGTGCTCATTGTGTCTCAAGTACCAGTATTTGTGTGTAAACAATTGAGAAAAACTGTAATGGAAGCGACGGTGAAGTGACTCTCAAGTTTGGCTGTACTCGTCGCCCAGCCTCCTTAGTCATAGCCTACCATGGACAAGAACATGGTCAACTAAAAAGGCACAAATCTCATCTGAGACTGCTTGTCTTTTTGCCCTCCCCCTTCTCCTCCCCCTCTCATCTTATCCCTTTCATCGATATATTGAAGGTTCTCGATTGCTGTGTGACCAGTTTTGACTCTTTGTGTTTCCTCCTGGGTGATTGTGTGCTAATTGAGCTGAAGCTGTGCTGAATGCTAGTGCTTTCTAAATTACAACATTGTGTACGGCAATGATAAATGAAGGGATATGTGTGTAAAGTTTTGCAGTGAAAGTTCAAGAAATCTTACTCATGTGTCAAAACTGGGGAATAGTGTTTATAGTTTGGGGAAAAGGGTGTGCTTTTTGATGAATGGTGTTATGGTTTTGAAATTTTAGGGTTAGGGTTAGTGTTTCAGCAATCGAGTAAAACTGTAACATGCCTTAACACACCTTAGATACACATTACTTATTATACTAGATCGATCTTGTTTAATTACAAGCCAGGTTGGTTTGAAAATAAGTAAAAAGACATGCATTAAAGTAATGAATTAATAATGCAGTGTGATGTTAAATTAAAAAAAATTCCACATATAAATACGTGATGTTTTTTTTCTCCAGCTATTGACTTTTATCAACCATAAAAATATAAAATCTTATTTTTCAATAATAATGGATGAAAAAGAAAAAAACATAAAATGCTCATCTTTGGAAATACTTTATTTCTTGTCTTTTACAACAATACTACTGAAAATACACCAAATGCATATTTGTCAAACAAGCCATAAGGCTGTATTTAAAAAACACTGGACTGTGAGGTTAAGTTCACTTGAAAAGCTCCAGCAGAAAAGAGAATCAAGTCATCTGTAATAATATACAATAAAGAATAATCATAACAAAAAAACAGTGTATTTTTCTGTTACATACTATAATGCATCTGTGCAGTAATATAAAATTACACAACAGTTATATCCTACAGTATAATACACTCAATCAAATAGCGATCCATAGGCAGCCTCTGAAAAAAAAAATGACATAGACAGACACAGACACTGCTGCTGCACCGCAGAATAAGTAAATGTGGAGAAATGCAAGTAATCAAGAATGAGTTTTTACATCATGGCCTAAATGTGATGATAAAGGAATGGTCATGAGGTCACCAAAGTCATCATGTGCTTACAAGATTTCATGGCAATCTGCACAATTAGACAATATCAAATACAATGTCAAATTTTACATTCTGGTCTAATGGTTGTGCTACAGGGAATGTCATGAGGTCAACAAAAATGACATGATTCATTGCTCAGCAAAATACAAAAATTGGTTCATAACATTTGTTGTATGCAAGTCAAAAGTTTGGCCTGATGTTGGTGCAAAAGGAAAGGTCACAGGGTCACCACAATCAAGGGGAGTCTCTCTTAAAAGAGTATGAATACACTACCCAAATATCATGTGAGCCCAGTAATTACATCTGGTAATATCATACATGCTAAGTTGACATTTTTGGCTAAGATTGGTGCACCTATACTGGTAGGTTTGTGCATCTTCATTGAACTGTGCAATGTGCTTACTAAATTTAGGACATACTAGCTTTGGGACATACTACTTTGTCATCTTAATGGACAGATCTGTCGCGTGCATCATGTCACCGTTAACTGCCCTGTCAATCATCTTGTTAAAATTCTCCATTCAATCTAATTTTATTTTCTACCGTTTCGGAGAGAAATGTAGTTGCACGTTGATCTGCCAGTCGTGGGTCTTTCATGCGGAGACTCTCCTCATGTGTTTGCAATTTGAATATAATGATGTAAAAGTTAATGGCTAAAACGTATCTTTACAAAAGTCCACAATGCATCTGCAGATGCAATATAATGTAGACAACACTGAATAAATACATTTTCGTCAGGTTAGATACTGATAATTAATCACTCTAACCCCTTTATCTAAACCTCTCTACATAACCGCTGGATTCACGCGTCCTCCATGTCTGTAGTTTTTTAACACTTTTCACTCGTGTTTGTAGTTCTAACCGAATCCTCGTCCAACGCGCGATGGGTTGTGGGCAATATTAGCCGTTATAGTGTGCATCGATCTGCACTTCGGATTCTGACCGGAAATAGTAGACCATCCGGGTATATTTGGAACACTCATTTCAACGATTTGGGACGTACTAATTCTATTTTCGAATGCTATTTAGGATGGATAGTATGCGAATTGGGACGCACCTACAGTTTGAATTTTCAACAAGATATAATGCACACAGATTTTGATGAGGTAAATCAGCATACTAATAATACACAGATATAGGGCAAGTCCATTTCCTTCAACACAGTCCTTCGTTCAGCTTCCATCTGGGGAAATACAGAAAACAATAATAAGAGGCTGAATTTCAGCTGTTTTAGCATAAATAAAATACACAAATAAATTACTAAGAATAACAGTATTAGGGGGTTATTCCAAAAACTAACAAACATACATATTAATAAATAAATAAATGACCTAAATTGTGTTTTCCTCTTCATCCTCACTGGTGTCTGGACTACTGAGGCCACTTTGATCTTCCTCTTCAACATGTAGAAGGACAGAGGCCTCAGGACCTAAGGCAGTCTTATACTGTTGGAGGACCACTT